>NC_045700.1:83659734-83985645 GCF_009834535.1 Camelus ferus
TGAGTTTTGGTGTCTTTTCTTGATTGCCTGTGTGTGCTAGAATGGCCAGGCTTCTGTTCATACCTAAAATCAGTGGTTTGGATTTGCCACATCTAAATTTAAGTGTCCTTTCGAGGTTGTGTGCAAATTTTGCATTGATTTGTAAAGCTGTGGCTCGGGGGACCAGCGGTCTGCCCAAGAGTTGGGAAAAGAAGCGACCAGCTTCCCGACCCACTCTCCTACCTTGGACGCCACTGGCTGAGGGCTCAGACCCAGCTGGTTGAAGTGGGTGACCGCTCCAATCCCCTCTGGAAAGCCACCTGCCCTTCCACAGCAACTCTAAAGTCAACTCAGCCCAACTAAGTCCCGAGTCCAGGCACAGGAAGGCCGCGCGTGGGCGGGGGCACCCGGCGACTCTCCGCGCCTTTAAAGGGGCGCAATCATCCCCAAGGCTAAAAGTGCTGAGACGCAAAACTACTGAGACCCTCCTGCTGCCCTGAGCCTTTCCCAGTTCAACTCCCACAAGGCTGACTTTCTTTTGTGGGAGTGGGGGGTACCTCTAGAGTCTGAAGATAACCCACATCTGGTCAAAGGGAAGCAGGCTGCACTTACGGCTCCGCGGAAGAGATTTTTCTCTCGAGGCTGGCAGATCGAAGCCAACAAGAAGCCAGTGGTCTGCACCCCTGAGCGGAGAAAGGGTGCTAGTTCTGCCCTAGAACCCAGATCCCTTCGGTTTGTAACCCAGAACTTAGACTTGTTTGACTTCCCAGACACACACAGCTCAAACCCTACCGAATTTGAAAACCAATTTAAAACAAAGGAAAAAACAGCCAACTTAACACATACACACTTCTAAGGCAATCAATGAGGTGCAACTTTGGAACGCCACTGCCTTAAAGAGTTTTGAGTCTCTCCATCTCCCGGTCCGGGTCCCAGCCCCCGTCCCTCTCCCTTTTTCTCTCCCTCCCCTCACTCTTCTGATGCAGGAAACTCTTTGGAGACCAGCGCCTTTCCTAAGGGCGCAAAAGTTCCTTTAACCTCTAGAGGTTCAACGGACAGTCCCCAGCCCCCCAAGCGCTCAGAGACGCCCAGTCCCGGATGCCTGAGGGCAAGAGGGCAGCCCCGCACCTAGAGCGCAGTTCGAAATTCTAGAGTCCGACAGGCTGCAAGTGGTGCGGAACAACGATTTATAAAATAGAAAAAAGAAAACGAACAGAAAAGATTTTTGTGTTCATTGTAAGTGAGTCTCTGGTCTTTCACGTGAAGGCTCTTACCGGGGTGCAGTGGATGTGAGCGGGTAGAGACCTTCACACGAGCCGGGGCCGCGCCGCCCTCAGGGCCCCCAGCGTCCGAGCGCCGTAGTCCGCCGGGTGCAGGCCCCCCGGGGCGCCGCCCCACGCGCCGCAGCTTACCTCGCTCGCTCAGGATGCCGTCGATGCTGTGTTTCGCCTTCTTCTCGCTCTCCTCTGCCTCCTTCCTCTCCAGGTCGGTCTCCTCCTCTTCTCCTTTCCCGAATTTACTCCTCAGGATGCGGCTGATGGAACTCACTGGGGGCGGGAGGAGGAAAGGAGCGCATACGACTGAGATTGCGGGACTGTGCTGGAGGGAGCCCCCAGTCCGAATCGGGGTGGGGGCAGGGGGCCTAGAAGGCCTGCCCTGTACAGCTGGCTTCTGTCTCCTTCTGCATCTTTGGGCATCCTCGCCCTTCCACCCCCTCCCCACTCAACACCCTCCACCCCTCATCACACAATCGGCTTGTAGGAACAGGGAGGCGGGAGCCTGGAAAGCTCGCACCGCCCCGATAGGGCCAGGAACCACCGACTCTGTCCTCTCTCCCTGGTAGGAAGCGTTTCCCTTCTGGACTCCACAGACGGTTCTCTAGATCTCCAGACTAAGAGAATTCTCCTGCCAGCCCACATCCCCTCAACCTGAGGGCATTGAGCCCCGCGGTTCGCGTTGAGGGAGGAAGAATCAGAGCGGACCCGTCCCCTTCCATTCTATTCTTTTTGAGGCTATAAAGGGTTTAAATTTCAACTGCAGAATCGTTTCCTATTGTGAAAATCAAAAGAAAATGCACTCTCCCCAGTTTATTTTTTCCAGATTCCAGTGGAGTAAACAAATCCATGCTCTGAAATATCTTATTTTCGCAGGGGAAAAAAATGAGTTTCCTTTTAATTAAAAACAAACCCGCGCGCCCTCGCACTAGCTCTGCGCTCGCCCCTCTTTTCCCTCCGCCTCCCTCCCCGGCAGCCGGGGGCGCCGGCTGGTCCCTGGGACTCTCGGGGTGGGGGGAATCCCGGCCGTTGCCGAAGCCTCCCCTTTTCTGCGCACACGGCGAAGTCTGGATTGGTGCGGCCCCACTTCTCCCTTCGGTTGGGGTTACCAAAACATTTGTTTCTCTTTAAAAGGGAACATCAATATTAACAAACGCTTGGCCTCCACCTCGAGTTTCCTGCCGTGCCTTCTCGACAGAAATCCTGTTTGAGGAGCCCTCAGCGGCGGTCTCTCAACCCCAGGATAAGCAGCTCATCACCCCTCCATAAAACGTCAAAAATGTCTAGTTCATAAATATTTAAGAGACTTGGGAAGGGCCGGTCGCCTCCAGATAGCCTAGATTGATCACTGGGGTGATTATGGCTCAAACGACTTGCCTGGGTAATAGCGACCAACACTTGAGCCTCAAAAGACCTTAATGGGCCTAGTACCTGAGGGTACGGTGTTTCGATCACAGACTGCATCCTTGAGTAATTTGTCTCGAATTTCCCAGCTGAACATGCCAGGGTTCTCTCTTTTGTATTCCTCAATTTTCTTCTCCACGTCAGGCGTTGTCACCTGCTTTAAGAGAACAGGCAGGCAGGCGTTGGTACCCAGTCCTCTGGACCAGATGTGGCAGCCTTGCCGCCTCCGGGCCTGGCCAGACGCTCCTTCCTGTGCCCCGTGGGAAGGTCCCTCTAGTTAGCAAAAGGACCTCAACTCTCTGAGACAGTTTTCTTTAGAAAGGGGCAGACAGGAAACAATCCCACCCCGCAGCAGACTGGGCACTCTCCTTCCCAAATGAGCTCTCATAATCAGGATAAATTAAGAAGCATAACGTATTGCGGGAGGGTGCTATCTGATCCATGGAAATAAAGAAAGGCAACTCCTTACACTAAATCAGCAAGAAAACGAAACTAAAAAAGAAATGCTTGAAAGAGGAGCTGAAAAATCAAGTTAGGTCTGCAACTTGTGCCTTTCCAAAGGAGCACAAGATTTTAGCTAAAGTGAAAAGCAAAATGAAATACAAAAGGTGAGTATCTAGGTTTTTTTAAACTATAGCAGGCAACAAATACGGATAATTTAAAAGACTGGCTCCTTTTTTCCCCAATAAAAGGAGTTTCCAGAGATTCTTAGAGAGGTTGCAAATGGGGGTGGCATTGGAGGAGAAGAGGCGGGTGTTTGGAAGTCTTCAGTTTACCAGAACTCTCCTTTGGTTTTGCCCTGTGGCAACCAGAAAATTATACTGAATTTCCCCCACATCCAGAAGAAAAGGCAGGCCCTATATACCCCCCTCCCACTCAGCTCTGGCCTGTGTGGCTCTCTTTCTTTTTTTAAAGAGAAGCAAAATAATTTGAGGATAGCATCAAACTTCTTTTTAAAAAGTAAGTGGCTCATTACAAAGAAAAATCACTTTAGCTTTTGACTGCTTGAAGACACTTTGGACTGGAAGCGCCTGGGGACAGGAGTTGGCAGAGGAATCATTAGGGAACCAAAAGTGGCTCCTTGGATTAGTATTGGAAAGGGCAGTGCTGGGAGCTGGGAGGATCCTTGGGGAAGAACTCAGCAACAGGTAGGCACACACAGCTTGCACGCTTTAGGTTTTTGCCTGTTAAAATAATTTGATGAGGCTTTCAGGATTCTAAGGCATGAACAACAAATGCTTTATCCCTTTTGCAAAAAGGCTGGAGTTTTTCCTTAGCATTTATCAAGGAACACCAGCTCAGAGAGAAATCTAGTCCCTTCCCTTCACCTCCCAACACACACACACACACACACACACACACACACACACACACACACACCCCTTCCCGGACTAGGAAAAATCTCCTCAGAAAGCTCCAGATGGCAGTCCTTGCCCCAGGGCTGCTCTTCCCTAACTCTGGACACCACAGATCAAAGGCCTCAGGGCCAGGCGGTGCACTCACCTTGGGCTTGCTGCCACCAATGGCACCGGGACGGATGGAGCCCGTCTCCTGATACCTGCACAAGATCTTAGAGACGCAGCCGTGGGACACGCGCAACTGGCGGGAGATGACGCAGGGCCGGATGCCATGGTGGGCCATCTCCACAATCTTGTGGCGGATGTGGTTGGGTAGTGGCCTGCCATTGATAAATACACCGCCGAGCTGGTTGACCCGGCCCTGGCCGAGGGGAGTGGACACTGGGAGCAGAAGGCGAAAAGAGAAGCAAACGGAAAGTCATTTTGGGAGAGGGGAGATGAACCCAACTAATTTCATACTCTTCTGGCCAATCGGCATGTTACAGCCTCAGCATTGAAACTGCTCAATTCAGGCTCCCAGAGCCAGACCCTATTCCAATCAACTTTGTTCAAATTATCAAGCAACTTGGAGGCACATAATCTTGTGTGAAGGGAGCAACCGGGGCAAAATAACTCTCCCCAGTGAAATTGCCCTCCCTTTGGGCCCAAGAAAGGGGAGAATTGCGGGGAAAGGAGACCCTGAGGCTGGTATAAAGTATATCTAATTCAAGGAACATCCTCCTGGCCAGGAGGCACTGGCCTTCTCCAGTTCACACTGAACTCTGTCTAATTGGGGTGGCTTTCTTTCTAAGGGATTTGGAGGAGCTGACAGTCCTTCAGGTTTCCAGCTAAGAGCTAAGAGTGTTCCAGCCAAAGGTCAAAGAGGCTCCTGGAAGCAGGCCGCAGGTGGCAGCACGTGTCACCTGTTACACCTCGGGGACAGAGAAGACAGTCAGCTCTGCTTGCAGGCGTCCTCACCTCCTATGGTGCTCTGGGTTTTACGTTCTACTCTGGACCGACCGAGGGCCAAGGCCAGGAGCCTCCCCGTCAGCATCCCGACTCGGGCGCCCCAACCTCGTAAACTATCTAGAAAGTCTCCTTGCAAATCCTCCTGACTCCCCGGGATTCCAGAACCTTCAGGTTGACTGAAAAGCAGTTCCCCCGACGGGTTATGACAACTTTGAGATGCCTCTGGAGATGAATGGAACTCTAATTAATGAATCAATTAATACTAAAATTTCCAAGCACGATGCTGCGCGGCGTGTGCCACCACAACTTTGCACCGGCAGGAAAATCCTTCCGGAATTAACAAGACTTCGGCAAATATGGGAGCAGCTGGGACAGTTTTGAAGTGCCTTTGGGTGGACAAAATGCGAAGAAGTTCCTTTCTGGTGCTCAGAAGTCGATTGATCCCTTCCCCACCACGGCATTTCCAAAACAACAGGGGAGAGCGGACCGGCCCCGGAGCAGGCCTGGTCTCCAAGCGCTGCGAGCTGTTACAAAGAGAGCGGCGCCCCGTTTGCCCAGGAAAAATCGAGTTGGGGGATCTCCCCCCGACTGCTCCCTCCTGGGTGGAAGTACCCCGGGAATGGGCTCCTGGACGCTCAGAGGAAGCTGCAGAGGCTCCGGGCCGGGTGGCGCTACGGCCTTTTCTTACCTTCCAGCGGGAACCCGCTGCGCGGGTAGTTCTGCCCCGGGCCCGGCCGCATCATCCTAGGCACAGCTCCGGCCAACGTGGTCATCCTTCGAGCAGCTTCGCTCGGAAATTATATTCCAGGTGAAGGCGAAATAGAAAGACGAGCTCTGCGCTGGTGACCCCCGGCAACTCCCCCGAGCTTGGGGAGCCCCTCCCCAAAAAGGCTGGAGAGAGAGGGAGAGACACGGAGAGGGGGGCTACTCGCTCCTAGTCCAGAGAGAGGCTCGAGATGGAACCGGGGAAAGGGGCGGGCAGGGAGGCCCAGAGTCCAGGGTCCTGAGCCCGAGGCGGAAAAGTTTGGTGCGAGTCTGGGTGAGCGGCCCCGCGGCTGGGGGCGCTGGGGAGGGGGTTCCGAGCGCCGCGACGAGCCGGGGAGTGGGGGTGGGAGCGGGAGGGCGGCCGGCCTGAGTCTCCTCCCGTCGTGACACCGAGTGCAGGGATCCGGGCTCGGGAGCATTTATTAGTTCTTTCACCCAAAGCTTGGTCAGGAGCCCTGAGCTGCGATTGGCCGACGGGGAGACCGTCCCGGGTGGCGGAGACACGCGCTGATTGGGCGACAGCGGCCACTTTCTCTTCCCATCCCCGGCGGTGCCGGGGCCTCTGCCGGCCCGAGAGAGGGACCCGCGCGGCGCCCCTTCCCCGCAGAGAGGAGGGTAGACCCACGGAAACTGGGAGAGACAGTCCGAGGGTGATGGCAGCTCCTGGGAGTGCAGACGGGTCCGAGTCTCTCTGTCACTCTGCGTGTGTGTCTCTTTCCTTGACTTTCTATTTCTCCGTCTCCTTGTCTCTCTCTGTGTATTTCCGTGTGTCTTTTTCTGTCTTCGACTCTTCCTCTCATTCCATCTCTCTGTGCGTTTCTATGTCTCTGTTTTTCTACCTGTGGCTCTTCCCTGTTCCCATTTTTCTTGGCTTACTGCCACTGAAGGGGGCGCAATTCCAATAAGAAGGCACTGGAGCCCCAGACATGTTCAGTCTTCCTTCCTCTGGTCCATGCCCCCTGGCCTAGGCTTGTTATGGGGGTCTTCTCAGTGGGGTTCCTCCCAGGAGGAGCCCAGGGTGTGCTGATCAGTTCTTTTGTCTCCTCAGTCTGGGGGCAGGAATAGTGTGAAGCTTAGGTAATGGCTGGAGGCCCTGGGACTGGCTAGTTGTAAGCTGGGGAGGGGAGGAAAAAGAAAAGGGTTTCCTCTTCTTGATTAAAAAACCCGCTCTAGGAAGCCCCAGCTCTAAATCTGGAGGTATAGATCCCCCCAATGCATCGGCAGAAATGCGTCTGTATGTTAAAGTTTTGCCCCGCTGCAGCGTTTGTTCTCAGGAATTTATTATGGTATTCAGACTAAACTGCTGGAAAAATAAAAGGAGCGAAGTCTTGGCTAGGAGCTGAAGTGTCCCCAGCAGGATATGACGCCAGGAGTGTTGTAAAGACTGTCTGTCCTTAGAGAAGGTGCCATTGTGCATAGCCTTTTATTTATAACTTGGTAAGTGCCAGCGAACTCGCCTCCTTTACACCCCCGAGTGCCAGCCCCGCGCTCTGCACTGCGCTTTATTCGCTCGGGTCTATTCAGGGACTGTCACTCCGGGGCTGCGAGGTATTCAGGGCCTTAATCAATCAAAAGGATGAGAATCAGGCAGGTTTTTCCCTTTGAAATAAAGGAAACAATGACTTCTGGGCTTCCAGTTCCCCCTTTTCCTTTTACAATTTTTGAATATTTTTTTTTCTGGGCTGGAGTTCTCCACCTCTCTTTCTTGTCCCCACTTCTCTTAACTAACTCCTGACAGTTTTTACGTGAACTCAGGCCCCCAACCCCAACTCCCCACCTCCTAATTAAGGAAAACTAAAGTAAAATGGGGACGGGGGAAGTCTAGCTGCTCAGCCGTCTGCGAGTTGGCTCTTTAAAAATTCACTCGCAAGAGGTAAAGGCAGGCAGCTTTCGGCCCGGACCCAAAGTTAAAAGGCTTGGTTGACCCTCTGAGCAATGGATACAGTCCTCTGGAAGCACCTGAAAAAGTTTGGACATCCCCTCACCCACCGCATGTGCATCCATAGTACACAGGCAGGATGCTTCTTAGAATGCAGCCCTGTTTAACGTGGTTTGACATTAAATGATTCAATTTGTCAAAGGGAAAACTTTCTCATTTCCTTTTTGCACACTTGGGGGCCACCAAAGCCTGTGTTCTGTTTCCTAAGCTACTTTCCAGAGAGCTGGGCTTTTTCCAAATTTTCTGTCTCCAAAGGTTGAGTGGAGCAGCCAGAGCACTAAGTTCAGTGGTCCTCGTTGGAGGAGGGAGGTACTCAAAGTGTGTTTCAAGAGGGCAAATGCAGACTCAACTCGCAATTAAAAGGAATCCCAGGACCCGCGGCGGCGAGGGGTTAGAGAACGTCCAAGGCTGAGTCTCATTCGTTTTGGAACCGAGGGCTCCATCTCCAAGCCATCCCCCCCACCCTGGTCCGGCACTCTCCCGCGGGGCGTGCTCTCTCCCGAGAGCCTGTGGATCCGTGAAGGGACGCGCTTGGGGCAGGCAGACTCGTTCTCCCGGGTTGCGCGTCCATGGCCATCGTGGAGCCGGGAGGACCTTTGAATGGAGGTACTAACGGGTGAAATTGATTTTGAGTGCCCATGGGTGCCAGTCCATTACTCGCATCTGTAAGCCAATCGCCACCTGCTATGAAAATGTACAAACGGAGACCAGAGGGTGTGGAGAGTGGGAGCTTGCATCTCAGGGGTCTTTCTTTCCCAGCCTCTCCCCTTGGGAGCGCTCTGAGTACATTTGAATGTAGCCAGAAGAATAGTCCGTCCCTTCCCCACCCTAGCAGCGGACAGAGGACCCTGGAGACCCAGAGAAGGGTGGGAGGGCACCCTCAGGCTCCCGGCAGCTGGGCCTGTAGGGCTCTGGGGTTACTTCCAAATTCCCTGGAGTCCAAATTCCCTGAGTTTGACATCCCCGAAGTCCGAGACCGGGTTGGCGGGGTAAGGGACGGGCAGGGCAGGACAGCGATGTTGGCTAAGGCTCCTGGGCCGGTGGCGCCCACTCACAGCCAGCCCAGCCCAGAGCAGGCCCAGAGCCTGGAGCAGGCACTACCCGAGCAACAGGTCCGCGGAGGGCGGGTGGTTCCCGGTTTCCCAGACTGGTTTCAAAGACCGCACCTCGATTCTAAACTCCAGCCACTCTTTCCCTATCTCTGAAGTTTGGGCCTCCCCTTTACTTCTTTCCAAAGTCTCTGCGGAAGCCAAAGATATCGCTGTCCCAGACTCCCCGGAGCAGGCCCCTTCCCCAGCCCGGAACCTGTGGGCCACAGAGTCCCCATTCCGCTAACTGGCAAGAGAGTGACCTCTCAGTGTGGCTTGGAAGGCAGATGCCCGGGCCTGCAGCCATGAGCACAAGTTGGGAAGGCAGCGTCATTTCCCCAGGCTGACAAATTACCTAGAAAGCAACCAAGGGAGTCTCCACCACAGTTTTGTGAACGAACGTGGTGTCCACCTGCACTATCTGTGCACATGGAAAATAAAGCTGGAGCCTTGAGGACAATAGCAGGATAATTAGACAAAAAAAAAAAATAACTTGCTGCTGCTCCCTCTGCCCCCAGTGTCAGAGACACTTCAGGTGAAATGGACAGCTGCTGCCCCTCCAAGCCTGGGGGAAGGATGCCCGGTTCCCTAGAGGGCTCTCCCTCTAGGCCGGTTTGGATGCATTTGTCCATAGTCCAGCCGGAGTGAGTGGAGTCTGCTTGGACCAGGTGAACCTCCAACGCACTTGTGGGCCCCAGGCACAAGCGTTTCATGGTCCATGGACTTCTTGGTGCTCTGAGAGGTGACCTCATTGAGCCAGACACAGGCCTTAAGAGGAATGTAATTTCTTCTTATTTTCTGTCCCTGAACTGGAGGGAGGGTGGGGGCACCTGCCACCCAGATCTTTTTTGCCTTATCTGGAGGGCGTCGTTTCACGGGGATGTGCCTGGCTGCCCACTGGGTCCCAGGCACCACTCTCAGGGTGCAGTCTGATTATTCAGCAAACTCGACGAAACCCTCAATTCTGCAGAACGGCTTTCCTGTGTTCACCAGGACGAAATCAAAACGCCAGGTCCTGACCTCGCGTTTCTTGGACGGATTCCAATTGGTGATTGCTGGGTTAAACCTGTGGCCCATGTAGCACCTGGTTTAGTGACTGTCACCAGCCCCCTCTCCCACCCCACCCCGCCCCACCCCTGCAGTTGTTCGCAAAAGCTTTGGCGCCGCAATTCTCTCCCATTGGAAAATCGGTTGGAATGGGGTTGGATTTAGGTTTTAAGGACTGGATGGGGATCTGGGCGTTGCACTGAAATGTAGTGTGGGCCAGCCGCAGTGGTTCTGCCCCCTCGGTGCCCCTGCAGCTGGGGCAGTGACTCCAGAATGTGTGAGTGGGTTCTCCATAAAGACATATGGTTTGTGAGAAAAGAAAGAAGGAGGGAAAAGAGGAAAGGAAACAAGGGAGAGAAAGAAAAGAGATGTAAAAAAAATTTTTTTGAAAGACAGTGAGGGAGGGAGAGAAAGGATCTCATGGCAACTTGTCTCCTACAAACGTTCATTTGGTTCTGCAAAAATTATTTTTATGCAAATAAGGCAGGCAAAATGCCAGGGTCGATTTATCTTCAAAAGATGTTCTGTCCAACTCGGTAAGAGTGAGGAGGGAGGTGTTAAAGTTTAGAAGAGAAATTGGGTAACTGCTCTGCTGGTGTGTGTTTATGCGGTGGGAGCACGCAGGGCCATGGGTAAAGGGATCCCGGGTGGGAGGTAAGGACTGAAGAGTCTTGGGAAGAGGGAGACTGAGTGGCATTGGGGGCAGCCTGGGCCTTGGGGAAGAGAGGAAGTAAGCGGGCCAGGCGGGGGATCTGAAGAGGGGTGGACACGGGGCTGCGAATGTGAATGTGAGTGCTGAGGGAAACAAGAGGTCTGCTGGGTTTCCTTGAAGCCTGGAGCAGAAAGAAGGCGAATGACCACTCCAGGAACTCCTGCCCCAGGGTATCTGGGGGTGCATCAGGACATGAAGTGCTGGGACTGTGCGTTCTGCTGGTGGGGGAGGGAGAGAAGTGGAGAGGGTGGGGTGGAGGGAAAGGGGTGGAGTGGGGTGTGCTAACAGGCCTTTCACTGTGATCAGGCCCTGTCTCTCTCTGACTTCACGAGGCCCCAGTGCCTGAGCCACAGTCACAAAATGCCATCACCTTTCGGCCTGAATCCCTTCAATCCCCGCAGGAAATTTCTCTACGAGGTGGAGTTCAGAGGGAGACATGGGAGGCTGGTGAAAGATCTGGGAGAATATTCAAACCCAGGGGCTCTAGCTGAGCCACAGTGGGGTCCTGGGAGTCTATGGCAGCAGAACTGTGAGTGAGCCCTCGGACACTGAGTCCCCAGGTTTTAAAAGTGCTTCCAGAGCTGGAGACTGAGTGGCCAACTCAGCGGGGTAAACGCAACAGGCGTAGAAGCTGGAGAAGTCCGGGTCGCCACAAGCTGCATCGGGTGTGATTTGGCCAGAGCCCCGAGAAGCTCAGACAGGGTCCGGGGACACATATTAGGAAGAGTATTGCGCACACCCTGCCCCCAGCAAGCCACCTCCCCCAACCCCGTCCCTGTCAGGGCAGCCCCTGGGAGCCTACCTGGCACGGAGGAGAGGAGGGGGGCCCCCTGCCTTGAAATAGATCCTCTCCTGACCCCTTCCATCCTTTCAAATGTGTGGGGGGGCGGGGGGAGAAGACAAGGAGAGGAGAAGGAGCAGGGAGAAAGGAAGGAAGGAAAGAAGGAAGGGACGAAGGAAGGAAGGAAGGAAGGAAGGAAGGAAGGAAGGAAGGAAATGAAGTTCACCACAACCAAAACAGGATGCCTTAGCTCTTCCAATCTCTAGATAGGAATTGCACTAAGTTTCTTCCTAGACCTTAAACTTTCTCTCCATCTCCCTTTCCACAGGAAAACACCTATTTTCTCTTCTGAGAAAGTTTCCCTTTCTGGAGATGAAACTTTGATCTAGTCTTGGGTTTGGGGGCAAGGAGTGGAAGAAAAAAATTGATTCAGTTGTGTAGAGATGGGAGAACTCTGAGGGAAAACTCTAAAAAGATGAAAACTGACCATCTCGAACACTGAAAGTGATGGAAAGGAACTGGTCAGGCAAAGTGTGAGCAGGAGCCAGCGCCAGACAGAAATGCAGACCCAGTGCTGAACCGGCTGCCAGGAGCCCTGTCACAGAAAGCTGTCCCTAATCCTCTCTGTGGCCCCGCATGCTGGGCACCACCTTGGACTTTCTCCTCCCTCCCCCGGAAAACCCCAAGAGAGGCATCCTGGCCCCCAGACCCTCAGTGCCCAGCCCGGACAAGAGTTAAAACAAGTAGCCCCAAGAGGAATGAGCTTCAGAGAGCCTTTCTTCTTCTTTTCATTTATAAACGAAATCCAATACTATCTGGCTGCAAAAATATATGTCACTGGCCCAGAGTCTGAAAGATTAACATTTGGATATGTAGGAAATGTAATCTGCATGGCTAATTGATTTCTAGCGTATCAGTTTAAAGGATAAAGATCAATATCTACATGATGGATATTTTATTAATAGGGGCATAAATAAAGGCCGAAGAGTCGTTACCGAAACCTTTGAAGCCATTTCCCGGCTCTCTGGCCCTCCACGCGGCCACTCGGTGTCCCCCACCTGCCGGCCCCAGCCCCTGCTGGGTAGGAAATACTTGAAACATTCCACCCAGAGGAAATGTCTCTGGCTAAAGCGGGAGTGTTTTAATTCTAAGTGCTCAGCAAAAAGGCACTTTTTTCCCTGGGCTGTAGCAGGTGGACAGTAAGGCTAGAGAGAGGGTGGTATTTTAGCAAAACGCACCAATGAGATACTTGGAGACACAGACACAAGACCACAAGTGGACATAGTCACACATGTTCCACACACTTGTTTGCACACACGCAGACACATAGAAATCCACACACGCAGCCATGCATAGCCACGCAGATACACAAACATCTGTCCTTAGATGCATTCACACAGAGACACACGCACGCAATCACACACGCACATTCACACTCAGGGGATGGATTCCCAGCGTTTCCAGCGCGCCCTTGGCCTTAGGAACGCGGAGCTAGCGCGTCTTTCCTTCTCGGAGCTCCCTCCCGGAAAGCACCGATGGGAGCCCCGGCAGAGCCCAGAGGTCGGTGATCGCGGCTCCCGGAGGTCCCCTCTGGGGGAGAGGTAAGGAGACGCAGCGGGGAGGGGCAGGGGAGGAGCAAGAGAGGGGAGTGCCTGCCAGGTCCTGCAACTTGCTTTGAGGGAAGGGAAGGCCACCCAGAGCTACACTGACTGCAGGGGTGGGGGAGGAGGGTGTTCAGTCCCAGAGAGTAGTCCCTCGAGACAGCGAGGCCAGAGGAAGACGATGGGGAACACTTGGATCCGAGAGGAGGATGACTCAGTTCGTGGTGGCCAATTAGCCCTGGGTCCCAGGGGCCGCCTCCACCGCAAAGCCCGTGCCGCCGAGGGAATTTTCCAAATGCAAATAAATCACCCCTTGCTCCCTCCTCTTCATGCGTTAAGAGGGACATTTCCACAAAACGGACGTAATCTTTATTAATTACGCAGCCCTGGGTGCGCGGTTCGCATCAATCAGGCCCAAAGAGAAAGTACAGGAGGCGCCTAATCCCCTCGCAGAGCGCCGTTGGAGAAGGAGCCGAGAGGCCGGCGTTGCCCGCATCACGTCCACCTTTCCGGGCTGGTGCTGCAGTGGCTGCCAGAGGATGCGCGGCCCTCGGAGCCACGCCGGGCCTTTCCCCAAGTCCAGAGCCTGCTGCGCGCTGTCCCGACGGTTCCCGGAGACCCAACGGAGCCCGGATGCCTTCCTACTCACGTACCTCCCCCATCTGGGCACCCGCCCGTTCACCCACGCACAAACACACACAGACTCGTGTGAACACCCCTCACGGCCTGTTTCCTTGCCCTCCCCACCTCCAGTCCCCCGCCGGGCCCACACAGGTCCCCACCTTCCTCTTCCCTAAGATGCTCCCAGAAGAAGCCGCACAAAAATTGTGCTGATCCCATTTCCGGGCTGAGCTGCGGTCCTGCGGTGTGAGGATCAGTTTACTTCTGGGGCTAGGCGACAGTAATGGAGAGCAGAAATCTCAGGCCCCCCGCACCTCTTCCCCCCTTCCCAGAAGCTCCCCTGGGGGGCGGGGAAGACCTTAGAAGCCGTCCTGAAGGCCAGCTCCTCCCGGGCGCTGGAGGGTGCTAGAGAACGCTTGCAACGCTCCGGAGTGGGTGGGGGTTGAGGGGCTCCAGCTGTTGGCAGAGAAATCCAGGAAAGCGCCAGGCCTCCAGGTCCTGTGAGGGAAAGCTGGCTGGAGATGGGGGTCGCCCAATTCATGTTCCTTCCCTGCAGCCCCGCTGCACCGTGTCCGCTGGGTGCACTCTGTAAAGCGTCCTGGGGCAGGGTGTCGGTGCGACCACCCCTCTCATCCTGGCCAGGATTGGTCTGGGCCTGAGCCCCTCTAACACCTCACCTCTCTATCGCCATCCTAGCAGATTCTGTCCTCTCTGCACCTTGAACCTGGATCATTGGGTCTCAGATTCTTCCACTTGAGCCCCTTAAAGAGATTCTGCAGGATTAAAAAAAGGGGGTGGGGGGTGGGGGAGGCGGAAGGCGATTCAGGGAAGAAGCCCTAACAAGGCAATTATTTCCGAGGCCATAGCGGCTGAAGTGTGTGTTGAGCAAACCCTCTTCCTGGGCTGGGACGGCAAGGATCCGACCCCGAGGGACACGAGATGCCCCTCTAGTTGTCTCCCTTGGTTTTGCAACCTCAAGCCTGGCTTCAGCCGATTCTGCCCCAAAGGACTGGTCTGCCCGCCCTTGCATCATTGAGCGTTCTTGACCGGCGGGCTTTTCCGAGCCTTCCCAGGAGGCGAAAAGTCTCACTCTGCCATCTGAGCTTCTCTCCTGAGCGCGGTACCTGGAGCTACAGCACTGTGGACCGGATGGCCGAAGAGAAGCCCTATCTGCTGTCCTGCTCTGAGGCGCGCTGGCAGAGTCAAGAGGTGTGGAAGGCAGTGGCCAGCTAGCACCATCCTCCTGGCTTTCACAGCGCCTGGAGCATCGCCCTCTTTCCTGCTTCCTCCATGCAGAGGCTGGGCACACTCCGTGTCCAACACTCAACATTCATTCTCCCCTCCGAAAATTCTCATTAAATGCTCAGACTCATTGGTTAACTCATTGGTTACCCCCAGGGCCTGCAAAACTTGCAAACCTGGTCTTTGAAGCCTTTCCCTGGGGCAATTTTGATTATCCTCCTCTACCACTGCCTCCCCCACTGCATGGTCGGCCTGCTTCCCCGCTGTGTCCTCAGAGCCAGTCCCAGAGCTGGCACACAGAACTCCACATTCATTCCACACATACTTACTGAGCTTCTACTATATGCGGTTCCAAGGGCTAGGTCTACCCTAATGATGGAAATAAAGTCCTCATTCTGGCAGAGCTGACATTCCAGAAAATAACCAAAAAGAATATAAATGCAGCCTGTGAAGAGATTGCTTGTAAGGATGAAACAGCCCTGGAGAAGATCGAAGGGCTTGAGGGGAAGGGCATATGCAATGCTGGGCAGGGTGGGGGTGTTGCTGTTTCAGCAGAGAGAGTCTGGACAGGCTCAGCAGAGGTAAGTTACTGCAGAGAAGGGAGGGCAGGAGGGTGTGGCTGCTGAAGGAAGGAAGAGGGTGAAGGGAGAGAGTGAAGGAACTGCATAGATGGACATCATCTTAATGAGTTACTGCTGCTGATGGAGTGAACTCAGGGCAGGGCCTGGGCAGGCAAACCTCCAGATGTGCTCTGGAAACCTGGAAAGAGGCAGCTGTTGGGTCCCCTTGGGGCTCAAAATTCCTCTAGATATTCCCATTGTCCTCTTTCTGAAGACACTTTATTCAGTCTACTGTAGGGGTTGCAATGGGGCTGAATCTTCCCACCAACAGAGAGGCTTCCTTGAAGTCACCCCTCTTCCCACCTCTACAAGAAAGGTAGATGTCCCTGTTGGAGGTCAGGAGGTTGAGACTTCCCTGCCTCCTCACTTCTTGTGTCTGTGGCTCAAAAATCCAGCGTGGGCTTGGGCATCTGCCCTTCAGTGCCATTGCCTGCAAATTGCGTTTTCATTGGAAAGAAAATGAAGGTCCAACTTCTTGGTGTCCAGGCCCCACAGTCATCTGGACCTGTCATTCCCATTCCCCAAATGGGAGAAAGTTCCCTCCAGACAAGGGAAGTATTGAACGGACTAAAAATGACCTGGGCAGTGGGGGCAGGTATGCTTGTCCCTCGTGAGTGATTACCAGCAGCTGCCACCACTCTGAGAGGAGGCGGAGAGGAAGGACTCCTCTGAGAAACCCAAGACCCTAGAGAACCAGTCATCATTCCCCAGAGAGGTAAATGGGAAAGAAACCAGCAGGGCCATTCAGGAAAGAAGGTCTTCACAAGGCTTCACAAATTATTAATATGAAGGCTTTGAAAACATCTTTCCCTGTGATGGTTTGGTATCAAGGGACCCAACCTATGAGGTGGAGGCAACAACACATAGCCCTGCAGTGGGGGCTTGAAAGGAGGCCGTGGCTTTCTCAGAATAATATGCAGAAATACTGCTTAGTCAAAAGGGTGCAGCTCTTACTTGTCAGAAAAACTACGGATAAAGCAAAATCCACTAGATTTTAGAGCTACGTAGCAGGGGAGAAAAAAAAAACATTGTATACCAGCAGCAGAGGTAAGAAGGCCCACGTGGAAAGGGAATCCCTATAGCATCTCAGACCTAAGTTTTCTATCTCCAAAGCAATCTGAGGAGGTTCTCAGAAAGCCCTTGCTGTCCTGTCACAATGAGATTCTAAGTCATTCCTGTAATAGAGATAATAATCACTGGTCTCTCAGAACAAGATCGCATTTTTCAAGCTGGGGAGGAGGCATGTACTCTATTTCTCCGATTGGAGAGGAAGCCCCAGCTTCAGAAGAGCAAATGGTGTGGTCTCCCTGGGGAGGAGGACCAGGAGGGCAGGAGCTAGGTCCTAGGGCATTGGAAACTCTGTGATGGAAGTGGTAGGTCACTCTGGGCAGGAGAAATCAAACAAGATTTCCGAACTCAAAAAGCAGGAAAGTGTCTTAAATATTGAAGGTTTCAGAGACAGAAAAAAGAGAGAGAGAGAAAAAAGAAAGTGAAAACTCCTAGAAGAAGGATTGCTTTAAGACTAAAAAAGGGAGGGGGAGAGAGAAGAGCAAAGTACTGAAAAAACACTATGACTAAGCATTTCTGATAAAAAGCATCCTAACTGATGTTAGTCAAGGTGGGTTCATAGTAGACAGCAAGGAATAACTCTTTCTGATTTGCAGGACACGTTTGTCCTGGGAGAAGTGATCTGAATCCCCATTTCATTGTTCCAGAAGATGTGGTCATGAGGGAGCTACTTGTAGATTGGGGATAGCAGGATACAGGGGGTTGAAAGGAAGAAAAAGACATTCGGAAGAAAAATACAGTTGTTATGATTCTACTCTGTGCCAGACACATCCCATACATCCTTACTTAGTACTGACTTAAGAATAAGTCATTTAGCTTACTCCCAAGATTTTAACGTTTATTTATGTTAAAAATAAAGTGAAATAGAAGTTGGACTTTGTCAGCTTATGCATTACAGAAGTGCAGGATGATGGGAGAAGGGATGGATAAAATCAACACTTGGAACAAACTCTTTTAAGGTACCAGTTGTCTAAGTGCTAAGGTGGGGAGACCAGGTTTTCCTGATGCCAACATTCTCTCCCCACCACCACAGGCTGCTAAGCTCTCTCTCCATCACCTGTCCCAACCTCCCTCCCAGGAGTCAGACTACACAGTCCAGGAGACTTCTCTGAAAACATGCCCAATGTCCTGGGTTTGGCAGCATGAGTGCTCAGAAGGCCTGGTGCTCCTTGGTCTAGCGGCTTGGTTTCCCCATCTTGAAAAAGCTATTTGGGGAGAACTGGGGAAATTGGCTATGTGGTGATGACAGCACATGATGATACTGGTGCATTATCATTTATAATTATATAATAGTAATATATTATATAAGAATAATAGCATATATTTATTGAAGACTTCATATGTACTGGCATAATTCTCAGCTCTTTGCAAAGACTAATTTACTTACTGCTTAAAACAACTAGATTTTACCAGTTAAAATGAAAAAAAAAAAAAAAAGGACCAGGAAGATTACTTAACTTGCTCTAGGTCACACAGCTAGGAAGCAGCAAAACTAGGATTTAAACCCCAGACAATGTGGGCCTGCTATGCCTGTTCAGTTAGAATGCCCTACAGGTTTCTCAACACTCGCATCAGACCCCAAAGAAATGACACCTCAGAGCTGGTTACATACTTTACCTCTCATTGTTTGCCTTGTACTGGTTGTAAATAAATTTCAACGAAATTTACTTTTAATGCCTCTGGAAGGCACTGAACTATCTTATCTCGATTGAAAATAAATGGGGAGTTTATTCCATTTCAGTTCCCCTTTAAAACACATCCAGTGATACAAAACTACTTTAAATTTTTTGCTTATATTAAACAACCCTTTTTCGTTCTGCCAGGGGGAGTTTGTTGGCCTGTATTTCTACGCACAGAAAAACCTGAGGCAAGTTAGCTTTATCCCTCCACCTCTAATTCTGCCAGAACACGTGGCAGGCAGCTGGTGAATATTTGCAGGAAGAATCCAAATCTTGCCTTTCTGCGGATCAACGCTGTATTTGGAACGTGTCGCTTCTCGAAGTCCCTCTAGGTGCCCAGGCGAGTCGCGAACCTAGCCTTCTTCAGGACCACCTCTTGGTGGTGGAGGGGCTGGAGAGGGATGCCAGCTCCGCCTCTGAGAACTGCGAAGAATTTCCAAAAGGAAACCCGAAGACACCCAAGGTATTTCCAAGCGCCCATCCCTTCTTGTCCACGTCTCGCTGACCCGCCCCCGGACAATGGGAGGGTTTGTCAGGACCTCCTTTGCATCTTAGAAATATGTGGGGTAAAGGGGGGGACCCAGCGGGCGAGGGGGGCGGGTTTTCGGAGCCCCGCGAGGCTGAGATTCGCGGAGAACTCGAGCTGGGGGCCGAAAGCAGCGGACAAATGAAGGACGAACAAGCCGCTCCGCGCTCCGCAGCCACAGCACTCGGTGTTTCTTTCTTCTTAACCTGTGTATTTGGGACTGCTCTGCTATTTTTAAAAACGTATGTCGAAAGCGGAGATCTGGGGCGGGCGCTGGGAGGGGCCCGCGGACATCCAGAGATGGTAGCTACACAGTCGAATTGTAACTACCTTTCAGACACTGCAATCGGGGCGTCACAAAATCCGGACAGTCAGGGCTAAAGGCCAGTTTCTATACAAAGACAAAACAAATAAACAGACAAAACAAGCTAGGCGGGGATGCTGAGTGGCTGAGTTGACAAGATGCCTTCCCAGCTGATCTCACTGCGCAGGACCAGTGGGCTGGTGACAGCCTCCTTCGATTTCTCCCCGGCCCGCTCCTGCCCTTCCGGATCGCAAGTGACGGGGTGACGGGGGTGGGCCCTGGGTCCGGGGGCTGCGAAGGGGACACGCTCGAGTCGTTGTCCTTGGCCCAGTTGTGCGGGGACCAGCCTGTCGCTCCAGGCAGCCTCGAGTTCTCTCCAACCCAGGAGACTGCGGGGATGCGGGCACAGGCGGGCCCCAGGACCCCGATTCCACCGCACCCGCCCGGGATCCGCCCGGAGAACCTGCCTTGGTGGCTGCCCCCAGAGGTCCCCACGAAGTGGGCAGGGGCAGCCTCGACGCCCCGCGCGCCCATGCTCTTTCCGGGAGAGTCCTTGGGATCGGCCAGGAGCTGCCGCAGGCGTCCGCTCCGAAATGGAGAGAAACCGAGGTCATCTCCCGCCTCCCGCCGCCCACCGGTCGCCGGGTCTCTGGGCAAATCCCTTTACACCTGGACCCGAGAGTGAGGAATTGATTTGCACGCAGAACGGCTACTCGGAAGGGTCTTTTAAAGGAATTGAATAACTCTCCCGGCGAATATTTTAAACACGACTCTGCGCTGGATCCGCTCGCATGTCCACACCTGCTGGCGGTCAGCAGCTTCGCTCTCAGCTGTCACGGGCGAGGACACCCACAGCTGTCAAATGGCGAGGTTTTGTTCATTTAACCTCGAGACTTTCCTGATTATCCACACAACCAGCCTTCAAATCCCCACATTGTCACTGAATTTTGATGACTCACGGGATTTGGAAAGTACACACCTATTCTGAGGGGCGAAGGAGAGCCCACGGAGAAGCCCGGTAATGCGGGGAGGTACAGACGCCACCCTGGCCTCGTTGGGGGAAATCACAGCACTCGGGGATGTAAATATTTATTTAACTCTCCTAGAATACAAAGTCAACAGGAGTGTGACTCCTGTGGGCGCGCGCGTGTGCGTGTTTAAGAGAGAGAGAGAAAGTCAGAGACCAGAGCAACGATTAGTTACCCAAAGTAAGGTCACTTAAAAAATCCAAGCGCTGCTCCGCGATCTCCCAGTTTCTAAGAAACATGGCGGTGTTTAGTTCATGAAAGTGAGGCTAGGGAGAGCATCACATTTCAATGAAAATGTTCTGAAGTATAATAATGGCTTTCAAATCTTGCTGCACAGTAGAATCACCTGGGGCACCTTTAAAAAAATACTAGTGTGCCTCCCCTCCCCACCCCACCCCCACTCCCAGACCAATTAAATGCTTGTCTCTGGGGGTGGGACAGGTGCTTCCGCATTTTTCTTATTTCCTTAAGTCCTCCAGGTAATTCTAACCTGGGGCCAGAGCTGAGCTAAGGCTCCAATCAGGAAATAGTTTGCTGCGTGTGAATTTAATAAGAAGTGGGCTCTAGAGCCAAATCTTTTACTTGCAGAGTTCAGTCCCAAGTTTTCTTCTAAGCAAAAACTGTCTACTTCTCACTTGGAGTTAATCCTTTCCCAAAACTGCAAGTCAGATGCAATTGCTCCCTACCTCTCATGTTTGACCAAAGACTATTTTTAAATGCACACACAGTAGACGTATAAATCCTATCAATGAATCATTTCCATATGATGGAGGGTACTCTGTCGTGGTGGTGAGAGATAGCTGAGCCACTCAAGTATTACCATGGTTCTTGGAATAATAAATATTGAAATAAAAGTGTTCTATTCTGTAAGTGATTAAACACTTTCTCCCTCATTTATTTTGGGATGTGTGTTTGTGATATTAGGAGCTAGGAGAACTTTCTTGCACATCTTCTCTAGTCTCTTTCATCCCTCTTCAGCATTTCCTCTCTTCCACCCCATGGAGATGTGGTATTTCTAAACCAAAGATAATCCAATTTTACATGCAGAGACGATCTTTTCTAAAGGAAGTGTGCACATTCTTCCTGAGCTCCTAGGAATATTCTTGGAAATCGAACATTGAACACTCTTACTTCCCTGAAAGTCTTTTATGATCAGGAATGACAGTGAATCTATCACAGAAACAAACTTGTCTTTCATTGGCATGTTCTAGTTTTGCATAAGAGAATAGAAGCCACAAGTTTGGATACACTTATGGATAGACAACACTAATAGTGTACATTACAAAGCTTTCCTTAACTGGATGGTGAAAAGATATCTAGCAAAAGACAGATAAACTCTCTCACAATTTCTTCATTCACCTAACTTGGAACTAAGATCTGGCTACAGTTGTTTCTAATACTCATTTCAGAAACAGTTCAGAAATAAAGAATGTTAGATATTCCTCAAACAAACATGCTAACATATACAATAAAAACATATTATTTCAAAGAAAGAAAGGGAAATCACATACTTGACAGGGATGCAGTTCAATGCCCATGACATGAACTTAATCACCTTTATATCATAACATAAATTTAAAATACAAATATTAGCTAATGAGAATTAAATAATTAAAGAGGATGATCTGGATCACAGAATAATGGGGGATTACTCAGCTACTGAGATTATAAATTTAGCAAGTCCAGGAAGGACAATTTATTTCAAATGGCAAATATTGAAGAATTAATAAAACAGGGAGTAACAAACAATGAGAAATCTAATAGATCTTGATCTTAATGTGGTGGCGGAACTCCACTGCAATGTAAAATTATCCCACCTGTGTAGGTGCTGCTAGCTTTGGAGGGGATAGTACAGACGGGCTCATAAAGAAGGAAGCCAAAAGGAATCATAACTTGAAATCTTACAGTGCAGAAAATGACAGGAAATGGAAGCCAGATATCCTTTAGTCTCTCCAGTATTTCCTGTCACTGACTATAGTGCAGTTTCCCTCTGATGGAACTAATTTTCTCAAAACTCAAGGTGCTTTTTGGCAAGGTGCATTTGGCATATATTTTCACCCTTCATGAATCCTTCTGAAGTTGGGGAGAGCAATTGTTTACCTAAGTGCCCCAGAGTTTCTGGAGTTATTGAGTAGCAGTGTGAGTAAAGGGAGCCAAGTCGCTTAATATTCAGTCCAGAGTTTCCCATTAAACCAGTTCAACAGATTATCTGCCACTTACCATATGTTGAGAACTGGCTAAGGCTTTGTGGATAGAGAGGGCGACCAGACAAGGTTCTGTTCTTGTTTTTACATTCTGATTTCAGGAGGTTGAGATAAAGCATATAACAAATAAATAAAACCACTGCAGATAGTAGTAAGTGTTAAGAAAATAAAACTTCAATAGATGATGGGGATAGAGTGGTCAGGGCCAACCTCTCTAGGGGGGTGATATTAGACCCTTGGAAACCTTCATGAAAATAAAACTATAGATCCATATAGGGCTTGTTTCCAAAGCATTTTCATCCATATAACCTCTTGTGTATACAAATCCTTATGCCAACCCCAAAAGGAAAGCTGGGCTGATTATTTTTGTTTCCATTTTATAGATGAGGAGCCTGAGGCTCAAAGAATTTAAAAGACTTGCCAAGGTCTTTCCAAGAAAGGAGAGAGCCAGTCTTCAGACTCACATCTGTTGGTGAGGTTATTGGTCTTTAGAACCCAAACCAATGTTCTTTATGGATGTACACACTGTTCACCAAAACATATTACTTTCATTGGCTAAGTATTTAACCTATCACCCACAAGATGAGCTTCTTCCATGTGAAATTTAACTCTAACCAGCAGTCTCAGAACCTAAGCACAGCCTGGGCGGTAGGAACCACGAGTTCTTGAGCAGCTGTGCATGCCAGACCAGGTCTGATTTTTGCAGTGATTTTACTGGTTGTTCATACTCATGAGCTAGAGAGTGTCCAGGATTGAGTCATTCTTCCAAAAAGATAAGAATTTCCACAAGAAGGGGGAAAAATACTCTACCGTTACAGGAACCCTCCAGACAATTCACTGATCTTTCAACAATTTCTGCTAGACTCATGTTCTGTCTTAGATTCTTGTGTACTAGGACTTTCTGAGACATATAGGAATGATTAAATCACAGCTGCAAAATGGAGGGAGAACTGAATGCCAGAAAACCACTAGCAATGGGACAAATGTCTCCCATCACCTCATCCTGCCACTCAATTCCTGATACGTTAAGTCAGAAATTAGCAATAAAGCAAAGTGAGGGAAAGAAAAAAAAAAACGCTCCATGTTCAGGTACTAAGCTACTAATTGTATCTATTTGATTTTAAAGCATTCTAACTAAAAATTTTTGTTACAAGAAATTTACATGTGCAACTTACGAAAGAAGCAAAATGTGGCTGGGACTGTGACTCAGGCAATTCAAAGATCTCTTTCTCATTTATGAGCAATAAGTCAGTTTATGTCACTGGTGTACCTTCCTCTGAGGAACATAAACTCTATCAGAAGCAAGCTGGCCTCCAAGTAAATTTACACATACTTCTAGGTTGCCAATTTAAGGGACTGAAATAATAAACACATGTGTGTGCCCACATGTACACATGGATACATCCACAAAGCCAAGTTCTGTTACTAGCACATATACACACACACACAATACATACACATGTGTAGATGCACTTATACAACTAAACAGTTGTGAATGCTAACAGGATCTCAGCACTGGAGGTAAACAAAGAATAAAAGATAAAAGTGAATTCAGAAGTAAAAATAACACAAGTTTCTTGTTGGAGGTAAAAGTAAATTAAAGACAATCTCTGAAATGTGATTCTTAGTATTAGGAATCTGAAAACATTTTACAGAAACAGAAACTCAGAACAAAATTTGACAAGAGAGTTTAAGTGTAGGGGATGTTATAGTAGTGGATAGGTAAGTCTTAGAATACAATGAATCTCACTTGGCCTTCAGGAGTCCCATTAATCTGAAAGAGAAGTAATTCCATGAAATGCCCACCCTAGTAATATGTTCGCACATGTGAGATACTTCTCTCTCAGCCCCATTCAAAATGTGAAATTAGACATTTGGATGGAGATGTGTATTTCAGGAAGAAAAGTGTCACACAAATAACTTTGACCAATTTCCCCATAAGTTTCACGAAAATGATTTTTCTATAAACGCTTCTTATTTTTATTAAGACAGTGCAAACATAAAACACGCCATATTGCAATTACTAAATTGTAGCCATACCACTTATCAATGGCCAATAAATTACTTCACTCTCTGATAGATACAAATGCTCCATTCAAGTTCAGTTAATAGAACAGTGTCAGAATATCATGCAGACGGCTTGCATAAATAGACAAGGAATAACAGTATATCCTTAGTAACTTCTGTGGTTTTTAGGCATGAAAACGTTGTCTTATTCCAAACTTCAAAAGATGGAATAAGGAATGTTTTCATATAAAATATATTTGGAATATTTAGGGTTTTTTCTTTAAAAAAAAGCATCTAACACTCCCAATGGAACATACACTCCCAGCTCATCTTTTTAGTTACAACAAAATCGGATAGATATGTATTCTTTTTCATCTAATTGGATCAGATGTGAATATTTCAGTGATTTCTAACAGTATTAAACAGCTAAATTCAAAATAATATTCTTCTGATAAGTGTAATATGTATTTGTAATTAAGGGAAGAAAGACTTGTTAGTTGACTTGTTTCGTCTGTGAGCCTTATTTTCTATTTTATCAGATAACTGAAAGTCATTAGTTGCTTCACAGCATAAAATCTTGATTCAATTACCAACACGCCTTTACTTTCTGCTCCTAATTTTGAAATGTATTTGGACTAGAGGTACCGGAGAAATATTACTGCTTATCAAACAACTTTTCTGGAAATTTTAATTCACAAGATTTCCAGATTTATATATTCGAAAATAAATAATTTTTAAAATGAAATTAAGAAAAAAGGCGGGGTGGGAGGGAAGCCTACAGTTTCTATTCTGCTTGAATAGTTTTCAATATCTTCCAGGTGGGGGCAACAGTCAGTCAGTTTTGAAAGGAGAAGAGAGAACGGGCTCTGAAAGCTCCCTGAGTCCAGTTACAGAAGATGAAATGACTTCCAGGTAGCAATAATGTAAATAAAGCCACCACAGATTTCCAGGAGCTGGGACTTTGGACTCTGCTCCGCCGCAAGCTAAAGGACCCACCGCCCTGTGCGCGCCACCACCTCTCTTTTGCCAGGAGTCGGGAGGCAGATCCCAGCGCGCACGCGCGCTGCGCACCTGCCCAATCTCGCACAGACGCGGGCGGTTGGTCTGAGCAGCCCCACTCACGCCGGCGCCGTGCCCCCGCGGAATGTACATCATTCTCAGCGTTCCAGCTCACTCGCTCTCCAGGACCTCTAAGAAGCAGAGAAACCTTCTCTCTCATGTTTACATCTCATTAATTCTTCCTCTGGACAATTCACGCCCATCCACAATTGCTGCAGAAGTGCGCGCGCGCACCTATACCCTGAAAAGAAACTCAAGTCACAGCAGCCAGACAACCAGCTTCCGGGGGGGCGGCGGGGTTCCCACTCCTCTTTCCTCCTCTCTTTGCAAATCCTCGGACTCCAGGGAGGGACAGCTGTGCACTCTGGAGAGAATGAGGGTGGTGCATGAAGCGGAAGTTGAGTTTGCACAGTCCGTGGAGACCGGGATCCTCACCAGCATCCCCGCCTCCTCGGGTTCCCTCTGGCCCAGCGCGGAGTAGGGGGCGTGGAAGGCCACCGAGTCGGAAAACCGAAGCCACGAAGTGGCCGGGCGATGAGGGGGTGTGCGTCCTGGGGTCGCAAGTAGAGGGCGGAGAAGCTCCAGCGCATCGGGCCAGAGGGCCCCTCCTCTCAGGCCGCTCTGGGCTGGAGGTGCAGGCGGGAGGCCAGGCCTGCCGCCCCGCTACGTGTCGCTCCTCCGCGCGCCTCTTGTCGCCGCTGCCCGCGCCCTCAGGCCACTGCCGCCGCCGCCGCCCCCAGCCGAGCCTGCGGCCGCGCCCTCGGGCCGGTACTTGAGCCAGCAGATGACCCAAGTGACGACGACCGAGAAGAGAGCCAGGATGCTGGCCACCGACAGACAGATGGGACCCACGGGCGAAGGCGAGGGCGAACCGGCTGCCGGGGCCGCGCCAGGGGGCGCCCCGCCTCCGGGGGGCGCCCCGCCGCCGCCGTAGTGGTTGACAAAGATGAGGCCGGTGAAGAGCAGCACCACCATGGAGAGGAAGGAGAAGACGACGCACACGCAGCCGGCGGTGAGCGCGGCGCGCTTGCAGTTCTGGCAGCTCTCGTAGGCGCGTGGTCCGCGGGCCGCGTGCTCCGCGGGCGGCGGCGGCGGGGCCCCAGCGGGAGACGGGGCCGCGGCGGGCACTGGGCGGCGCGGGGGCAGCGGCGGTAGGCGGTCCTGGGGCAGCGGGTCTTGAGAGGCGCGCCGGGCAAGCGGGAAGGCCTCGGCAAGCTTGGTATTGTTGGGCAGGCCGTGGACGCGGCTGTCGGGCAGTGGCGTGCGGTGGCGGCACACCGGGCACGCGATGGCGCCGGGCGGGCCGTGCCAGGGCGGCGGGCGCAGCGGGCGCTCAGGCGCGGCGGGGTTGGCGGCGGCGGCGGCGGCGGCGGCGGCGGCGGCGCGGAGCTGCAGCTGGCTCAGGCACTCCTGGCAGAAGGTGTGCAGGCACGCCAGCAGCTTAGGCGCGCGCCGGTCCGCGTCGAAGTAGTTGTAGCAGATTTTGCACTCGTAGTCCTCGAGCGGAGGGAGGCCGGGCACTATCACCGCTGCGCTCCGGGCTTCCGCGTCCCCGCTGCCCCGGGCTCCCGCCACGGCGCCCCCGGTTCCTGTCGAGCTCCCTGGGCTGCTGGCTGGGCTCCGCTCGCCTCCGCCGCCGCTGCCGCCGCCGCTGCTGCTGTCGCTCGCCGGCGCTGCCATGGCATGATCCGCCCCTCATCGGGGGCAAGGTGAGGCGCCTTCCTCCCCCTGCGCCGCCGCTTCGGCTCCGGGCGGGGAGGAGGCGCTTCTGCCTCCCCCCTCTGGCGGCTGTCGCCTGGCGAGGGAGGCACCGCTGGCTGGGCCGGGCGGGGGCGCAGCAGCGACCGCCTTCCCCCGACTCCCCCAAGAAGGCGCGGGCACCGCCGTCCCTCCCAGTCCCCGGGAGCCTCTCTGCCGTCCCCCTTGGGCCTCTCAAGGCGGCTTCCCTGGTCGATTTGGATATCGGTTTTCGCTGGACTTGGAATTGGGACTTGAGGGCGGCTAGGGGGCGGGGGACGATGCGGGAACGGACGGAATCTGGGGTGCGGCTGCTTAAGAACTTGGCGCCCGTGCAACGCTCTCCCTCATACACACACTCAGGGTGGTGGTGGGAAACCTGGTCCTGCTTTTTCCTTCTCCCTTTCCCTCGCCCCCTCCCCCTCTATCCTTGTTATTCTATGTTTATCTTCCTTGGGCTGGGGCTGCGTCTCCGGCAGACCCTCCTCTCGCCCTCCCCGCAGGAGCTCACCGGTGATGTAATGCGGGACCCGCGCAGAGAGAAGCAGCAGCAGCCTCGGCAGTGGCGGCACCGGCGGTTCTTGCCCTTCGTGAAAATCGTGATCTCATTTCTCCGTCCAAGGGCGAAAGCCAGTCATCACCAGTCCATTTACACTTTCCGCTTTTATTAGCAAGCCCAGGTAGCCCTGCAACATTCTTCTCGGGGTGGAAGCCGAGGGATGACATTTTCCTGTCGCCATTTGGAGAAAATTTTGGAGCTGAACAGTACCTTTGTCCCCCTTGAAATATTGTTTCCTGAGATTTAAGGAGGCATGAAGACAGATTCATAGCCAGATCCTGCTGATTTCCTGACGCTGAGCACAGGGGATGGAGGTAGCTCCTTTGCATGGGGTCACAGAGACAGAGAGGGGGAAGTGTTATTGTCAAACAGGTTCACAGAATTTCAAGGTCCAGCTTAAACCTAGCCCCTGGCATCACTCATCCCCTTGGTCCACTTTTAACATACACATGTAGAGAGCTGAAAACTCTGTAAATAATGTGAGATGGATCTTCCTGAATTTATTAAAGCCAATAGAATCCCATCTGAGCAGGTTAGCAAGAAGTAGCACTTCTTCAAGGAATGCTCAGTAGGATTCAGGTGTGGGGGGGCTGGGGCCCACCTGAGGAGTGATGTTTGGATATTCCTAATAAGAAAGTCCTGTTTCCTTGTTTCTCCAAGTTAGTCCACACCCTGAGAAGAGAGAGCCTCTCCCGCCGCCACAAGGAAGGGAAAGAGGATGTCTCTCTGGGTTCCCAGGAGATGTGACTGTTCCCACTTTCTCTCTGGATTCTCTGCAGAAGACAGCAAGATCCCGCAGGGAGTATTTGTGGAGAGGATGAACGAATAAGAATCAAGCTGAAGGAAGAGAAAGAAGGAAAGAAAGATACCAATAAACCACCAATGTGTAGACAAGAGGAGGAACTGTCATAACTATTAAGTTTCTGTGACATTTGAAAATAAATGTCCTTTTTAATCTGTGTGAATAGTGAGTGTGATTGATGTCTTAGGTTTGAGAGGACTTTACGTGAAGCTCATTAAAAGCCATGAGCTTTCCATTTCTTAGTTTCAAACTTTGTAAGTGTGATTTAGGGGGGATACTGTTTAAGTGTATCATTTTGTGACAAAGGCTGTGATGATCAGAGGGCAGGGTGATGGGACTTCAGAAGAAGACTCTGGTCTGGCCTTGGAATATTACAAACTTACACAAACCTAATGATCGCAGAGGAAGTCTCATTCCTGTCCTTCTCTTCCTGTTCTCTTTCCTCCTTTAACTGTTTGGTTGTGAAGAGCCTGGTACTGTGCATTTTAGACACAATTTTAAACTGGGTCCTTGTACTTTAAGCCCTGATTAGAGATAATGATGATATGGGAAAAGGTTTTAAACAGGGCGTGGGGAGAAGAGAAGTTCAGAGACAGGAGGGGCTTGTGTGCATTTATGTTCGTCCCTATCCCTCCCACCCACTTCCTAGGACCTGTGCAACCTCTGTGCCAAGGAGGACTGAAAGAAATCTGAAGGTCTATGTGTTTGCATGTGGCATGCATTTGGGCAAAACATTTGAGATTTCAGAATTTCATTCTATTATGCATTCTTCCCATTGAATGGGAGAATCGAGAATGTGGAGCATGGGGCTATGCCAGGGCTTCTCAGCCTCAGCCCTGTTGACATTTTGAGCTGGATCATTCTTTCATGGGGGTGCTGTTGGGTACATTGTCAGACGCTTTACAACATCCCTGGCTTCCATGCACTTGATGTTAGTAGTGACCCTCCCCAGCAGTGATAACCAAAAATGTCCCTCCCCCTGGTTGAGGATCTACACCTCAGATTTAGCTAAATTGAAACCCACAGCAGAAACATACCCAATTCATAACTGCAAGCAAAGTTAGCATTACCGGTCAGAGTAATTATTTAGGGGTTATGGTCGTTTCTTCCATAGCTCATGGTAACTTAGATACCACGGCACCCTCTTTGAGGGGTCCAGGTACTGATTTTGTCGATAATGCATTCTGTCGATGAGCTCATAAACAATTCTCAGAATTTGGTTAACAAAGCTGGAATTTACTCTCTGTGTTTGGCTAGTATTTTGCGGGGATCCCAGCATCTCTGATTATTTTATATCTTAGGACCAGGGCTCACAGACTGAACATGTTGTACACATAACATACAGACACATCCCCAGCCCCTGTTAACACTCATTACTGTTTACAGCAGGAGTTTCCGATCTCAAAATTCCTCTCAAACGCCCTGTGAGAGAGGCCCAGAAGGTTCGTGTAACCAGCCCAAAGTGACACAGCCAGTAGTGACAGAGTGGTCCAACTCTTCCATTATGTCAAAGATAGGGATACAGGTAGCATCTCCTCCCGACCTACGAATCTCACCACACATTATTGATCTGTCAGCTGTAATAAATAAAGCACTGTATAAAATATGAGGACAAGGCGAAATCTCACTGGTAATATTGGAAGAATAGATGTATAGGCAGATAATGCCACTCAGAACCAAGTAGTAAATGAGCCGATCAAATAGTTGACATTTTAAAATAGAAGATGGGTTGATTCAATTTGACATTTATTGAGGTCCTTCACTGGAATGTATTATTGCTATGTGATAAGATACTTGGCCTCCAGAAACTAACAATTTGATAGAGGATATTAAACATATGTGCAAAACTGAGAGGCAGGATGAGGCAAGTTTGTGATCCAGGGACAAGATCTGGTGAGAATAAAGAGGAGAGAGAAGTTATTTCTGCTGTGGGATATGGGAAGTTTCCAGACTCATGGTCAGTAAATTGGGGATTGAGACAGATGCAGAGAGAAAGACATTTAAAGAAGCTACAGGGAAAAAGAGTGTGTTGAGGGCATGGTGAGTGGCCTGCTTCAACAGTGGCTTGTTATCCAGCAAAGCTCAGGACCATACTAGCAGGGCTAGACTTGATTCTGCAGACAACTGGGTGTTCTGCATCAGTGCATGACAGGAGTGCCCATGGGAGTATTGAGTTGGCTGGAATTGAAATTGCCTTCATCAAGAAAAGTATATCAATTAAGAAATTACTTTAGGAGATAGAGCTTATTGCTATATACTGCAAAGATAAAGCTTTAAAATAATTAATGCAATAGAACTACCATATGACTAGCAATTCCACTCCTGGGTATATATCAGAAAAAAACCAAATCACTAATTCGAAAAGATGCATGCACTCCAATGTTCATAGCAGCATTATTTATAATTGCCAAGATATGGAAGCAATCTAGTGTCCACCAACAGATAAATGGATAAGGAAGGGATGTGTGTGCATGTTTGTGTATATGCACACAATGGAATACTACTCAGCCATAAAAAGAGTAAAGTTTTGCCATTTGCAACAACTGGGATGGACTTGGAGGGCATTATGCTAAGTGAAAAAAGTCAGACAAAGACAAATACCGTATATCACTTACATGTGAAATCTAAAAAAAATACAACAAACCAGTGAATATAACAAAAAAGAAGCAGAGTCACAGATATAGAGAAAAACTAGTGGTTACCAGTGGGAAGGAGGAGTGGGGGAGGGGCATGATAGAGGGAGGGGATTGACAAATACAAACTATAATGTATAAAATAAGCTACAAGGGTGTGTTGTACAACACAAGAAATATAGCCAATATTTTATAGTAACTGTAAGTGGAGTATAACCTTTTTTTAATAGACTTCATTCTTTTAGAGCAGTTTCGGGTTCACAGCAGAATTGAGCAGAAAATGCAGAGAGTTCACACATAGCCCTCCTCAAAAATGGAGAATAACCTTTAAAAATTGTGAATCACTTTACTGTACACCTGAATTTATGTAATATTGTACTTCAACTACACTTCAATAAAAAATAAAGAGCAAAGGGGAAAAAAGAATGGGCTCTCTTTATGGTGGTAAGTTCTCTCTCCTCCCACAGAGGCAGTACGGTCTAATGGTTAAGAACAAGCACTCTGCTGCCAGATTGCCTGTGCCACTTACTAGCTATACAAACCTGAACAAATTACTTAACTCTTCTGTGCCTGAGTTTTCTCCTCTGTAAAATGGGAATATAGTATCTACTTCATGTGGTTATTGTGGAGTTAAAATGAGTTAATGTATGTTAAGCTTCAAACAGTGTCTGGTGCATACTAAGTACTATAAAAATGTTAAAGAAGAAGAAGAAGAAGGAGAAGGAGAAGAAGAAGAAGCTACCCAAACAGGCCTAAACTGCAGTGATTCAAAAGATGCTCATTCTAAGGAAATTATTATTTCTTTATCGGTAAATAAAAATGATTCAAAACAAAAATTCTCTTGACCGGGTGATCAAGATTAACATCAACAGTGATAAGTCAAGTTGGTCACACATACTGTCGATACGATGTATGGAGATAGGCATTTAATGTGATATTCCTCTCAAAACCCCATAACCCATCTAATCATGGGGGAAAACATAAGGCAAATTCCAACAGAAGGATATTTTACAAAATAGCTAACTAGTACCCTTCAAAACTGTCAAGATCATCAAAAAGAGGGGAAGTCTGAGAAACTGTCATAGCCAAAAGGAGCCTAAGTAGATAGGGTGACTAAATGTGATAATGATATCCTGGAGGGGAGATTGGAACAAAAAGAGGCATTAGGTAAAAACCAAGGAAATCTGAATAAGATATGGACTTTAGTGAATAATCATGTGTTGGTGTTGGTTCGTCAGTTAAGATAAATGTGGCATATCAAAGGAAGATATTAGTAATAGGGGAACAGTGGAGAGTCTATGGAAACTCTCTATGCTATCTTTGCAAATTTTCCATAAATCTAAAACTGTTCTAAAATTAAAAGTTCAGTGTTCAAAATGTGGTCAATTTACGCGGACTTGAAATCACAAGCCACTGAAATTCCTTGGGATTAAGACATATCTTCTCATTGTGTATTTGTATCACCTCAAGTAAAATCCATTAAGCAAATTTGAAAAAAACTTTCCAAAGAAACATCTGATTTAGTACTCATTGCAGTAGGCCATCTGAATACTTAATTATAATGTGCAGATAATGGTGATTTTTAAAATGTGTATAGGAATAATGCAACTACCTTAAAGAAAATTCAGAAAAGAGCATTTTAAAATCACCTATAACCCAATACTTCAGCATAGCTATTGCCATCACTGAATTTATTCTTATAAACAAACATTTCTACATAGTTGTAATAATAATGCATATACCATGCTTCATTTTAATTTGATTTATTATTCAAATTACTATTTATGGTGTCTACCATGTGACAAACAGTGTTTTTGAGGTTGGTGATATAAAACAGACAGTGAACAAAACAGACAAAATGCTTGCCCTCCTGGAGCTTACATTCTAGTGTATGTGTATGTGTGTGTGATAGAAAAAAACAAATGAACATATTAATCTGATAATAAGTGGAAAGAGCTTTAAAGAAAAATACAGCAGGCTAGAAGGACAGAGTGCTGGGATGTGGAAGGGGTCGTTTGCTATTTTAAATAAGGTGGCTGTAACACGTGAACAAAGACCTGAAGAAAGTGAGGGACAGAACCATGTGGCTCTTCAAGGGCAGAATACCTTAAGCAATGTGAACAGCACGTGCAAAGGTCCTGAGGTGGGAACACATCAGTGTGTTCCAGGAATAGCAAGGAAGCCAGTGGCAGAAGCAGAGTGAGTTAGGGGAAAGGACGGGAGATGAGGCCACAGAGAGGGTAAGGGCAGGGATGATGATGTAGGAACTTGTTATCATCGTAATGGTTTTTAAAAAAAATTTTTAGTTAAAGTAAAATGAGAAGCCATTGATGGGTTTTGAACAGAGAGGTACATGATTTAGATATGAAAATTATAACTATCATTGCTGTGTGAAGAATAATATAGAGGGGACAAGTTTAGAAGATGGAAACCTGGGTAGGTGGCTTCAGTTAACAAACTAGAGAGAGAAAGGTGCTTGGATTGGGTGGGACTGGCTGGATTCCATATGCAAAGGTGAGGCCGACAGGATTTGCCAGGGTGGGGAGAGAGGGAGCGAGAATATTTCCAAAGGCTTTTGTCCTGAATCCAAAAACCCCAGCTCACATTTTTTACTCAATAGCAATCATTAATTAAGCAAATATATAATACGCATCTTCCATAATATTAATAATTTTTATAACCAAGACATCTTTCATATTCTTGCTCAAATATCACATCAGTGATGCTTACTCTGACACTCTGATCTAAAAATTTGCAATCTCCTCCCAAATTTCTGCCCCTCTTACCCTTAATTGATGGGGTCTGGTGCAAACTGAAAATGTGGGGCCCTTGTTAAAAAATTATTAAGAATTTTAAGAAGGTTGCTAGAAGAGCATTAAAGCAAGAAGGAGGACCTCCTGAGCACAGGACCCTGTCACAAGCCCATGGAGCATATACATGCTGTATATTTAATTAACTGATTTATTTACTGTGTACCCTCCCATATTCCTGAAAGTCTATGGAAGGTAGGGATTTTTGTGTTTTGTTCCTTTCCATATCCCCAATACCTAGAATAGTGCCTAGCTTAGACACTCAATAAATATCCTTGAATAAATAAATGATTTTTAATGGCTGATTAACTTTTTAATCCAATTACTCTACCATAATTTTCTTAAATGTTCTTTCATTGATGGACATTTGGGTAAAATATTTGGCTACTAAAAATCATGTAGCAATTAAAATTTTGATCATATAACATTTTTCATATTTTGGATTAATTCCCCAAGGTAGATGCTCAGAATTTTTGTAGACCATTGTCCTCAAAAAATATAATTTACAAAATAATATTAGCTGGATGACTTCACATCCTATTAAACACTAATTATCCTTTGATAGTTTGTATTTTTTTAGTATGGAACATATCATACTAGTATCATTTAGTATCATTTAGTATCACCCAAGAAAATGTGTTTATTCTGTTAACATTCATGTTTATGAAGGAATAATTTTTTTAAAAAAGGAACTTTTTCTCTTCAAGAATTTCGTTATAACTATGGAAAACATTCTCCTTTTTTTAAATTTTGTTTCAGTGAGATATCAGCAAAGAAAGGATAATTCGGTCAATTTTACACTTAATATGATAAATTCATCCAATTTTTCCTCATATGTTTTTTTGTTTCACTGGGCTTTTGATGTTTCAATACTTTGGCATGAATTTCTGTTTCTCTACTTAAACTTTAGTTTCAACAAGAAAATACAAGTCTATTGTGCTCCCTAGGTACTATTAGAAATTGCTTTTAAATTTTTTTAGCTCTCTGTAAGTGTAATTAAAAGAAAAAAGCTGGAGGCTCCAGTTGTTGGTAGTCCTGAGTATTTGTCATGATTTAGGTGAACCTGCAAAGTGGTTAATGCCCCAGAGTTACACCAGCTGGCAGACTGTTTCTAGGTTGGTTTTTGTGTCAGCTGACAGTTACTAAGGCTGATCAAGTGTTTACATATCAGAGCTAAACAGAATCAAATCTAAACATGATGGGAGATAGGTAAGAGCCTCATAAACTCTTGTGTCTTAATTTTTATACAAGAAATTTGAAAAAAAAAAAAAGGCTTTTATGCTCTTAAACTTGCAGCTCTTTGCAGCAGGATTTTGCAATGCCTTCGTTTTTCCACTCCTGTTTTATGATGAGACATGGTGCTAATATGGAACAGAAAGATCCAAATTGCCTACCCAGGGCCATAGGACAAATTTAACTAAAATCAAAAGCTCTCTTCCTTCTGAAGCCTCTAGGGGGAAGTGTGTTTCCTTGTCTTTTCCAGCTTCTAGAAGCTGCTTGTATTCCTTGGCTCGTGGCCACATCACTCTGGGCTCACATCTCTTTTTCACTCTGACCCTCCTGCCTCCCTCTTTAAGGACCCTGTGATTACATGGGGCTCTTCTGGACAATCCAGGATCTCTAACTCAAATCTGAAACTTAATCACATCTGCAAAGTCCCTTTTGCAAGTATACAAAGTCAGATGGTCACAGGTTCTTGAGATTAGGATGTGGACATCTTTAGGGGCCATTATTTCCTTGACCACACCAGTTCTGCAGCCCCAATAAGGCTGCTCACAGTTGGTGACTGGCCCTTAGGTTGCAGCTGCCCCAGGCCCAACGGGGCTGCAAAAGGGCTGAGTGGATCAATACCTCCCCATCTCTTATGGCCCTCCAGTGGGCTGCAGTACACCCACTGGGAAACCTTACCACTGAATGTAAAATAATGTAAAAGCAGATTTCTTGTCATAGGAACTGCCAGCACCTGCATTTATATTCCCAAGAACTTTCTCTTGCAGCCAAAATTCTCTTTTGCTGCCTGGAGTGCTGAGGAATTAACAGCTTCCCTCCCCCTTCCCTCACCCCCACCAGTAGCTCTCAACCAATGACCAACAGGAGGTAATTACCACAGCTCCCTCCTCCCTCAGGTGAATTAATCCTGAGGCATGTGTTCTCTCCTTGCTTTCAGAGTTTCCCCAGCAGAGTTTCCTTAGCTCCAGACACTCACAGTGGTGGCTGGCTTGACAAGACACTCATTAGTGGCGTTCCTACTCCCCGACTGGTGTTCCCTTGGGATCACCTCAGGGTCGGCTTCTGGGGGAACCCAAGTTCAGATGTGAGGAAAAGCCTTGAAAGGAAGGGGTGGCAGAAAAAGAATGCTCACATTTGCAAAAGCTTCTCTTGTTGAACGCTTCTTGAAGTAAAATCAGGAAGGGGTAGATAATATTAACTCCTAGATATATTTTAGGGGTTTCCAGGGCTTGAAGGTTGGTGTCTCATTTCCAGAGTGTATCCTGGAGAGATTCCAAGCACCCTCAGCCCAGGGAAGAGATAAATGGTGGTCGGCAGATCCATGCAGAGAGACTCAGACACACCCCATCCCACCGCCCAGTTGCCTGATGCTCCAAAGCACTGCAGGAAAGCACGTGAAACTCCTTGAGCTCTGAGTAGGGAGCAGAAGTGTCGGAGAGAGTCCAGAGGAGATCAGGGTTGGGAGAGGGAGGGAGCAGATGGACCTGACAGCGGAAGTCACAGCAGCACAGCATTAGATGCACCAGGAACCGAGGCAGGATGATAGTCATCTGAGCTGAGGCCGGGAAGGACCCACTTGCTCCTCCCCACCTCCTGCCTCTGCCTTCCGTGAACCCAGGTGCCATTCGGAGTGGAAGGGAGTGGAAGAGGAAGAGGGCCACGATCCTGAAATGACTGAGCAGTTACCCCCCAAAAAGGTAATTTTTTTTAAAGTGGAAGAGAGGTGACTGAGTTGTTGGCAAAGTTTGTTCTGTGGCTGCTAACCAAGAAAAATGGGGAGGGGAACGCTTATAAATCAGGAGCATAAAATATTGCACCTGCCGTTAGAAAAGGTTCGCCTTATTTGCTTTTAATGTGGTCTATCATTAATTCACGTGGCACCATGAAAATCGTCATAGGGAACAATAGGTTAATTGGATAATGTGGAATAACACATGCATGTTAAACCCAAACCAATGTATTTTCCAACCTCCACATGTGTGTGCACATGTACTCGTGTGCACATATGTGCAAACGTTCCCCTGAACTGCTATGCTTGTATGACTCTAAGAAAGTGGGAAGGTGGTACCACCTTGGAAAAGAGAAGGATTCAGGAGGAGCACAGGTAAAACCAGCCCCACCTGGGACGGGTCTGCAGGGAGAAGAGATACAGGAGAGTGAGGTTTTAGACAGGTGTGTCCCGGCTCCCTTGTTTGGGCCAATGGAACCATGCAGGTGAGGTGGAGCCCCGGAACTTACTAGGCGATATGAAGGAATTATTATTGATTTTTTTTGTTATAATAATGGCAGTGGAATTAGGCGGAAATGTTCTAATCTGTTACAAATGTATCTAGAGGTACTACAGAACAAGACTGATACATTAAATTGGCTTGAATACACTCCAGCAAAAGTGTATACTATAAATACATTTTAAAGTGGGGGATAGAAGAAATAAAATTGTCACACGTATGAAAATTGTTGAAGCTCAGTGATAGGAATTCAGGTGTTCTTTATGCTACTTTCTTACTTTTGTGATATTTGAAAATGTTCATTTCAGTTGTTAATCTTAGAGGCAGACTCAAAATGGGCATCATTCTTATAAAAGAAAAAGCACTCATAATGCTTATATTTTTGAAGGTCTCACTAAGCACTTTAGTTTTGAGGGATCGGAGACAATGATCGTGAATGCAGCTCTTTTGTTCATTATTTTTATTTATTTATTTTTGCTCTTTTCTTCTTCCCAGACTTCTTTAAGAAATTAAGGAAGGGCTAAGGTGGAGGCAGGGAGCCTAGGGGTTGCCTGCGGAAACAGGGAATAAAATTAAGCCTTTGGGTGCTCACTGCCCAGTGTGAGTGCCAAGAGTCCTCCCTCCTGTCCTCTCTCTCCCAGTGCTGCTCAGAATTCAGAGCCTAGAACTCTACCCTCATCAGAGCAGACATCTGTGAAGTCAGTGCTCCAAAGCCTGGGATGAGTGGTTCAAGGGAGATGAAGAGGAGAGATAGGAGATTATCAGTTAATGTTACATGAGCAAAATGAAAAAGCAGGAGCTTCCTCAGCAGTGGATGTAAAGACCTGCTTTTCTTTCACACATGGTCTGTGAATGTTTCTCAGATCTTTTCAAAATTTCAGAGATGCCAGTCTTGGAGGTGGGGCCTCACCTCACCTGGGAAAGTCTGTGAGGCTAAAATTGCCCCCACTTTAATCTCTGGAAGCCATTCAAGAGATTGTGCCTTTCAAGTCAACCCTCTGCAGGCTCAATTCTAAAATAGCTTCTTCTCCCTCCTATCATTTGGCACCCTATGGCAAAGGTGAGGTTAACTGGACATGCCCGCAATGTACTTTTCTCCAAAAGGTCTTCCCACAGTCAGAGATCCTTTTAATCAAGTCTGTATGTTCAACAGAGAAAAATTTTCCCCCTTATAAGTTTGCCTTTTTATTAGATGTTATTTAAAAAAATAGGTAGATAACGGTGTTAAAGCTCTTTCTCTTTGAACTGAGTCTTTTCTTTGGAGAACAAAAGTAAGGTACAGTATTATAAATTAAAAGGAAAGGCAATTTCTTGCATGCCACAAAAAGGAGTAAATGAAGCTGCAATCATATTGCATTTCTTACTATGGTTTGTTCTGATGTTTCTGTCACAGTAATGAATCCCAAAACTCTAAAGGCTGCCTGAATCGATCGTGAAATATTCAAGGCATTTGAGTTCCCAACCTAACACCGGGATTGTCTTAACCTCTAGAGAGAATAAAGGCCAAAGATGGTGTAAATCTACACACACAGTCTTTAACCATCCCTTCAATTGAAAAAAGAGATACTGCGGGTGTGCATGGACTGTGGAGGGTAAGGAGATGACCCAGTTTCAGACTCTAGTTTCTTGGATGTTTGCAAAGATCTGAGTAATAAAAGGCTTCCCAGACCCTGCATGGGCCAAGCAAGTCTTTGATGTGCTTTATCACCAGTTGCAAAATTTGAAAGGAAAGGGAATTTCAAATAAAAACATTTCAGACCCATCTTGAAATCTTCACTCTTTAGCGTTCTTATTTTATACTTATAATCTCTTAGATATTCTGGCTTTAAGGGGAATTTTTAAAGAAAACTATATTTGGTTAGAACAAAGATGAACAGAAGGAGAAATACTGAAAAGTCTAGATATGCATGCCCTCAGCTTATCTTTGAGTAGCTTCAGGACAGTCACTGGGATTTTTTGATGGTAAGAAATACATAACATAAAATTTACTATCTTAGCCATTTTCTTCATATTCACATAATAATCAAAACTTATTTTCTGTTTTTTTTTTTTAACAGTAGCCATCATAATGGATATGAGATGATATCTTACTGTGGTTTTAACTTGCATTTCACGATGATTAGTGCTGTTGAACATCTTTTTATATGCTTGTTGACCATTTGTTTATTATCTTTACAGAAAAGTATATTCAAGTCATTTGCCTATTTTTAAACTGGGTTATTTAATTTTTGTTTTTGAGTTGAGAAGTTCTTTATGTGTTCTGGATATTAATCCCTTTTCAGATATATGATTTACAAATATTTACTCTCATTCTATAGGCTGACTTTTCACTCTGTGGTTGTGTCCTTTGATGCACAAAAGCTTTTAAGTTTGATAGCTCATTTGCCTATTACGTGTTTGTTGCCTGTGCTTTTGGTGTCATATTCAAGAAATTGTTGCCAAATCGAGTGTCATGAAGATTTTTTTCTGTCATTTTCTTCTAGGAGTTTTACAGCTTTCATTTTTATGTTTAGGGCTTTAATCAATTTGGATTCAAATTTTTTTAATATGGTTCAAGTCAAGTATCCAACTTCATTCTTCTGTATGTACATATCCATTTTCCCCAACACCATTTGTTGAAGAGACTGTCCTCTCCCCACTGGGTAGTCTTGGCACCTTTGTCAAGGATCATTTGACCATATACAAGAGAATTTATTTCTGGGCTCTCTATTCTATTTCATTTGTCTATTTGTCATCTTTATGCCAAATACTATATATATATATATTTTTTTTACTGTAGCTTTGTGATATGTTTTGAAGTCAGGACATGTGGAGTCTCTAATTTTGTTCTTTTTCAATATGTTTGGTTATTCAGGATCCTTTTAGATTCCATATGAATTTTAGAATGAATTTTCTTATTTCTTCAAAAAATGCCATTGGGATTTTGATAGGGATTGTATAGACATTCACTATTCTTCAATAAACATAGTGGAAAAAAAATCTCAAAAAGGTATGAAAACTACTCAGGCAGCAGACAGAAACTTGATAGCTAGAGGCTTGTATAATTTTTCTCAACCTCTTTGTAAAATAAAACTTGTCATAATAGAAAATTATGCAAGCAAATACATTTGTCTTAGTCTTTTTCTAAAATCTAAACAGATAGTTTAAATGGTTCCAAGTAGAAAGAAATGAGAGAACCAGTTGATTTCTTCGAGCACAATTGTCTTAGTAATAATAATAATAATAATAATAATAATAATAATAATAATAATAAATAATTAATAATAATGATTTGCATTGTATCATATAATTTATTTAGTTTTTATGTTGTACAAAACATTTACACTCCATTATCTCATTGTATTTTAGTTCAGAGCAGCATTTCTCCATGTTAGCATCCCTTTTCCTCAAAAGAAAAAAGTTTTCTGATTAAATAATTTGGGAAGCATTGCAAACTACATTCTTCTGTACTCTGCACTTAGAGATTCATTATTAAAAGCTTCAAGAAGTCCTGCTGCAAATCTGTAAAGAAATCAGTTTAATGTTGTATAAGCCAGTGTTCACCAAGCTTTTATGGCTACAATTTTTTTTGTTTTTAGTAAATCTGCTAATACCTCATGGATCGAAGGTATGACTAAAGACACTAGGAGCAGAGAATTTAAATGAACACTGAAAATGCTGCTTGGTAAATATTGAGAATGTTCAAAGTGGTGCAAGAAATAAGATGCATAGGACAAAGGAGCATATCTATCAACACGGGTACTGACTTCTCCCTAATGCCTGTAAAGAGCTAAAGCTTGGAGTGAGACTTGGCATGCGTGGAGACCTGGGTGTGTTTATAACAACTTCCATATGCTATTTGCATCACCTGCATGAAACCATGTACCATCCTATTTGCAGCAACGCCCTTGCTGAAAAAGAACAAGTGGATTCTGAAGTTATATTGAGCCAAGCCAGACCGACTCTGTCAGACAAAATCTGCTTAATCTCTTCTTTACGTGATGATGATTCTGTAGTATTTCTATAGAGAGAAATAAGAGAAAAATCACCCTTCCTCTAGCATGGTTAATCTGAATTGGTTGTTCATATATTTTTCTTCCTGACCATGATACATCCTCCTTCCTAATTTCTTCTAAAGAACAGCTTCTTCCAAAACACTGTAAGAGTTCAGAAACCTTTAAATAATGTATTATTTCTGTCTGGCCACACAGATTCCTTCAGAGTCATTACTGACTCATTCCTACAGAGTCATTAAATCCATCAACAGCACATTTGCTGACTTAATAATAAGCGTATTTAGTTTCTATTAGGAGACTAAGGCAACTTAAAGGACAAATCAGTTAGGTTTTATCACAGCCACAATGAGCATGCAGGGGAGAGGCACTCCCTTCAAACCAGGGGCAAATCTATGGGCCTGAAGCTCATACAGTTTTGGAGGCCCTTTTTAGGAAATGTAATATAAAGTATTAGACAAGGCATTAAATATTCCTTTAGAATTATAATAGAAACCAACACCATAACAACAAAACATGTAAAGCTGGCAAATTCTGGAAAGATCTCAAAATCTAGGGAAAAAAATTTTGTTTAATAATTAGCTCTCTGATACACCACTCAATAAAATTATTGTCTGCATGTGTTTGATGGCCTCTGCTTGCAACAATGATTTTGTCGTACTTTCTACTGAGAGAGCTGAAGGAATCAGACTTCCCTCTAGCATGGTGGAGCAAAGGATGTTTTTAAGACTGATGGTGTAGAAAGCCTTCTTTTGACTCTGCCACCTATTACTGGTATTGGCATGTACATTTTTAGGATAGTTGTCAATTTTAGGGAAACTTCTCTCAAGTGTCCTTCATATATGAGCTGTAAGATTTTGAGGCAGAGGTTTTTTTGGTTGCAGGACCTAATCTCAGATACTATTTGAACTGACAATAGTCACTGACCAGCTTGCCTTTAGTGTCCCCAGTGTTGTGCCGTATTATGAGGGTTATGTGGAACCCCGTACTTTCATTTTATGTGGTGGAGTACATCGTTATAGTGGGTGGTAGGTGCTTCCCTAACAATTGTTCTTGCCCTGGGGCAGCTAGCAGTAGCTAAACTGTACATGGAAGAGGCTGTGTGTGGACCGCATAAATACTCCACTAAAACAAAGCTGTGCATAACCCCATCAACTTCCTTAGTCAGGGTCCAAACATGCCCATGACTCCTCCCATGGCACCTGACACAAGGGGAAATATGACTGAGAAGAAATCGAAGTGCAAAGAGACAATGGTCTCAACTGTTCATAGTTAAAATACTGTACTCCTTAAATTCTGCAAGAACATATGGCCATGGAAGCACTTACAACCTCAAGTGAGGAGCCCTGAAACTTAAGCTTTATTGGTTTCATGGTAAATCCACTTCTCAATTTTCTTCTACTCAAATTTTCTTCCACCAGGGCTGCTGTTGTTTCCTTAGGAAGGATGCATGGTTGCTTCTTGAATTTAAGGACTAGATATGTAAATGATGTCATGCAAACACATAGGAGACATGTATATGACTGTTTGCCGGCTGATCAATTTATTACTTTTAATAGAACAATTATTTGGCATTATGTGGATCAGTGACTCTTAAATCTGGCAGGAGATTAAAATTGTCTGCATAGCTTTAGAAAAATATACATTCCTTGGCCACAAACCCAGAAACTCTGATTCTCTAGACCCAGGATGAGGCCCAGGAATCTCCAGTTTTCAAGTTTCCAGTTGATTCCGATGTGCCGCCCAGTTTGAGAACCACTGATGTAGACAGTATTTGGATGAATGCCTATGCCCACTGTAGCCCCACAGAGCAGGGTAAAGGGTAAACTTACAAAGAGGCTTTTGATTTGGTGTAAGCAAGAGTGGTAAGTTCCCCATCAAATCAGCTAGACCAGCACTTCGTAAGTAGGTTATGAGAGGGTTTGTATTAGCCCAGACTCTTTTGGGTGCAAATGGAAAAACCCACTTCAAATTAGTTTCGACATGGAAAGAAACTTACCGACTCCAATGCCCATTTCAGGCATGACTGAACTGAGTTTTAAGATAGCCTTATACAGAGCAAAGCATGGAGAGAAAGCACCCGTTTTAGTAATTTCTGGCAGAAGTCTTGGAGTAGGCTTTTATGGCCATGGTTGTGTTGGGTGTCCATTTCTGACACAGTCCCGACATCCAGATTGTCTGGTTGGCCAGGCCTGGGCCACTGGACCACCTTAGGCACACAGAGGTTGGATCAGCCTCACTGGCCCACATGACCTGAGCAAAGGGGTGGGTTTTCCCCTAAGGAAAATTGAGGTTGCGGGCAGAAACGACTGATGAATGACCATTTGAACCATTTCCAACTGAGGGCAGACTTGCTTTGTCTTGGCTGATTTCTCTGACCTGCCCAGCTTCTGGTGTCATGCACGTCTGATGCCCTGTTCCTGACGATTGGGGTGGGGTGCTGTGGAACCTGTCTGGTGATCTGCAAGTTTCTACCTACTGTTTGGGTGAGGTTCCTGCAGGCAGTGTCGTTAACAGTCAAAATCAGATCATGAACTGGTTGAGGCTCAGTAGGGAGGTGGACTCTAGATCCAAAGCCAAGCAAGGCAGAGTCAACAGAAGTTGACAAGAGGACATTCTTAAGTGCTTACAGCTGTGGACCCTAAAAAAAAGTTTTTGAGCAGAAGCAGGGATGGCTGAAGCAACCTACTAGGCCATTTCCCATGGCTGCTATGGGACACAGCACAGTTAATCGCAGGCTCAGCTTACCAGGCGTGTTTCTCTCTGAGCTAGGTAAGTGCTTTTTGCATCTAAGTACCACAGGTCAGTGGTGATGTAGACACAGAGATGTGCTACCCAGATTCCCTGCAAGTGCCCCTCTGCTCAGCTGTAGGAAGAGTGATCAGGGTATAGCTTCTAGCTGACAGCTCCTTCAGGGAGCTGGGCTGCACAGGGCAGCTGGCTCTGAGACCATGCCTATGCTGGGGTACCCCACATCTGGAGATGAGGTATATAGGACCAGCCATTTCAGTCCAGCGAGGGACAACTTTATTAGGCAGTACTTGCTCTAGAGCTCCCCATTAGTCCAGGGGCTTTATTGGGCATTATAGTTCGTCTTCTCTCTCTGCCCAGTTCTTCCCACATGCTTTTACAGGTATTGATCCCTATAAACATCTGTACTCCAAACTTTTTTTCAGCATCTGCTTCTGGAAAACCTAACCTGTGGTAAGCATCTTTAGCTTACATTATAATTGGCCTATTCGAAGTAAGAGGAGACACCAAACATGCAAACTATTCTTTAAATACTAGAAATGACATAAGCCTTTCTGGATGCCTTCTCTTTTCCTTAAAAAATTAATTAAGGGTATCATATTCAAAATCTAAATTGTTCATATGCACAATAAAAAAATATAACATTAGAGCAGTTGATTCTAAGTTGATAGTTTCTGTATAAAAAAAAATTTTTAAGAGCAGATTTTTTTCCCCTCAGTTCTTTTCATTAGCTTCTCTCAAGAATCAAAGTAGAACATTTTCTTCCATTTTGGCAAAATTTGAGGGCCAACAAAAAGAAGTTTTGCATACATAAAGATCTAGTTTAGTCAAAGATTTGAAGGGTAAGGAGTCATTGCCTTCATCATATTTTTCAATTAACATTTTTAAAATTATAATAAGATTAAACTCAAAATTGAAAGTTTTGAAACACAGTATAATTTTTTCATCAATAAAGGCATATTAGTATCTCAAAATACAGCTGCATGATGATTTTGAACCTCAGTTTTATTCCATTTTAGCTGTGGAGAGTAGCCAATTAACAGAGGCCTGGAGTTCTCAGAGTTTCTGTTAAATTACTTTCTGTGAATGGGGTAAAATATCGTAACTTAGACCTTAAAAATTTTTTTTGTGGGGGAGGTACATAGGCTTACTTATTTATTTATGGTTTTTTGATGGAGGTACTGGGGATTGAACCCAGGACCTTGTGCATGCTAAGCATGTGCTCTACCACTTGAGCTATACCTTCCCCCCGACTTTTAAAATTTTGTTATATTTCTAATCTAAGCAATGGAGCACACAGGTGAAAAATTCTAATAGTCTGGAAAAACTTATAATGAGAAAGGACAGTCCCCAAACCATGGCTCCCTACCTCCAGCCTGTCTCTCTAGAAGCAGCCATGGTTAATCATTTATGTTGCAATTTCTGTTCGTGGTTACCTAATGCATCTCTGAATTATGGACTTACATTACCACTTCTTGGTCGGTCAACCTGGGATAGTAAATATGGATTTTCTGTTCTCATGGGTGAGGATTTAGCTCCCCCATTGTCCCAATTTGTATTTTCATATTACTATTTTTAGTTTATTTATAACTGTAAATAGCATACTTGGAAACTATTTCTTATTCCATTGGCTTTCAAAAGTCCCTCTTGATTGCTCATCTTTTATGTTAGGGATGTTAACACTCCTACAGTTTCTTCCACCTCTCTTCCCTCCCCTATTTTCCAACCTCTGTTGGCTGTTCTTCAACCTTTATATTGTCAAAGTTGATAAATTTATATTCTGTTTTGTAGTCTTAATTAAGCCTCCTGTGCTTTGTCTGTAGGTTGATTCTATGTGTTGAGGGAAAAAATAAAACAAAACAGTGTTTACTCTTTCATGAGTATGAGTCTGGTTTATCACAGAGCTGTGTAATGTGCAATAAACACTTCCCTCTCTGTGATTCCACTGTCATGAACTTTGACTCTCTCAAAGGGAAATGTCCTAGGCATCAAGGTCAAATGTCTTCTCCTTTCTTACATTCTATCAGTTATTTGAAACCACACTCCAGTTTAGCTACTGCATATTTGAATTATGATTTTAATTGATCTTCCCTAGTTTCTGATCATTTTTTTCTGTTATGTTGCTAGTGAATGAAAAATAATACGCCTTATTCACTGTATTCTGAATACCTTATTTATTCTGTAGATTGGATTTTTTCTTCTCCTTCCCCGTCGTTCTTCTGCCTGTTGGAGAGTGTCTCCTTGGAGTCCTCTGATTTTGCATTCTAATTTGGACTGATCTTTTTCAGAATAGCTGCTCAGTTGTCACCTTCAAATTTGCTTTCATTAGATTCCTGGTTAGTGACATGATTTCTTATATCCTGTATCATCCTCTTTCTTGGTGTTCATCTTCAAGTAAATTCTTCAGAAACAGTGCAAAGTAAACTCAGAGTTCTCGCATGTTAAGAAAAGGAAAATGACCATTTCCCATTTAAAGTTGATAGCTTTTGCATGGGATTCTTGGTTCAAACTTATTTTTCCTCAGAAATTTTCTGCTGGGAAGGCTAATACAATTGAGCTTCATTTCCCGTGGATGACTTGTTTCTCTCTGCAAGATTTAGAATATTCTTTATTCTTGGTGCTCTGAGATTTCACAGTGCTATATCTGAATTTGGGTCTTTAAATTATTTTACTAAAAATATTTAAGACATATGAAGGGGCATGAAGAATAATACAATGGAAATAAAACATGACATACGTCTTCTTTTTTTCATTTGGTGTCTCTGGTTTCTTAAGGCCCCTTATTAGAATTTTTATTAGTTGAATGGATTGATCCTCTTATCCCTTTTTCCCCTCCTATTGTCTATTTCTTTGGGATCTTGTTTTTATTATTGTTATTCTTTTCTGGGAAAAATTCTTTGAGTTTGTCTTCGAAGTATTCCACTGATTTTTATAATTTTTATTACCATATTTTCTTATTTCAAGGAACTTGTTTGTTTTTTTCTAATTGAGATATAATTGACGTATAGCATTGCATTAGTTAAGGTGTACAACATAATGATTTGATATGTGTATATATTGCAAAATGACCACCACGGTAAGTTTAGTTAACACCCATTACCACACAGTTATGATTTTTTTCCTGTGAAGAGAACTTTTACAATTTACTCTCAGCAACTTTCAATTATACAATATAGTATTATTAGCTATAGTCATTATGCTGTGCATTACATCTCCATGACTTATTTATCTTACAACCTGAAGTTTCGTTCTTGTTTTCTGAGGGCCCCTTTATATACATAGGTTTTTTGTTGTTTTTTTTTTTAATGGAGGTATTGAGGATTGAACCTTGGACCTCATGCATGCTAAGCATGCACTCTACCACTGAGCTATACCCACCCCTCTATTCATACATTTTATGAGTTACAGACTCTCGAAAGATACTAATAGAGCATTTTTTTTGAAAGGTCTCTTACATTACCTGAATTATTTCTGTTTTCTCCGAGATCAACCTTCAAGTCTAATAGAAAGACTGAATGGGTGATGTGTGTCTGTATGTGCACCTCGTAGACTGGAAGGATGTGGTCTAGGAGGTGGCTTTTCCCTGGAAATGCAGCCAATGACAAAATGCGGAAACCCTCTGTTTGTCATCCTGGTTCTCAGCTGATAGTTCACTATATTTCTTTAGAGGAGGACCCTCAGGTTTTTCCCTTGGCATCAAAGCTAGATGGCATGTCTACTGTAAGTGGGAATGGGAGAGGTGGGTGAGGAGTTACCTGCCTTTTACTCAATTTTCAGTTTATCCCTATACTTTCAGCTCCTCCTCACACTCTATCATACCTGTCTGTCCCACCTGTACCCAGAACCACACTGGAGCCTGTTGAGAAGATGGGTTCCCCGCTCCACTGCACCCACCTGCTAGAATACTCTAGACTACAGCCTCCTCAGCCATTTATAAAAACATTTTCAACTTCTATCTTCTGCTGTCTTCTGGAAATTTGTTTATATCTCTCATCTGTGAAGGCCACCCCCTGAATAGTTTTGCTTTTACTCCTTTTTAAATACCTGTACTATTATTTTAATGGGATTCCCAGAGAGAAGGGAGTCAAAAATGTGTGGTTAGCTTGTGGATGCCACCTTGAATCCAAAAAAGCAAGGATTTTCCATTCTAGCCTTGATTTAAAAACTTGTACACATTCATCGTAGAAAATCCAGAAAGTTGATGATATGTTTCTCCCAAAGGACCACATAAAGATAAACTTCTATATCGTTGAAACATAAAAGAAGCAAGACACCAAACCTGGTTGATTGAGATGCCTACAGAATATAGAATACTTCTCATTGTTTGAATGCATTTTTGTGCCTGGTACTTGACAGATATTACCTCACTGAATACCATTTTACAGATGAAGAAACAGCTCAGTCAAGCGATTTATACAAAGTCACACGGCCAATAAATGGCAACTCAGTTTCAAAATCTAGTTCCATCTGATTGCTACACCAGGTATGTTGCCTATAAGAAGGCAAAAGCTGGTATAAAGTATGAATGATGCCAACAGCGGCAACTTCTGAGCATAAAGACCTAAAAATCTAATTCAATGAACCGTAGCCATGGTCCACGTGTACAACAGAGGTGACCAGGAAGTTATCTGTGAGAAGGGAGTCTTGGTAGTTTACTCCCCCAAGACTGAACATTTTGAGGGAGCTGGTTTAATTGATTCAAGTCTCTTGTGGTAAAATGGCTGTTGTCTTCTATTTTGGTTCTACTCTGCTGAACTCGGCCCTCAGAGGATGCACTATAATCATACTGGCATTTCAGTTTCAGAGAAAAGAAATCATTAATTAAAATATACATTATTGAACAGCCACAACACACATGGAACTCTACTATGAGAGCGTCAGTACATGGACAGTTTATTAATCAATTATTGCTATAAGTCCAAATAATATCAGTCATGTGACTTTTTAAAAATAAAGATGGAAGTGATTTACTTATACTAACCTCTTGTTTCCTTTCCTTAGCTTGACATTTTAAAAGACTGACATTGTCTGTGGGTTAATTAAATCAAATATTTGTGACTATTTTTAAAACCTATTTCATGCCAATGAGTTTTGTATATATGCAGATGGAAAAAAAAAAAAGAGAGAACTGTAGCTCTCCAGATGGAAGCTTTTCAGAACAGATGTCATCATCTAAATGTGTGCTCTGGAGGAAGAGAGTTAATCAAAATAAGGGCTAACAAGGTAGTTCTTAATGGTTATGACTGGTTTCTAATTTACAAGATAACTGTTGTATGTAGCGGAGTCAGAGCACATTTAGGCAGAAGCAAAGAGCCTCTGCTTCTTATAGTACAATTTGCAAGGGAATGAGGAACAAGGGATATATCTTGTCTTGTTATTTTAATTCTTGTTTTAATTACTTGCTGGAAGTGAAATTGCGTCTCGAAACCTCAATGCCGGCACAGCAGCTAGGAGATACAGAGACCTGACAAAAAGCTCAGAATAACAGTTTTTCAGATCTAATTTTCTCTCCTCTGTAGATTAATAGAAACATAAACCCAGGGAAAATTTTATCAGCTAATATTTCTTTCCTCAGTGTATCCTTTTCCATTAAACCAGTAAATCTTTACAAAGTGTTCTCTTTTTGCACTTCATCAGTTGAGAATTTTGCATGAGCTATTCAGCAAAAGAAGGAAAATTCCTGAAAAAATTTAAAAAATTGTTGCTGTTGATTAGAATGGAAAGACTTGACTGATGAATTCAGATAAATTCTACTTATATTCTGCCAGGTATTTTTAAAAGAAAAGCCAGTAACAGTTTTGCAAAAATTTCTGCCCTCTATTCAAATATTAAAGCCACATTTGCCTTTGATTTCTCTCTGGATAGCTCTACAAACTTGAGGGATACTTAAATTTAAGCAAGGTCAGTAAGAGAACGTGTAAACCTGGGGAACGTATGTTAAAGCCAGATCCATGCCAGGTAATACTGGGCAATGAAATCATCTCTATGAGAGAGAAGAAAACCTCAGTTGTGTAAGATACTAGGGTGATATGAGATGCTGTACCTGAACCACAACCCTTGGAGTTAAGATTCTAGCAGAGCAGAAGTAATAGAACTAAAGGAAACGAAACTGTGGTTTAATAGAACCTGCCAGTTGCCTCTGTGCTTAAGTTAGAGCATAACTCACTCAGGAAATGCAACCTGGAATCATAGATGACGTAATGCAATTTCAGACCAATGTTTATACCCAGAGGGAAATGGAGAACTGAGGCCATTATGTAGCTAATGAAGACATATCTTTCCTTACTGGAGATTTAGAAGACTAGAAAGACAACTCTTTAAACTGGGATGGGTAGAAATGCTGTATGGAGACAAGAGGGTGCACTAAAGGACAACCGCTATGATCTCATGGAAAGGGCCAAGGGGGTCATATTTTATACTAAAATAGAAGTGTATATGTAGTGATGTAGTATTCACTCTTGACAATAGCAGAGAAATACACTCTAGAACATCAAAGTATGTAACAATCACAAACAATCCAAAGGAAAGTGCACATTAAAAATTACACACTGATCCTTGCTTTTTAAATTATGTGAATTTATGTATATTTTAAAGTAGTGGCTAGTAATTTTTAAATGACATGGTAATTAGAGTTGGAATTTAGAAATGCTATTTTAGGCTTTGAAAGTTAGGAACAATTCCACAGGTTACTCTCACAATAAATAAAGAAGACCACAACTTCAACTGTGTCCTATTGACACTGTAACTGATAAGAGTATAGGACAGATAGGAACATTTACAAAATCCTTGAAGCATTCTGAATCAACTACAGGTGTTTAAAAAATCAAAGGTGCTTAAAAGAAACTTTAAAGATGACAAATATCACATTCGGCCAACTCTACTGCACATCCAAGTTAATTAATCACAGTATTTAACTGATAAACTTTAGCAGAATGTTTATATTATTAGATTTATATAACACAGGGACTGCAAGTCTCATTTCATTGCAAGTACAAAGTAGGCTATTTAGGGCAATGGCTAAGCGTTTGATCTGTATAGTCAGAGAAACCCTGTGGGAATCCTACTTCCACTGTGACACTGTGAAAATGACTTCTAAACCCTGTGTGCCTAATAGTCTTCCTTCAGTGGTTTAATAATAGTACCTACTCTTTAGGTGTTGTAAAGCTTAAATGAAATGAAAAGGACAACAAGTGCCTGACTTATAAGATTTTGTTTTGTTACATTTTAATGGACTTTATTTCAACATGCCACTATTTTAGTAGATACTGTTTGGGAGCATAAATAAAAGGGACTTCAAATAGAACCCTCAAAATATTACATCAAACGTTTCCTTCATGATGAAACAGATGGCTCAATATATTTATGCAAAGTCATCTTTGCAAAATTCTACCTGTGGATGTTTGGGGCAAATAAGTAACTTGTATTTATGCTGTATTTGTATGATGAGTAATTGTATTTGTATCGTGAATAATGCTGAGTTTGTTCATTTATTGATCCATTCACCCAAGCATATATTATTTCATGAATTCAACAACCATATTCGCTTTGCCTAGAATCTGAACTAAGAGACTCACAGGGAAATTAAGTCAAGTAGGAGATGAGGAGGCAGAAGTTGGGAGTGAGGGCAAGAGTGGGAGCCAGTGTCGGTGAAAAGCAGATTGAAGCACAGGCAGAGACAGCAAGCAAGGCCTGACAGATGGAGGCAAGGCTTCGGTTTAGGACTCTTTCTATTCCTAGAATCATGCACTGATGTGACTCTTAGGTTCCGGGAGATTTCCCTGAGGCTCTAAATCATTGCCATCTCCCTCCCCATTTTACCTACCCTAGTTTGAATGAGTCCTGTGCCTTCAAATGCAAAGAGCCTGGTGCATAATGGATGCTGAAAAAGTTTCCTTTGGATCTGATGACTTTATTGGATTCCCTGTTGGCTCAAATGATCACTCTTTTTTGGACACTGGTGGGACTCAAGACATTATACTAATATCGAGGTCTTTTTTCTAGTAAGTTAGATAATAAAAAAAGAAGGGACACTTTTTTGGTCCTCATAGGAGTCTTGATCCTTGGCATCATTAGCTCACTCATCTCTTTATTGCCTCCGAGTTTGCTGGCTGGCAGATGGACATGGTGAGGACAGCTCCAACATTCAGCTAGGTACAGAAGGGAGGAATTAGAAATGGGGATATTCTTTACTGACATGTCATTATTTCTCTAAATAGCATGATTGCTTAAAGAGATGATATCTGGGTACAGTCTGGGGGGAACCCAGGCTCTGAGATGCCAAATGATGGTCCAGTGAGATTGCATGAGATAATATTCCTACTTTCCCCTCAACTTTCTTTCTGTATTGAATCAGTTATATGGTAGTTATTTGGTCTTTCTGCCCTGGCATCCCATGGTCGAGTGTGCTATACCGGATTTACAGTCATGCTTCTTTACTGACTCTTAATATGACATTTTCAAAAACCATGGACTCTGTAAACAGAACTGTTTAAAGCTAATGCACAGAATGTCAGCATAGGACTACAGGGGTTATTAATGGAGGCTGAAATTCCACACTGCTAATGAAGCATGTTTAAGAGTTGAAGCAAATTATCTATAAGGTTTCAGCATTGAGCTCTAGGAAATAAATATTTTATACAATTACAAGGTAAGAGTAACTATCCAAATATTATTTATTGCCTTATGATGTTCAATTCCTTATCCCTCAATGATTATTTACTAAATAGCAGTTACTGTTTTTAAGGAATAAAATACTATATGTAATAATGACTATATAAAGTCATTATTTTTACATATCAAATAGAACTTTATTGTTATATGATAATTCAAACGTTAACCATCCCAATTTCATGTGTGTAATTCATTTTATTATAATATATAACATTTTATCCTTATATAATTAGTATTTAGTAATATTAGTATTTTTTACTAATAGTACTAGCAATTAGTAATCACTTACTAAATCATAATCACTATTATTTAGGTATAAAATATGCCATATGTAACAAGGTATAAATAAAGTCATTGTTTATATATAATATACAGTAATTTATTATTATAAATAATAGTGTAACATTGCATTCCTTCTTTAATAGTGTCTGTAAATTTAAATAAAGCTATAATACATTTATAAAAATAAAGTGCTATATAATAACAATTATTCCAGAATATTTGGAAAATACAGAAAATAGAAAAAAGGGCAAAGAGTCCATATTACACAATTCCCAATGACAGCCACTTATTAACATTTTATTCTATTTCTTTTAAATCTTTTTTCTATACAAAACACGTGTTATTATTCCTGTCATTTTTCTTCCTTGTGATCATAAGCATATAGAATTTTATATCCTACTTTTAAAAGATGATATTATATTCCTAGCATTTTCTAAGTTTGCATAAAATCTTCAGAAATGTAACTTTTAATCATAACACAATATTTCATTGTATGGTGGTAATGCATTAACTTTATCATTTCTAAGTGAAAATTTAAGTCATTTGCAAATAGTGTTAATGCTTATTCTTTGAATATTTTAGAGTAAATTTTCATTAGAAAAAAAAGGAATGTAGGGTTATCTTCCTATTATCTATATTTTACTTGTTTAAATCTGTTTTAAATAGTGACTCACCATAAAACTTTTTAATTCATACGAAATTTAAATATTTGTGTTTGAGATGTAATGAGATTTACTAAAAAAAATACTGTACAATAACTATTCTGCATCTTCATAGTTCTGTTTTAACTTAGTTCAGGAATTCCTTGAGTCTCTGATCATATATTCTTGGGGAAATCAGTCACTACCGCTAATGTTTTGGTTTTGGGAGGTTGTCCTTCTAGAACTGTCTGAGTAAAGTGATACAGTACCAATATTTGGAGTGTTTTCCCTATTGGTGTTTTGTTTAAACTTTGTTGCATGTTTTAAACAACAAAAGTGACATAATACTGTCAAATAATACTGAAATATTTAAGAAAATTTAATAATCTGCCCTCTACCTCTACCCCCTCAAGAGTTGCATCAGCTGTTTACATATTCTGGATATTAATCCTTTATCAGTCATACCATTTGCAAATATTTTCTCCCATTTAGTAGGTTGTCCTTTCATTTTGTTGATGATTTCCTTTGCTGGGCAAAAGCTTTTAAGTTTAATTAGAACCCATTTGTTTATTTTTGCTTTTATTTCTTTTGTTTTAGAAGGCAGATTCCAAAAAATATTGCTATGATTTATGTCAAAGAGTGTTCTGCTTATGTTTTCTTCTAAGAGTTTTATGGTTTCTGGTCTTACATGTAGGTCTTTAATCCATTTTGAGTTTATTTTTATATATGATGTTGGAGAATGTTCTAATTTCATTCTTTTACATATGGCAGTCCAGTTCTCCCAGCACCACTTATTGAAGAGACTGTCTTTTCTTCATTGTATATTCTTGCCTCCTTTGTCATAGAGTAATTGACCATAAGCGTGTGAGTTTATTTCTAGGCTCTCTCTTCTGTTGCATTGATCTATATGTCTGTTTTTGTGCCAGTGCCATACTGTTTTGATGACTGTAGCTTTGTAATATGGTCTGAAGTCAGAGGGCATGATTTCTGCGTCTCTGTTCTTCTTTCTTAAATTGTTTTGGCTATTTGGGGTCTTTTGTTTTACCATACAAAATTTTAAATTATTTGTTCTAGTTCTGTGAAAAATACAAGGTTATGTATATTTTCAAGTGTTTGTTAATGATTGTCTTTTCTCACTTATGAATTCTGTTTATATCTTCATGCATCTTTTATTGGGTTTTTTTTTTTTTTTGTCTTCTTCTCATGAGTTAATAGGAGAGATTTGTACATTAGAGGAAATGACACTTGCCCTTCACATATGATACAATTATTTTGCTCCCACCTATTATTTGCTTTTCAGTATGCTTTTCAACTTATATTTTTCTGGCATAATTTTAGAAAATAAGTATGGAATTTTATTGTTTGGATGGTGTATTTCAGATGGAGAATAAATTATTCTGATACCACTTATTCAAATGCATCATCCTAAAGTGAGATGCCAACTTGGTTAAATATCAAACTACCCTAGATCTTTGGATTCATCATGGGATTAATTCTATTTTATCACATTGCTCTATTATCATCTCTACTGTGATATATCAAAGTAGTGTTCTATATTGGTATAAATAAATAATTAATTAAAATAATTATGTTAGTTTGTTCTTAAATAGTGTTCTTAAATTTTTTTCAGTATTGCCCCATAGACACTAAATATAAAATGTTTTAGGCTAACATATAAGAATACCATTTTATCACAGTAGCTTTGTAATAAATTTTAATATTTGGCAAGGCAAAATGATGTACATGTCTTCTACACACACATCTTTCTCTAAAATTATTGGCTTATTTCAGATATTTATCTTTTTATATAAACTTCATATACAATTTGTATAGTTTTAAAACATTGATTGTCTGATTGGATTTGCATTAAATCATTGTATTCATTTGGAGATATTTGACATTCTTAATATTAAAACTTCCCCACAGGATCAGGAAATGTTCTATTAGTTCAGAATTTGTTTTATATCCCTTAACAGAAATGATAGTTTTCCAAATACAGGTCCTGTGCCCATCTTAGGTTGTGGGGTTTTGTTTGTTTGCTTTTGGTTTAGCTAATATCAATGAGTTTTTTCTTCTATTTCTACTCCTAACTGGTTATTGCTAGTATAAATAAAATTATTCTTAGTTTTTAAAAAATATATTTATCTTGTACCTAATTACAGTAACAGTTCTCTTATTATTTAAAAAATATATATATTAGCCTCTTGGCTGCTCTGAATGTACAGTAGTACTAAAAAAAATTTGTCTCCAATTTTTCAATTTTTATAATGATTACTTTCTTATCTCAGTGTTTCAGCTAAAACCGGACATCGTAATTGTGGGCACACTTCTTGATCCTAATTTTAATGGAAATGACTTTAATATGTTATTGCTTAATATGTTTGTCGTTGGGTTCTTATAAGTGGTCCTTAATGTATTGAGGTATTTCCTTTTCTACTACTAGGAGTTTTTGTTGAAAATGACTGGATATTGATGTAATATTGTGGTCTTTCCTCTTTTAGTATATTGTTCAATGAACTAATTTGATGAATACCTTGAAGTTGAACGATACTTATAGACTGAGTTCTGCTTAATTGTAGCAGTTTTGTTCAGTGGTATTAGACTGCCTCTGCTCAGATCCCAACTCGAAGTCTTACTGTGTGATCCGAGGAGGGCTACTTTGTCTGCCTTCAGTTCCTTACCTGTAGATGGAGGTAATAAAAATATTGACCTCGTGGGGTTGTTTTGAATCTTAGATGAATTAATAGATGTAAAAAGTTTAGAATAGGGTCTGGCAGAGCTTAGCTGCTGTGTTAGCTGTTATTATTATCAATGCATATGGAGATGCAATTTACTGGGTCATTTAGATAATTTGTAGATGAATTTGCTCTATAGTTTTCTTTTTGTGCCATCTTTATTGGGATATGATATTAAGTTATGCTAGTTTCATAAAATTAATGGAGGGAAATTCAATATTTTTCTATAGTTTGCTATAGTTTGAAAACATAGAAATTATTTGCTCTTTAAAGATTAACCATTACTCAGCTATAATTTTTGTGTCTGGTGCTTTTAAGAATCCTGTATCTTAGGTTATAATTCTAATTTCTCCTAAGATTATTGACTTGTTCAAGTTTTCTCTTCTTAGTAGTACATAACTCATTTTCCATATAGTTTAAAATTTATTGCCACAGACTTACATATTTTTATAATTTTAAAAATAATTTAATGATTTTATCTTATTCCTCATTACTAATATTAAGCATATATTTTCTTAATCACTTTTGCAAGGGGTTAATATTTGTCCTTTTAATGTATCAGCTTTTGATTTTCCATATTCTTTCTTTTATTTCATTAATTTCAGGGATTTTACATTAATTCCAATCTCCTGCTTTCTTTTTATTAGTCTTTATTATTTTTCATATTTCTTATTTTGAATGCTTACATTATTTTTAATCTTTTAAACAATTATAAGAACTTTAAAATTTTAGAAATCATAGTCTTCATTGCAATGAATATTTTTAATACAACTTTTTAAGTATTTAGGATTATTCTCTTTGCATCAATTCCCAGATGTCAGATAAGTCAATGGAGAAAATTTTTGTAAGGACCTTTGTAATGTTTTAGAAATTCTACATAGCCCCTAAAGTCCCATCTTATGGGAGGCCATGTACAGGAGAGAGCTTGAAAAGTAGCACAATTAAAAAATAAATTGTTTGGACAGATTTTGGTTTTCTCTACCATTTGTATTCTATATCTAGCAGAAAAAAATTCATATTATGTTTCTTACTTGAGAAATGCTTCAATTGCACTTAGGCTAGTGCTGAGAAGTTCATTAGTTTGTTCTAAAATCTATATTGAAACTGATAGATTCAAAAGAGATTAAGTGCATCCATGAGGGGAACTTTGTAATTAAACACGTGGTAAAGAGGGGTAGATTACTATAATAGTGTGACATCTGTAAATGAGGCTGAGTGAGAATATTGTGACCTCTATTTGAAACAAACCCACAGACAAAATGACATTTGCTCTCAGTTTGGGATTTTCATATTTCATCATAGCTTTTGAGCTACTTTGTTAATTAATTAATAAATATTTAAGGAAGTTTGAAAAATTTGTACCTCTCCATCACATTAATCTTTGTTCATACATCAGTGGTTCATATAATAAAGAAAGGCAGATGTGACCCTATGTGTGGTCATTCAACATCAATGATAGAATGATCCTACCCTCTGTTTGTACTTTACTGTCTCCATTTCTAGTTATGGGTCAACCATGTAATGGCAGAAATATTTTCAGTAGCAGACTGAAATTATGTTCAGATTACAGAGATATTATTGGCTTCAAATATAAAAACATGATGAAGATTGACTTCCCTCCTACTGCTTCTTATGCATTGGACCAGATCTCTGTAATAATAAACTCAGAGGATCACAACAGCCAAGTAAGGCCAAGGGACATAAAAAAGTGATAAAATAATTGGCTTAAAAAGACAAATTTATAAAGAATTAAGCAACATTTGACTTTTCACTTCTTGAAGTAGACTCTACAGGAATGAACTTAGGCATAGATGATGAAGGAGATCACATTAATGGTGAAGTTTTAAGGTACTGGAAAAAGCTGGATGCTATATGAATCCTGACCTAGACACTGAACAATGTTGGAATTTCATTCTTTTAGCAGAATTTCTTATCATTTTTAGGTTATGGTACTACTTCAAGAGACCAAGAGAAGCAATGATATACATCCCAGGGAAAAGCACATAAACATAGACCCACAATGTTTTACACCATTTGCTACAAAGGAAATTCATTTTTCTTACATTTAATATATGAACAATTTTTATGCTTAAGCTTCACTCCCATTTTTCAGGCACATATTAATAGCCATTTCTTGAAAAATACACAAAATTGTTGCAAAGATATGCAAAGGTGAAATTTTCCATACAAATAAAAGATGCACTTTAATCTGCTCAAAAGTGAATTTAATAGCAAAGCTGCTGCTATTTAGCTTGAATGAGAGGATGAAATTGTAGAGTGCTATTTGATGAAATGCAAATGTCATCTTTGACATTCAGTGGATTCCATCTTTTGATTTGGCTGACAAGTAATAAAAACTTGTTCACATACACAGTTCACAAATGTACTAATGGAATCGGAGCTCCCGTCGAATGCTTGCAAGACAAGGGCAGGCTTGAGTCAAAGAACACCAGACTTTTCCAGGACTCTTTTGGACTAATCCATGTAGCATCCATTCCTTTGTGAGGTCATTTTTGGCAGAGTCTGCATGCTTGATGTCAGCAAGGATCATGAACACACACTCCATTTCAAGATCACTGGAGCATAAATAACCATCAAAAGAATTCTGCCAGGTTCCAGGTATTTACAGACTTATGCCTGCAGAAAAGCTGGGAGAAAATGGACTCTCTACTTCAACCTAAAAAAATATATTTTTTAGCATTGAAAATTTAATGCAATTGCCTCCTCCTGTCTCCTTTTCCAGAGCATCAATTTGAATAGAAGGGAGACTCAATAGCTTTCCTATTAGTGTGCAAGGCTTTGAATGGAAAAAATGACCTCATTGATTTGATCAAAAGTATTCTCCAATAAGTCAAACCATGAATAAACTCATCCATATCCAAATGTCCTAAGTAAATGTTTCTTTACTCTCAACATTCGCTGTCCCTCCCTTCTATTTTTTTTTTTTTTCCTGAAGGTCATTCAAGTGAACAAGACCGGTCTCGTAGAAAGCCAGCAAATTTCTGCCTATAGGAAAAGTATGTTATTTTTGACTGCTCTTTTTTGTTTGGAACAAAGACCTTGAAACAGTGGTGATTTGAAGTCTGATGAAGTTGATGACTTTCACGAAAATGGACTGCCCAATTTATTGCCAGAAGCTGGGCAGCTTCCTTTGCCATCAATGTTTGCTTCAGTAGAAAGCCATAAAGTGTATACATTTCTTCTTCAAAGCTCCAAGGATAGATATTCTATCCAGCATCACAGGATTCCATCTCTACAGAGGACGTTAAGATTGCTCTTCTAGTAGGTGTTTCATTTTGCAAACTTCACTCTAATGTTATCAATGGTCTTTGTAGATCTAAAACGGGATTATAAACAGGATTCTTTGATGATGTCAATACAACACAAGGGAGGAAAACCAAAAAGTGATTCCACTGGTAGGCCACACTAAAGGTATAGCTGACAATCCCTCTACAGTTTGGTTTTTTTTTTTCAAGGTCTTAGAAGAAATGGTACTAATTCTGCAGTGGGTGATGCCACCTCATTAAGGAACCACTTCATTTTTCTTCTGCTTCAAACCACAACCTGCTTCACCATTTCCAGTTATTTCCAGATAAATCTTCATAACATGACTGCAATTATATGTGAGCAATTTTCTTTTCACTTAGGCATATGGTGTACAACCTTGAAGAGGGAAGATTTTTGTGGGAGCAAACATAAATTTTGATAGAGTTTTAATCCTTATTGAATTACCATCAATATTCTCCAAAATGTTTTTTGTTTCTTTTATTTTTAAAGTAGAATTCAGTAAAGGTTTACACATGGCATTTGTCATTCCTCAACAATATTCCCCCCATGTACTGACTTCTTGAAGAGACTAGGAAAATTGTTTTGTAGAATGTCCCATATTCTGGATTTGTCTGTTAAATCTTATTTGACTTCTTCATGTATCCTTGGTATTTTCTCTAAACTTGAAGATAGGTGCTAAAGGTTTGATAAGATTCAGGTTAAACCTTTTGTGTAAAAATAGGTTGCTGTGAACTTACTAAATTACATCAGGAGGCCTTACTGCCAGTTTGTCCCATCATTAGTGATGTTAAATTTGATTACCTGGTTACCATGGCAGCTGTCAGATATCATTTCTTTTTAATGTGTGTGTATATATATATATATATATATATATATATATTTTTTTTTTATTGAAGTGTAGTCAATTTACAATGTTGTGTCAATTTCTGGTGTACAGCATAATGCTTCAGTCATACATGAACATACATATATTTGTTTTTATATCCTTCTTCACCACAAGTTATTACAAGATATTGAATACAGTTTCCTGTGCTATACAGTATGAACGTGTTTATCTATTTTATATATATGTTAGTTAGTATCTGCAAATCTCAAACTCCAAATTTATCCCTTCCCACCCTCTTTGGTAAACATAAGTTTGTTTTCTATGTCTGTGAGTTTATTTCTGTTTTGTAAATAAGTTCATTTGTGTCATTTTTTTAGATTCCATATATAAGTGATTTCATGTGATATACTATGGAATTCTATTATATATAAAATTTTAGAAAATGCAACTTAATCTATAGTGACAGAGAGCAGATCTGTGTTTGCCTTAATGATGGGGGGAGGGGAGGAGAGGACAAGGGGAAACTTTTTTGGGAGGCAATGGATATGTTCATTACCTTTATTGCACTGATGATTTCATAATTGTATACATATTTCAAAACTTACCAAACTGTATGCTTTAAAACAATTAGTTTAATATATGGAAATTACATGTCAATAAGGATGTTTTAAAAAGTTGGTATGATGTTCACATGCTACCAAAGTATTACCCCACAGATTAACTGCTAGTTAAGAAGGGGAAAACAAATCTCAAAATGATATCTGACAAATCTACACCCAGCATAATCCTCAATGGAGAAAAGCTGAAAGCCTTTCCTCTAAAATCTGGAACAACAAGGATGCCCTCTCTCACCACTTCTACTCAGTACAGTACTGGAAGTCATAGCCATAGCAATTAGGTTAGAAAAAGAAGTAAAAGGGATCCAAACTGGAAGAGAAGAGGTAAAACTGTCATTATATGTGGATGACATGATACTATGTATAGAAATCCCTAAAGGCTCCACACAAAAACTACTAGAGCAGATAAAAGAAACTGGCAAGGTAGCAGGACACATGATTAACATACAGAAATCAGTGGCATTTCTTTACACTAACAATGAAATATCAGAAAAGGAAAGTAAAGAAAACAATCCTTTTTAAAATTATGTCCAAAAAAATAAAATACCCAGGAGTAAATATGACCAAGGAAGTGAAAGATTTATACACAGATAACTACAAAACACTGACTAAAGAAATTAAAGATGACTTAAAGAAATGAAAAGCTATCCCATGTTCTTGGATTGGAAGAATTAATATTGTTAAAATGGCCACACTACCCAAAGCAATCTACAGATTTAATGTGATCCCTATCAAATTACCCAGGACATTTTTTACAGAATTAGAACAAATAATCCTAAAATTTATATGAAATTACAAAAGACCCAGAATTGCCAAAGCAGTACTGAAGAAAAAGAATGAAGCTGGAGGAATAAACTTCCCAGACTTCAGACAATACTACAGAACTACAGTAATCAAAACAGCATGATATTGGCACAAAAACAGGCATATGGATCAATGGAGCAGAACAGAGTCCAGAAATAAACTCACAGACTTACGGTCAATTAATCTTTGACAAAGGAGGCAAGAATATACAATGGAGAATAGACAGTCTCTTCAACAAGTGGTGTGGGGAAAACTGGGCAGCCACATATAAATCTATGAAGTTAGAACACTCCTTCACACCATATACAAAATAAACTCAAAATGGCTTAAAAACTTAAGCATAAGACAAGACACTATAAACCTCTTAGAAGAAAACATAGGCAGAACATTTTCTGACATAGATCTTAACAATGTTCTTCTAAGGCAGTCTACCTAGGCAATAGAAATAAAAGAAAAAATAAACAAATGGGGCCTAATTAAAACTATAAGCTTTTGCACAGCAAAGGAAACCACAAGCAAAACAAAACAACAATTTACTGAATGGGAGAAAATATTTGCAGATGAGGTGACTGACAAGGGCTTAATTTCCAGAATATATAACCAGCTCATACAACTTTAAAAAAAAAAAAAACCCAATCCAAGAATGGGCAAAAGATCTAATCAAACAATTCTCTAGTAAGGACATACAAATGACCAATTAAGCACATGAAAAAATGCTCAGTATTGCTAATTATCAGAGAAATGCAAATCAAAACTACAATGAGGTATCATCTCACACCAGTCAGAATGGCCATCATTCAAAAGCCCACAAATGATATATGTTGGAGAGAATGTGGAGAGAAGGAAACCCTCCTACACTGTTTGTGGGAATGTAGTTTGGTGCAGCCATTATGGAAAATAGCGTGGAGATTCCTCAAAAGACTAAAAATAGACTTACCATATGATCTGGCAATACCACTCCTGGGCATATATCCAGAGGGAATCTCAATTCAAAAAGATACACGTGCCCCAATGTTCATAGCAGCACTATTTACAATAGCTAAGACATGGAAACAATCTAAACGTCCATCAACAGATGACTTGATAAAGAAGTTGTGGTATATTTATACAATGGAAACCTACTCAGCCATAAAAAATAATAAAATAATGCCATTTTCAGCAACATGGATGGACCTGGAGATCATCATTCTAAGTGAACTAATCCAGAAAGAGAGAGAAGAATACCATATGACATCACTCATATGTGGCTAAAAAAAAAAAAAAAGACACAAATAAACTTATTCACAAAACAGAAAGACTCACAGACATAGAAAACAAACTTATGGTTACCGGGGCGGGGAGGGATTGAAAAGAAATAAATTGGGAGTTTAAGATTTGCAGATACTAACAACTATATATAAAATAGATAAACAAGTTTCTTCTGTATAGCACAGGGAACTATATTCAATATCTTATAGTAACCTCTAATGAAAAAGAACATGAAAATGAATATATGTATGTATATGTATGACTGAAACATTATGCTGTACACCAGAAGTGGACACAACATTGTAAACTGACTATACTTCAATTTAAAAAAAAAAACCTGGGCTCTACTGGAAATTCATGTTATGGGGTTGTGAATGGGGGGAAATATTTTAGGTGTCATACCATGGCAACTACAATAATTATAATTTACCCTTTTTGCACAATAGCATCGCATGCTGGCAAACACTTTAAACATCTTTTGAGTGAAATGATGCTTTAATAGTATACTTAGAAATAATTGTTTTTCAAGTGAATTTTAAAATCAGAAAAAGATCACTTTGGAGATGATTTAAAGAACCTTGAAATGCTCTTCAGAGACCCCTCCAGAAGCGCCTGGACTTGTGGTTAGGAATCCACTTTAGGAGAAGGCAACTGTTCTTATCCGGCTGCTCACTGATGATAACTCGGAAGCTTTTAAAAAATATTTATACCAAGGTCCTACCTAAGAACATATTAAATCAGAGTGTTTTAGGGGGTTTATGTCCCAGCATCATTTGTCTTAGTTTGTTATTTTGTTTTGTTTAAATCTTCCCAGGTGGTTAACATGCTATGAGGGTTGAGAACTACTCTTAGGATCTTGATGCCATTAGAAATGCAAGCACCCCCTAAGAATATTAACACGTAAATTGTGTGATCACTTCTTTTTACAACTCATTGATGCCAGGAAGAAGAGACACAGCCAGGACACTTGAGTGTCTGGATAATTGTCGGAAAGACCAGAAGAGAAGAAAAAAAGACAAGCAAAATGTACTAAATGAACTTGCTTTTTTGCTTGGATCAAATCCAGTGATCATGGCCTCTAAATTGTTTGCTAAAGAAGCAATAAAACATTATCAGGAAGTATTTGTTTGAGCTATTGGCAGACTGACAGAGTTAATGCACTGTTTGGATGATTCCAGCATTGATGTCCCTTATCCATGTCATCGTGTCCCAAAGTTTGCCAACTGCCATGGCTGCTGTTTTGAAATAACTTAGAGCTGGAACTCAAGGCAACTGCTGCACTGTCCTCTTAATCTGTTGCACAAAATTATCTTCCAAACCAATGGTGTTGCTAAGTGTCTTTCTGGATGGAATGGCCTGAAATCTGAAACAATGGAACTGCTGGTGTGGTGAGAAATGGCTTCCTCATTTAGTTTGTCAAACTTCCAACTACTCATCTGTTCTTTAAACAAGGTTGCAGCCAAATCTCTGTAATTCAGAATTCAATTATAATTGATTGAATATATTTTCTTCAGAGCCAGTTGACTATAGAAGATGACCTGGAAGGTTTTGTCCTTCCAACTTTTTATTACATAAATTTTCAAATGTGCAGAAAGGTTAAAAAAAATAGGACAATGAACGTTTGTACATCCCCCACTGAGATTTAACAGTTGGCAACATTTTGCCATGTGTATTAGTTTGCTAGGGCTGCCATAACAAAGTTCCATAGACTGGAGGGCCTAAACAGTAGAAATTCTGGACAACAAATAGTTCTGGGGTCTGGAAGAACAAGATGAAGGTGTGAGCAGGGAAGGTTTCTTCTGAGGTGTCCCTCCTTAACTCAGAGATCATCATCTTCCCCTGTGTCTTCACACTGTTGTCCATCTGTGTTGCCTATGAAGTAATCTCTTCTTATAAGGACACCAGGTAGATTGGATTAGAGCCCACCCTATAAGCCTTGTTTTAACTTACTCACCTTTAAAGGCCCTATTTCTAAATACAGTCACATTCTGAGGTACTGAGGGTAAGAACTTCAACATATGAAAGGGGAGGGCACAATTCAATCTATAACACCATGTTGGCTTTCTTTCTTTCTGTCATATATGAACATATAGATTTGAAAATATATTTCAGACATTGTAACATCTCACTCCTAAGTAAGTCACCTAGCATCTCTCGAGAATAAGGATGTTTTCTTATATAACCTTAATGCCTCTATCACATTTAAGAAACTTAAAACATTCTGTGTATTTAATCCATATTTGATTTTCCCCAACTGTCCAAAGAACTTTTAATGGTTGTTTTAATTTTCCTGAATAATGATCCAATAAGGTTCATACTTGAATTTGGTTGTTACATCTTTTTAGTCTTTTATAGTCTCCCCTATTCCACCATCATATCTTTCATCTGAGTTTTTTTCAAGAGCATTGACTTTTTAGAAACATTAGACAGGTTATATTTAGAATGTTTCACATTTTAGATATGACTAATTATTTCCTTGTGATATCATTTAACCTGTTCTTCTCCATACTGTGTTTATATAAATTAGAAATTATATGTTGTGTTTAGACTATAAAACTGATAATTTTTTTTTATTAAGCGGTGGAGTTTATTTCTCCTCCCCTTGGCTCTGGGCTCAGCGATGAGACCTGCTTTGGCCAATTGGACATTAGTAAATATGACACAAGCAGAGGCTTGAAATGTGCTTGTGCACCAGGGTTTTGCCCATCTTTGCTGCTCCTGGGAGCCCTGTGACCGCTGGCTGTGGAATGTGTAGCCACATCTCCATCCCCCTGGCTGACATCAGGAGTGAAGCCATCCTCAGTCATCCAGCTGGCTCAGACCAGAAGGGTCGTCTCTCTGATTCACAGAATAACATAAAAATAATAAATAGTTATTGTTCTAAACCAGTAAGTTTTGGGGTGATCTGTTCTGCAGCAAAAGCAATTGGTGCAGATACAGAGGCTTGACTGAATTCAGGTTAAATGTTTTGGCAGGAGTACTTCATAGATGGTGCTGTGTACTTCAATCATATTACATCAGGAAGTTCATTACATCAGTAGAAGGCTTACTTTTGAACCTGGTTAAATGTGGATTAAGGAAGGCAGATACCTGCTTCTATTACTCCTCAATGTAGCATCTCCCCTGGATTTTAGTATCAGGTCACCCCTCAGTCATCAGGGTTTGTAGGACACTAATGGTGACGAGTGGTGATTCTGCTCCCCCATATTCAGACTGACCAAAGCCCAGAGGTGGCACAAGCATTCGTCTTGGGGAGGGAACTGTCTCATCAGGTTATAGCCACATATGACTTTGTTTCAAAGTTGTGCTGACTGGTATATTTCTAAGGATTTAGCCCCACCTAATTTTGGAGCTATACAGATAACCTTCTATATAGACAGAAACAAACTAATATCTTCCTTAAGATAACCAACTGGATAACTATCCCATTCTTGCATTTTTAAAATAAGCAAGTAGTTATCAAATGCAAGAATAAAAGGAGAACTTCCACTCAGTACTACCAGAAATGCAAAAAAACCCCAAAAAACAAAAAAAACAAACTTTACTTAATTATGGTACTGTTTGCTCAGAAGCTAAAATTGAATAAGAAAAGTTAAAAAGAAGAGAAAAGAAAAAAGAAATGAGCATTTTTATTGATCGTCTCCAGTGCTCTGGGCCCCTTGTTGGAAACGTTTTCAGTTGCTACAGTCGGGTAGCAACATTACTTAAATGAGCCAACACTTGGAATTCCTACCAAACTCCATTTGTTTGTCATTGACTAGAACCTATCCTGGAGTAAAAAAAAAAAATTTGTTGGCCAAATAGCTGACCCCAAAACTATTTCTTTAAGCAAATATATGTAATAATAATTTAAAGGACCAGAAAAAATTGTATAATTATTTCTTCAAGTGATCTTTCCTTCCTGCTCAGATCCTCTATTTATGATTTCATGTACTTTCATCTTCTCTTTGCTGTGTTATTTATTTATTTATTCTTAATATTGAGTATATACTATTTTTATAATTAGAAATAAAATAGTAAATAAAGTGAATAAGAGCATTTAGAAGTTGAAAAAAGTATGGTATCCTTACGAATTTTTTGTATGTATTCTATGTAACTTTTCAAAATTAGATTGAATTTTGTATTGTGTTATGGAAACTTCCAAAAAATGCACAAAAGTGGAGAATATCACAAACCCTCATGAATTCATCACAGGACTTCCTTGGCCATCATTAATCTGCCACACTCATTTCCTCTGTCTTTTCTCTCTCTCTCTGCTTAAACTTTTTAAAGCAAATTCCAGACATCATGTTATCTTAGCCCTAAATAACCTAGCATGAATATTAAAAAAGAAGGGGCACATTTTCTTACCTAACTGCATTGCGTGGCCACACATGATAAAACTGACAATAATTTCTAACGCCATCTAATACCCAAGCCATAATCAAATTTCCCCTACTTGCTAAAAAAATCTTAAAAATTATTTTGTATATATCAATATCCAAACAAGGTCCATTCATTGTACTTAGTTGTTTATAATCTTACACCTGTCTTAACTCGCAGCCTGAAACAGTCTCTTCTGCTATTTGTTTGTTCTAGGCCATTGACTTTGTAAAGAAACCTGGTCAAATGTCCTATAGAAAAGTCCACATTGTGAATTTGGATGAATACATATTTTAAAAATAAAAAGCATTACAGTTGTGAGTCTATAATATTGGCCTGCCTAAACATCTCCAAAATGTGAAATCCCCTTCAGTGATAAATGTGAGCAAAAATCCAAAGACGGGTTCTTTGGGAAAAACTGATTTCATGAACAGCACGTTAAAAGGATATCATAAATTTCATTCCCTTTCTTGAATAAGTGTTGTTTGTGATAAAAAGAAATTAAATTTATAGAATATTTGTTTTTTTCAAGAACATTTGAAATAGTGCTTTAAGGCATGCAACTAAGAAAAATATTCTCCACTGTGAGCCTTGTAAATGAACACCATTGTGTGAATTGAAAACTGACTCTAGGGAAGTCAGCAAAGAGTAAAAATAGCCTTCAAAATGTGAGAATTTGGAGGCTTTGACTCTATTTCCATTTATTTGCTGTGTTTGGATTTCCAGAAAAAATACAGGATGCCCAGCTAAATTTAAATCTCAGATAACAAAGAATAAGATTTTAAGCACAAGTATATCCCACATAATGTCTGGGACATACTAATACTAAATATTATTTATTGTCTATCTGAAATTCATTTTTAACTGGGCATCCTGTATTTTAATTTGCTAAATCTGACGACCTGTGGACAAACTCTGTTACAGTGGGGTGGAGAAGACGGAAGGAGGAGCTGTAATGGTGGAGAATATCATATGAGGACATTGTCTCCCTCTTGACCCCACTTCTGAAATAGGGGAACAGTCACAAGTCTCTGGTACCCTCCAGCTGGTTGCATGGGAAGCCTGGTTTCTTATTTCTGCACGAAAGCTCCCTCAGCTGAGATTCTCTTTGGGACCTGCTGAAGCATGTGTACAAGGTGACAGTCTTTTCTCTCTGAGAAACAGGAGTCACAGAAGCCAGAATCACAAGACCTTCTGGAATGAAAATGGGGGCTGGGATCCCCCTGCAAGATCCACAAAGCCCTCTGTAAACACCAGAGACACAGTAAGTCTGGACATATCACAAAATATAAGACAGGAGACAAAGAAGAAAATAAGAGAAGCAGAAAAATTATGTCCAAAGATCCTGTCTTACAAAGTCCCATCAGTGGACGATAAAACTTAATTTTGAGCATCCTAGCAGTCAAAGCAAAGAAGAAAGCCAGTGGGTTACAGAACCGTGTGGCTAAGCTAGCAACAGAAAGTTTTTTAATTTGTGTTGAAGCAAATGGTTTTCTCAGCCTTTAGTTCTGAAGGAAATTTGTACTAGAGATCAAGCACATGAAGCATGCCTAAGAATGGTATAGTAGCAACTACGTCTTCAAAGCAAAACAAGAAACAAAACTCCCTTGCATACAAATTTTAGAACCTCCACTATCTGTAGGTGTTGGAATCTTTTCATGACAGTTTTATACAATTTATGTCCTGCATCATGTTTAGTTTACATCATGTTTCTTCCAAACACACTCCCCCTGGGGCAGGGTAACATGTCTCGTGGCTGTCTGCACTCCAAGTCCCTGTTCTAGCCCTTTCCTCTTCTTTGACCCCAGAGGGACACCACAATTTTGTCTTTGATCTCTTGTTTGGCCAACTGATTTGGACTTGGACTTCCGTGTTTTAAATTTGGCTACTGTTACCAGACCGAACTTGGGTCTGCTCACCTGCTGCACAGCAAAGCCGGTTTACTGACACCAGGTTGTGGTGGAGGGAAGTGCAGCATTTTCTGCTCAACCCAGCAAGGAGTACAGGTGGCTCATGCTCAGAGGACCTGAATTCCCTGATGTCTTTCATGGGAGGATTTTTATAGGCAACATTTGGGGTGACTGCTGCAGAGTCATGACTTTCTTCTAATTGGTTGGTGGTGAGGTAATGAGGGGGTGTTTCCAGAACTTCAGTCATCAACATTCTTGTCTGATGTCTGTGGTCAGGGTGGAATCACCATCTTCCACCTGGGCATGGTCTTAGTCTGTAGAACAACTCAAAGGTATCTGTCATGTTGTTACATACATCCTTTGAGGAGGAACTAAGACTCTGTTTTATTGCTGGACTGTTTCTTGACTGTTTTCCCTTTATTTCTGCATTCCTTCACTTCCCTAGTTAGTAACTGCTTGAACCTGCTCTTTTGAACTCAGAGAAGGCCTAGGAGATTAAAACCTTTTTCTACAAACAAGAAATGGGGGGCAGGGAGGGGCTTTTGTACCTGGGAGGGTCCTGCTCAGCTTCAATTCCCCCTTCTCTTTGCTACTCCTCAGTCCCGAGGGGAACAGGGGGCAGGACTCAGTTTCACTACCTTGGACTCTCTTCCACTACCCCCTTCCATGTGTCCCCATAAATCAGCAGCATGAGAAAGTGGCCCTTCTTTCCGGCCTATAGGACTGTCATGCTCTGGTTATATCTGGGTAAGGGTGATGGGTTGATTAACAGCCCAACTTTCCCTGCCTCCCTGTAGCCACACCCTGTAGTAGTACCTTCCCACCATATCTCTAGGCTTGGCCATGTGACTTTCTTCGGCCTAAGGGACAAGAGCAAACTTGACTTAAAATTTGACAAGAGCTAATTTGACTTTTAAAGTTATGCCTATTTCTGCTCACCCTCTTGCACAACTGTGCCCTCTTTCTCAAACTTGGGCCACCACCTTGAGAACATGCCTGAGCTAGCCTGCTGGAGGAAGGTGAGTGACATGTACAAGGGAACCATCATTGGCTGAGGTCATTCTAAACCAACCAGTCCTTTATTTCCTCCTCAAGGGATATCCATAACAATGTATCTTTGAGGTCTTCTATAGGAAATAAGGCCCCCACCCAGGCGGAGGATGGTAATTTCAGACATAGCACAAGATTCCTGGAGCATTGCCCTGTTACCTCACCACCAACCAGTCAGAAGAAAGTCACATACTTTGCAGCCTCCACCCTAAATTTTGCTTTTAAAAACTCTTCCCTGAAGACCACTGGGGAGTTTGGGTCTTTTGAGCACAAGCTGCTCATTCTCCTTGCTTGACCCTTGCAATAAACCTTTCTCCACTCCAAACTCCAACCTTTCAGTTTGTTTGGCCTCACTGTGTGTCACGCACACGGACTTAGGTTCAATAACACAACCAGCCAGTTGACCACAGATTTACAAACGAGCCCAGGCCAGATCAGCAGAACTGCCTAGCCAACCCACTGACTCAAAAGCAGTAAATAGTTGTTATTTTAAGCCATTAAGTTTTGGGATAGTTTATTACACAAGCAATAGTTGACTGATGTGGGGGGAAGATGAATCTTACATTGAAATTAATGGAGAGCCACCCTCTTTCTTTACAAAAGTGAACTTCATAAACTTATAAATTGGGTGAGTCCATTTTCTTTTCTCAGGAAATAGAATTTTAACTCTCTGACATTCAAGTGAGTATTTTCTTAAACCCCCAAATTCTACCCCTTTAAGGATGAAAGTCAAAGATGACAGTCCCTGACCTGGAAAATTTAAAGCAAAACCTTAATATGACTCCTCAGTCATCAGTTATGAGTAAAATTATTTCAAGGCCAATGGAGTTTGCATGTGGGTCAGAAGATTCTGGTATCTCTTAAGCAGTACAGATTGATACCATTAGTTTTTGAACCATGAAATTGGTAGCTCCTCTCTGATATTTTTGATCTAGCATTTGAAGCTGACTTCACTATTTCAATTCAAGCGTGAATACTTCTGTGATTAAAAAAAGAGGAAGACATTGGAGGGGGAAAAAACCGCAGAAGAATAAATGCCATTCAGAAGAGAAGATGAAGCCAGTGAAAACGGCAGAGAAGAGAGCAGAGTGAGTCCTGGAGGTCCTTGGAAACCACACCTGGTAGTGAGGGCAGAGTCGTCATCTGGGCCAAGATCAGAGAACCACTCCAGCAAACATATGGCAGTGAATTAAATTATCTTTTATGAAAAAAAAATATTCCTGGAGTCAATTAGAGCTGGACCAAGTCCTGACTCTGGTAATTGAATATGGGAAGTGATTTGGGGCTTCAGTTTATGTTGATAAAGAAACAATATGTGATATAGGCTCTTTCTTTAAAATGCAGGTTATTTGGCATTTGATTCAAATACACACACACGATGTTTCAGTCTTGGTATAGCAGGTCCTCCTAAGGCTGTGAAATGATTAAAAAATGGTCACTTAATAACACACTTTTCCAGTAAAACTTACAGGAACATCCATTTTTTTTTTTTCTGTCTAAAAGATTAGATCCTGTGCCTCTCTGGTTGAGAACTTGGAAGGGAATTATTTTCTAGACCACTAAAAGTGAGGTGGGACATTCTGTCAAATCACCTGATATTAAGGGCAGACAAATCATAGATGCTGAAAAGTCTTTGACTTAATTGTAGCAAGTATTCATAGAAACATTTGGGAATGGAGGACAGGAAGCTACTACCGTGTTACCTTCATACCATACTTTATGTCTGAGGAAGGGTATTTACCTACCTAGGGGATATCTTTAGAACAGATAGAAACACCCAGTAGAGGACTTTAGAAGTCATCTCAGTTCTCCCTGGATAAAGTCACACCCTGTCGGAGGTAAACGCCATTCCTAGAGGTGACTTTTGGCTGTAGAGTGTCCTTCCACTAAGGATTACAGCACCGGAACAGAGCACAGTGCAGCCAGGAGGCGTCACGTGACTCTCATGAACCTGGCATGTAGCTAAGCAGCACTCTATTATACACAAACAAGCCAGAATTCCTTTGTTGAAAATGACCTTCTGTTAAAGCCAGAACAGTGTCAACTGTAACCTTGATACAAGGGACTTTGCAATAGAAGCCACGGTGGGAACTGGGTGGAGGGAGGACACAGAACGAACCCCAGTCAAATACGGGAGGGATGCAAAATTTCTGAATAATTTGGGGTGAAACAGAATGAAAGCAGACAAAATTTAAAGTGAAGCATTTACCAACAAAATATAATCCAAGTAAAACATCATTCATGTAAGCATACTGGAGAGCATGCTTTTAAGGACCAGGAATCTTGCCTTCTAGCTGTAAGGAACTCTTTGTGGACTGTGGTAACTTGTTTCTTATACTGCCATTCTCTTCTGATTTTATTATCATTGGCTTGACTTTATAAAAGCAATAAGAGGAGGGGGAGAAAAGAAAAGTAAATTACTGAAGTGAGCTTGAAAATGGGAAAGGTTGTATCAAGATGACATTTGAAGCGCTGGCCCAACTTTTCTTTTGAACTGCACAGTTAAGATCACAGAACAATATGGGAAGGGAGCCAGATTACACGGTACATTAAAATAAACTAGAGTTATTTCCTCAACCCCACAAAGTAGGCAATGCCACGGACCACTGCCTTTTCATGAGGTGAAGAAATCCTTTCCATCTTTTGAAGAGGTTCTATTTTAAACCTTGGAACGTATACTTGGATTTTTATTATGTTTTCATTGTACTGCTCTCTCTCGTTAACATATTTTGTAGAGCATAAGGCCTAAGCCTCTTCCCTTTGGCTGGTAATATTATGAGTTGGAATAGCACACTGTTTCAGGTATTTCAAAGGTTATCAATGATTGGGATGCTTTCCTGTTATAGAGGAGCTAAGTAGCGTATTCCAAGTTTCTTTGTGAGGATGTTGGTTTCATTTTCCCTAGGATGAGAAGCAGCCTTGTAGTTCCTGCCAGTCTTGGAAAATCAGGTTTCTTTATATCCATTTGTATTATAAACATGAGTCATTTCAAATTAATTCAGCATCTTTTATTTCAGTTGGCTTTTGAGGTCCATAATAGTAACTAAAAGAAAGCCGACTGATATAAGATCCAGTTGCCAAAAACTATATTTAAAGTTAGAGTTTTCTTACTTGCTTCTCTCTGACAGACCTTGAGCTGTCTTTTTCCACAGAACATTTCATGGGAGCCATTTTAAAGCTACTTTAAAATCATTTAGACCAAGGTTATAACCAAAAGTAGACAAGCCTTCTTGTTAGTTCTCTCGCTCCTAGGGTCACTTTCCTAGTTTCAGGAAGTATTCATTCCTACAAGCAAGGTTTGTATCCTACCCAGTTAAACTAAAGATGGCAAAAGACCAGTTCCCCATTGAAACCTGTAAAGTGTGTGTTCTTTTAATTAAATAAAGGAATAAATAAATTTTGCTTATTAAATAAAAATAGAATATTAACTAGAAGCTTTGTATACTTAGATAAAATATTTTAAACATTGAACTATAAAGAAAGAAAAGTTTTTGAGAAGTATATTTTATTACTATATCATTGAAATTGAGAACTTTGGTTTGCAAATTTTATGATATAAAATCTAATTTATCTATTCTAGTTAAAGCTGAAAGTGTTTTTCTGCCTTAAGGTTGTAGCTATATCTTGTTTTCATTTTTTAAACATTTTTTTGTTTTTGGTTTTGTTTGCTTTTAGGTGGGTAATTAGGTTTATTTATCTATTTATTTTTAGTGGAGGTACAGGGGATTGAACCCAGGACCTCATGCATGCTAAGCACCCACTCTACCACTGAGCTATACCCTCCCCCTCATTTTTTAAAACACTATTACAACTTGGGTATTTCCCCAGTGTTCTGAAAAATGACTCTACCCTCTGGGCTGAGTGCCCTGCACTCAGAGTCAGCCTTCGTTTTTCATGAAGAGTAGCATATATTTTTAGGATAAAAGTTTTATCAGCCAGTTTCCTGATTGTAGAACTGGAGGAGAGACAGCCTTCTCTCACTTTGTCCTCTCTGCCCCTTACAGTCTAGGTTGGCAGTGTTTCTGATGGTATAACCTTCTCAACAACACTGTGGGTCTCTTGTCAGAGATGCAGTCCATTAGATAAGAAATTTCTCCACAGAGCTTTCCTGGATAATTCCAAATATATTCTGGGCTTCTGGTGAGATGGCTAAGGGAATCCCTGAGTCATATGTCTAACCTCTTCAGAGAGTTGTTTGTGTGACTGAATACACTGATCATTTGGTCCTTCCCAGGCACTAGCAAAAGGTCTATTTTCTCCAAATTACTAATGAAGCCATGAAGATGCTTGAAGATGCTTTGAGATGCTCTTAACTTGCCTAAATCTCTCTCAATCCATCATAGCCACACCATGGTCCTTGTTATTCCTCTAATGATGAGGCATCATTCATCTTAAGGTCATTGTTGTTCCCTTTGCCTAAAACACTCTTCCTTCAGATGTCCATTGAACCAAAGGGTTTTGTGGGATGTGGGACTTTCAGTGCTAAAACTGAGGAAGTCCAGGAAAACTGGACAAGTTGGTTACCCCATTAGAATATATGTCTCCAAAGGCAGGAGTCTTGTTTCCTTATGGTATTTCTATAGCCCCTAGAAGAGGGCATGGCATACAGTAGATGCTCATTAAATATTTGTTGCATGAATAAATTAGTACTGTGCTACATCCACTCTAGCAATGAGAGGTAGTAGAAACAACTATACAGAGTTTCCAAAGGTAACATCTAGTATCAGAGCTGATGATGTTGAATACACAAGATGCACTGCCCAGGGTCTAAGGTGGTGTAATAGTTCATTTCATGTGTCAGTACCACATATTGAAAGATTGTCTTTTCTCCACTGTATACTCTTGCATCCTTTATCATAGATTAATTGACCATAAGTATGTGAGTTTATTTCTGGACTCTGTTTTGTTCAGTAGATCTATGTGTCTGTTTTTGTGTCAGTGTCATACTGTTTTGATAACTGTAGCTTTGTAGTAAAGTCTGGAGTTAAGGAGCGTGATTCCTCCATCTCTGTTCTTCTTTCTCAAGATTATTTTGGCTATTTGGGCTCTTTGTGTTTCCATATAAATTTTAAATTATTTGTTGTAGTTCTGTGAAAAATGCCATTGGTATTTTTATAGGATTGCATTGAATCTATAGATTGCCTCGGGTACCACAGCCATTTTAACAATATTAAGTCTTACAATCTAAGAACATGGTATATCTTTCTATCTGTTATGTCATCTTCAATTTCTTTCATCAGTTTCTTATGATTTTCAGAATACAATTTATCCTCCAACTTTACCAAATTCATTGATGAGCTCTAGTAATTTTCTGGTGGCATCTTTAGGATTTTCTACGTAGACTATCATGTCATCTGCAAATAGTGACAGTTTCCTTCATCCTTTCCAATTTGGACTCCTTTTATTTCCTTTTCTTGTTTGATTGCTGTGGCCACGACTTCCAATACCATGTTAAATAGAAGCACCATCCTTGTCTTGTTCCTGATCTTAGAGGAAATGCTCTCAACTTTTCACCATTGAGAATATTACTTGTGTGCTTGTCATATGTGGCCTTTATTATGCTGAGGTATGTTCCCTCTATGCCCACTTTCTGGAGAGTTTTTATCATAAATGGATGTTGAACTTTGTCAAAAGCTTTTCCTACATCTATTGAGATGATCATGTAGTTTTTATCCTTCAATTTGTTACTGTGATGTATCACATTGATTATTTTGTGAATATTGAAAAATCCGCTTATCCTTGGGATAAATCCCACTTGATCATTGTATATGATACTTCTAATGTATTGTTGGATTTGGCTTGCTAGTATTTTGTTGAGGATTTTTGCATCTGTATTCATCAGTGATTTTGGCCTGTAATTTCTCTTTTGTGTGCGTGTGATATCTTTGTCTGGTTTTGATATCAGTGTGATGCTGGCCTTGTGGAATGAATTTGGAAGCATCTTTCTTTCCTCTGCAATTTTTTGGAATAGTTTGAGAAGGATGTTGTTAATCCTTCTCTAAATGCTTGGTAGAATTCACCTGTGAAGTCATCTGGTCCTAGGCTTTTGTTTGTTGGGAGTTTTAATTACAGATTCAATTTCATTACTGGTAATTGGTCTGTTCATATTTTCTATTTCTTCGTGCTTTAGTCTGGGGAGATTGTACATTTCTAGGAATTTGTCCATTTCTTCTGTTGTCCATTTTATTAGCATGTTGTTGTTTGTTTACATTATTTTTAATCTACATATGACCATCCCTCTCCCAGGTCTAATAGTCTCTCAGGGGTGAAGTGCTTCTTCCAATCCCACTCCAGTTTGAGAATTATTGATTTGCAACATAAAGGCAAAAATCAGTTCTTACTTACAATGACTAATGAGGTGGAGAAAAGGAGGAAGTGGAGGAGGGGGGTTGGGAAGGGCAAAGAGAAATAAGAAGGAAAGGGTTAGAGAGGAAGAGGGAGGAGGGGAAAGAAATGGAGAAAGAGAAAGGAGAAATTGAACACATCATTTTATTGAAATCTAGTGGCCTCAGCTTCTGCCCTTAGTAGTTAATATATGGAAAACCCACTCTTGACAGATAACAAAAAATAGAGAAAGATGATAGATAAGTTCAAACTGGGGAGAGGGAGTTAAATCCCCATCTCATTCCCTTCGCTAAAATAAATTCCAGATGGATCAATATTAAATTCAAAAATTGAAATAATCAAAGTATTGGAAGAAAATGTGGATAAGTTTTTTAAAATAATATGGGCATATAGAAGACCTTTTGAAGCATATTGCAAAATCCAAATTAATTCCCTGAAGAAAAAATTGCTAAACACAATTGTTTCAAATTTTAAAATTCTGCATAGCAAAAGTGACCTCATCACAATAAAAAGTTAAATGACAACTGGAAAAAAATTGCCATATGTAATGATGGATAAAGTCATTTTTGTGACTGTACAAAGAATCCATAAGCAAATATGAAAAATGTTTGGAAAAAATTAAAAATTGAGCAAAGGAAAATAATAAGGCAGTTAATAGCAAATGAGCTAGAATGGGGGGGCAATAAACATTTATGATTACAAAGAAGCAAATTAAAGTAATGAGATGCCTTTTTCACCTACCACATAGGCAAATAGTTAACATATTGAAATGCTCAGTATCAATGATCAAGTGGGAAACGAGTTTCATATCTTAGAAGGACTTGAAATTGGTGACATCTCTCTGCAGGATACTTTTGGAACATCTTTCAAAAGTAAAAATGCACTACCTTTGGCCCATCTAGTCCACTCCCAGGAGCTTTTCCCAGAGACATTAAGAGAAGCTCTGTACCAGAATGAATCAGTAGGATGCTCACTGCAGACTGGTTTCTGAGAGAAAACACTAGAAACAAGTCTAAGCGCCCAGTTGCGGGCTAGTTATATAAATTGTGGGATATTTTTTACCTCTGTGCATGAATTACTCAGGACAAAACCCCAGCTTTAAAAAAAATTGGTTATTACTTTTACAAAAGAGAAAATTCAAATGCTCAGATGAATCTGCATCTGGTGAGACCAGAGCTTCAGACAGGGCTAGGCTGGAAGCCCAGTCCTTGGGAGACGGGGCCAGCAGAACCAAGCACGGCACTAATGTGATGCAGTCTTTAAAGGCATTATGTGAACCAGCATCAAAACTGTGTCAGTCTTGATGCTGATTCCTCTCTTTGGGACCAGGGCTTGGCCTAGAGAGAAAGGCAGGGCTCAGCACAGTGGAGAGAAGGCAAAATGATGCAGTTAGCAGAAGCTAGGTACCTTCACAGTACCGCCCAGTGCTTATGCTCACCTATTGTAATAAAAAGTTCTATTTGTCCAAAACCTTTAAAAAAATCATAGGGTACAAAATCACATTAGCAGGACTCTTATACTACATCTCTAGTGACCATGGTGCTTGAAAAGTCCAAGCCCATGTGGTTAATTATGCTGTGCAAAACTGGTTATCATGATGCTTAAAGTCAAGTTTACATCAGGACAATTTATTCCTAAATTAATTTCTCTAATATCAATAGACTCCTGTCAGATTCCATATTATCAAATTATAGTTGGAGAAAAAAAATTTGTTCCCATAAAGGCACTTCACAAGAATGAAGTTGGTGAACAAAGGCTAAATACCTGAAAAAGATATGTATGTATCCCAAGTATTTCAAAATAAGTGGAGCACATTTAAATGAGTAGAACACCTGAGAATCACATGTAAACTATATTAAAATTCAGAGGTTCCATTCCCCCAGAACAGAGACAGATTGAAACACCTCATTTGGAAAGGACTGCACATCTATGGGTCCATCATTTTTGCACTGTAAGTGAGAACTACATCTCTCATCTAGATTTAGTCCAAGGTATTGATCGATATTTAGTTCAGTGGTTCTTAGAAGTTTACTTTGAATATGTCTTCTACCAATTAAAATATTTTCTCCTTTTTAAAAGCACATGTTAGGAGGGGGTGCGATCTGCTAGCTGGCAGCCACTGGGAGCAGCACAGACGAGGGCACCAACAGAGGGCCTCTGGAAACAGCAAGCTGAGTTTGCGAAACAGGGTGAAGACACAAAGACCTCTTGATAAAATCATTAAGAGCACACCGTCTCCAGGAGAACTAGATAACTGATACTCCTTAAGCCACAGTGCCAGAGAGATACGAGCAATATGAAGAAGCAGAGGAACCACTCCCAATCAAAAGATCAAGAGAAATCCCCTGAAAGCACGATCAAGGAAATAGACATTGATGGCCTACTAGATCAAGATTTCAAAAAAGGAGTGATCAAAGTACTGAAGGAACTAAAAGAAATAGTGTTTAGAGATATAAAATGTCAAAAATGAAATAGAAGCTATAAAGAAGAACCAAGTAGAATTAGTAAACTCATTTGCTGAGATGAGAGCTGACCTGCAGGCTGTACAAAGCAGGCTAGACAATGCAGAGGAATGAATAAGTGACCTAGAAGACAGGACAACAGAAAGCACCCAATCAGAACAGCTGAGAGAAAAACAAATAAAAAACAATGAAAACAATATAAGGGACCTATGAGATAATATAAAGCATGCCAATCTACGCATAATAGGGGTTCCAGAAGAGGAAGAAATAACAAAGGGGATTGAAAAGGTATTTGAAGAAATCATGACTGAAAACTTCCCAAACCTAACGGAATCAGATATCCAAGTACAGGAGGCTCAGAGGGTCCCAAACAGGGAGAACCCAAACAGACCCACACCAAGACATATCATAATCAAGATGGCCAGAGTCAAGGACAAAGAAATAATCCTAAAGGCAGCAAGAGAAAAGTAAAGAGTGAGTTACAAGGGAACCCCCATAAGGCTCTTAGCTGATTTTTCTACACAAACACTACAGGCCAGAAGGGAGTGGCAAGATATATTCAAAGTCCTGCATGAAAAAAAGTTGCTGCCTAGGATACTCTATCCAGCAAGGTTATCCTTTAAAATAGAAAGAGAGATAAAGAACTTCACAGACAAGCAAAAACTAAAAGAGTTTAGCGACACTAAACCCATGCTGAAAGAAATATTGACAGATCTACTCTAAATAGAAAAGAAGCAGGATGCTACAAAAATGAGAAACTTATAACTGGAAAGGAGATAACTGCCATGAATTACAAAAAGGATAAACACAAAATTGTAAAAGAAGACATCTAAATCATTAAAAGTGGGAGAGGGAAGCAAGGAAAGCCACTGTGGAAAACAGTATGGAGATTCCTCAAAAGACTAGGAATAGACTTACCATATGACCCAGGAATCCTGCTCCTGGGCATATATCCAGAAAGAACCCTACTTCAAAATGACACCTGCACCCCAGTGTTCATAGCAGCACTATTTACAATAGCCAAGACATGGAAGCAGCCTAAATGTCCATTAACAGATGCCTGGATAAAGAAGTGGTATATTTATACAATGGAATACTATTCAGCCATAAAAACCAACAACATAATGCCATTTGCAGCAACATGGATGCTCCTGGAGAATGTCATTCTAAGTGAAATAAGCCAGAAAGAGAAAGAAAAATACCATATGAGATCGCTCATATGAGGAATCTAAAAATAAATAAATAAATAAATAAATAAATAAATAAATAAATAAATAAATAAATACAAAACAGAAACAGACTCATAGATATAGAATACAAACTTGTGGTTGCCAAGGGGGTGGGGGTGGGAAGGGACAGACTGGGATTTTAAAATGCAGAATAGATAAACAAGATTATAGTGTATAGCACAGGGAAATATATAGAAGATCTTGTGGTAGCTCACAGTGAAAAAAAAATGTGACAATGAATATATATATGTTCATGTATAACTGAAAAATTGTGCTCTACGCTAGAATTTGACACAACATTGTAAAATGACTATCACTTAATTAAAAAAGTAAAACAAAATTAAATTAAATTAAAAAATAAAAAAATAAAAGCACAAATCAATATATGCTTTCTTAGGGCCTGTTATTGTTGTTTTAATGATTCACCCAATGTATCTATAATAAGGAGTACACCATGTCCAAAAAAAAAAAAAATCAAAACAAGGAGGGACTTTACGTTTTGAAAATAAAGCATTTCCCGCTATAATTATGGTTTGCACGCCTGTGTCCTTCTCCCACACCAAACACACACCCACACATACACGTGCATGCACATGCACATGCGCGCACACACACACACTCACACACCATCTTTGTAAACCCTGGGCCGTGCTCTAATAGGTGCTCAATAAATATTTGAATAATCAAAGGCCCTTTCCAACTGTGGGAGACACCATCTGTTGCCTCCTAATAGCCATTCTTGCCTCTGCCCCCTCTTGTGAAGGGGCATCTGGTGGATGTCTTCAGGTGGTGACCAGGATCTCTACCCCAATGCAAAGAGACGGACTGTGGTTGGTCTAAAGCAGTGGTGCTAATCTCATTGCCCTTGGCCAGTATAGCTCTAGGAGTGGCCGCGCATCACAATCCAGATCTGGCCATGAAAATGTAAGTGAATCTTCTGAGTGGGGCTTTCAGAAAATGTTTTGCTTCCTCCATGTAAAACATCAGACTCAGCTTGCAAAACCCTTTGCCTAACCCTTTCTTCCTGACCTGAAAGCATGTGGTGCCTGGAGGTGCAGCAGCCATCTTATGACTGCAACACCTGAGGACAAAAAGCCAACCAATTTTAAATGGCAAGGATTCAAAAAGATAGAAAGGATTTATGCCAGCGTCACTGAGTAATCACACTAGCTCTGAGAGAAAAATTGCTTGTGTTACTCAAAACTCAATACTGGTTCTCAGTATTCCACTATTTGTAGCCAAAAGCATGCCTCCCTGGCACCACCCTTAAATGTATTTAATTAAAGGAAGCGAGTACTTTGCTATAGGGAAGATCGTTCCTGGCTCTTCCTTTTCTCTATTTCATTAATTGCTTGCTTTGCTGACTCTCTTTCTGTAATATATCTTACCCAAGTTCCCCTCTCTGTTAGTTTTCTATTACTGCACACAAATTACCGCAAACTTAGTTCAAAAGAACATGAATTTGTTATCTCACAGTTCCTATGGGTCAGGAGTCTGGACAGTGCTGAGCTAAATACTCTGCTAAGGGTTGAGATCAAGATGTCATCTGGGTAGGAGAAGGTATAGCTCAGTGGTAGAGCATGTGCTTAGCATGCATGAGGTCCTGAGTTCAATCCCCAGTACCCTCATTTAAAAAAAAAAAAATGTCATGTGGGCTGCATTCCTTTCTGCACCTCAGAGTCCTCTTTCAAGCTCAGGTGGTTGTAGCAGAACGCAGTTGTAGGACTGAGGTCCCCATTTCCTTGTTGGTCATAAACCAGAAGCTGCTTTCAGCTCCCAGAGACCACCCACATTCCTTGCCTCCTTCACCTTCAAGCCAGCAGTGGAGGACTTCTCTCACACCAGATCCCCCCTGTCTTTCAAATCGCTGACTTCCTGTGTCTCTCTCCCTTAGATCCTGATTTGAAGGGTTTATGTGATTAGGTCAGGCCACTAGGTTAATCTCCCATCTTAAGGTGAACTGATTTGCAAACTTAACTACATCTGCAAAATCCCTTCCCAGTAGTATCTAGACTAGCATTTGGTTGAAAAGCTGGGAGAAGGTGTGTGTACGTGGGAGGAGGGGACATGGCTAGGAATCCTGGGGGCTGTCTGAGAATTCTGCCTCCTGCATCCTCTTGAGTGCAGATACCGAGCCTCACACGTTTTTTAAACTCCCTGATTTTCCTACCACAGGGTCCTTGTGATGTTTTTGCTCTGCTGTCAGAAGTCCCATTCATATTTGTGTATTTCGGTCATTTTTGATTTACATTGAAAACTTCATGAGGCGCAGTATGTTTATGACTACCTTTGTAGAGAATTAGCCAGTGATTTATTCCCAGTGGGTCTGATTTAGCAAGTCTACGATGAAGCCAGCAATTTGCCTTTTTAAACAGGACCATGTGAGGACTAGGAAGTGTGTGGGCCATGAGCCACTGCGGAGAAACAATCCCCCAAGACTGGATGTGCTTTGAAGGGAGAGGTCATTCTCTCCAGGCATCGATGATAAAGTATATAAATCGCCCTGGCACCTCGTGGGAATGCAGTGAATGTTGACCCTTTGGTTTCTCCAATATCTAGCACTGTATCTGCCATATAATATGCATTAGATAAATATTAGTGGAATGAAAAATTACGGTATGTTAGTTATGAATACTTTTGAGTGTAAGACAGAAAATCTGACTAACAGTGGTTTTTAAAAGCCAGGATTTTTTTTCCCCCTACAAACAAGCTGTTTGTAGGTGAACTGTTGCAGACACCAGCTCAGACACCAAATGATGTCAGGGACCTGGGCTGGTGTTTCATGATTCTGTTTCTTTTTTTCTTTTTTTTTTAACAGCTCTATTGAAATATAATATACACACCATAAAGTTCATCTGTTTAAAGTGTACAGCTCATTGGTTTATAATATATTCACAGAGTCTTGCAATATCACCATAATCTAATTTTGGAACATCTTTATCTTCCCCCCAAAGAAGCCCAGTACCCACTGGCAGTCATACCCCAATGTCTCCTTTCCTCCCACAGTCCTAGACAACCACCAAGCTACTTTCTGTCTCTATAGATGTGACCATTCTGTGCATTTCATATAAATGGAATCATATAATATGTGATGTTTTTAGTCTGGCTGCTTTCACCTTTCGTAAGGTTTTCAAGGTTCACCCATGTTGTACATGAATCAGTCCTTCATCCCTTTTGAATGCTGAATAATATTCCATGTATGGAGACACCACATGTGGTCTATCCACATCCGTGGTTCTCTTGACTTTCCCCTGTTGGTAGCAGGGTGGATGAACAGGTTCCTGGCATCACATTCTCACACACCTGCATTCAGTGCAGCTAAGAAGAAGCTGGCCCCTCCGCCATCTCTCCTTTGACCAGGGAGCAATCGCATTTCCAGGAGAAGCTTGGCAGGCTTCTTGTTACATCTCATTGTTCAGGATTGGGACATATGGGTCCTGCAGCCGCACGGGAAGCTGGGATAGTAAACATCTTTGGCAAGAGGCAGGCACAAAAAGAGGGTCGAGGTGTAGCCCTTGGGTTTCTGGAACCATGAGATTTATAATTTTGTTTTTCACTGTAAATGAATACTTTGTTATTTTTTTAAATACAAATTGGTACTTTGGTCTAAGAGGATTATATTCTCCTGGATATGATGCCTTTCACTGAATTACCTTAATCTCTCAGGAATTATTATTTGTGATGATAGGACTGTGGTTATTTTTAATTCCTTTATCTCTTAAAGGTATCCTGAACTATGTACAGGTGAAATGATATGATGTCTGGGATGTGCTTTAAAATAACATGGGATGGAGGGAAGCAGATGGGGGTACGATGGGACAGCACGGGCCATGCAGCAGTGCTGATGCGGTGAGATAATAGGCACATGGGAGACTCATCACACTATTCTGTCTGCTTTCTACATTCACAATAATACCTAAAAGGAAACTCTCAAGTCAACAGTAGTAGCAGTGAGCCCCACTAGAGTCTTGTTGATGTCGATGGCTCATTTAAAGAAAGACTCTATCTTCAGAGGGGAGAATACCTGCCAGTGGTTGGAGCAGCAAGACTGAGCCGTGTTCACCCGGTGTTGTCTTATCCTGAATTATAGACGCCGTAAGGTGAATCTGGTCTTACTGTGTTAAACCAACGGTCCCTGTGGCCAGGAGCTATTTTGAGGATATAAATTGGTGCTATGTCTATAATATCATCTGCTCTACTTGATTATCAGATCTCACATTTCCACGAGCTTTTCCTTCCCCTGCCACATTGAAACTTTGCATATATTCTTCAAATGGGGGAATACTTGGCCTGGTAGCCAAGCTAAAGTGATCTGTTATTACAACCATGGCCCAGGATACTCACCATAGGTATTCTGCAAGGTGTTCTTAGCTGTGATTGGCACTGAGAGCCAAACACTGATGTGTGTGTTTTAGCAACATGATTGTGCTTCTTCCTTAAGCCGCAGAAGCTGATCTCTTTGCCAGTGATAGGGTCCATTAGTTGACTTGATGCCATATGAGCTCTGCTCCCATCAATAAACACGTCTTTTCCCCTTAGAATCATTTTTAGAGGTGCTATCCTCTCCTGAAGCAACACAAGTTTTACCAAATAATGTACCTGAGGTAGATGATTTACTTATATAGTGTTTGTTAGCCTAATTAAAGCTGGTAAAATGAGGCTTACTTCCTTTGTTTATATTTTAAAATGAACATATTCAGATCAAAATCATCTGAGGAAAAAAAATGGATTCTAGTCCATTGTAATGGTAAATGTCTGAACCAAGCTCATAATTACTTGTATTAAAATAAAAATACTCCATTTATGTGACCAATATCCAGTGATACTGGCTGCTGAACATAATAGAATTCTTCTTCTTCAAAATATTTAATCAGTGCATGAAGATGTACCCTTGCTCTTATAATAATTGGTCCTGTTTCATGATTTTTAACCCAATAACTACATTTTAGTAACTGCACTAGGGCTAAATAACATCTTTTGTTGTCAATTAATACTTAGCAAAATTTCATCAGTCTAACTTCATAATTAAATTTACTAATCAGAGAAATAATGGACAATTAGCTGGAACAAAATAATTTGTTGGTTCAATTTAATCCACATACAGCCTGTCAGTGGCTCCCTTTGCAGACCGGACCATGGTCTGGTCGTTTTGTTATCATCTCGTCCCTCAATCTCTGACATCACATGGCTCCCTGACTACAACCCAAACTTTGTGCAATGTTTTCTGTCGTTTGTCCATTATATTCTTCCGTCATCTCTCTTCATCAGGGTCTTTCCCACCACAGACAGGTCTTCTCAAATCCAGCCTCCTCCCTCACGCTTTCTTTTGTCCCCCAGCCATCATTAACTTTTACCTGCCTAACTCCCCCATTGCCTCACCTTAGATCACGCCTTGTCTATTGCCATCATTACCTTATCTGCCCGTATCCTCTCACACACTATTCACGGAGGACAAGGGCTATGTTGATGTCTCTTTTCAACTTTCTATCCTTAAAGCATTAAAACAGCTTTCGTTTAGCTGGTGCTGAACAATTCAGCATTGAATTGCATCCTGTTTTGTTGCTGTTGTTTTCTTTGTCTGCTCTGAACAACGAGGACTCAGAATTCTGTCATATGGTTTTTGTAGACCTTAGAATCAGAATGGCCTTGAAGAACACAGAGAGAATGTGCTAACAGACCAGGGGCAGGGGCACTAAAAGCACAAAGAGCCCCACATCCCAGATGGAGTTGGAAACGAGCTGGGGAGGAGAGCAGACCATCCAGCCTGACATCCCTTCCGAATAGACTAGTTCCATTCTGCCTTCTTCACTCTGTGCTAAAAGCTGTTTACCAGTTCAGCATATAATGTTGGTCTTCCCAGTAATTCCATAGGGGACTACTGGGTAAGGAGATCAAATGAGACTTCTCCCCAACAGGAGCTTAATGGGGAAAAAAAAAAGCTGTTTTATGTCCTAAATTACATGATTGTTCTTCTATGGTCAGACCACTAGTGAGCTGACAATGCTAGTTAATAATGAATTAAAGTTATATTTTATAACAAGTGATTGAACCTTTCCAAATCCCAGTTTTCTCATCTGTCAAAGAGGGTAGAAGTACCTTTTCCAAACTTTTCAGTTGCTGTGATGATTAGAGATAATGTTTGTAAACTGCCAATTTACATTCATTTCTGCTTCTGGTTCTTAGGCCTTGTGACTCAGACTGGAACTGTATCACTGGCTCTCCTGGGTCACCAGCTTGGTGACTCACCCTGTAGATCTGGGGACTTTCCAACCTCCATAATCACGTGAGCCAATTCCTTACAATAAATCTTGTGATATAGATATAGGGATATAGACTTATATCTATATCTGGCTGTTTATAAATAATATGAATGGCCAAATGGCCTTGGACAGCACTGGAATATCTGTCTGTCTATCTACCTATCTATCTATCTATCTATCTACCCATCTCATAGTTTCTGTTTCCTTGGAGAACGCTGACTAATATACTACTCTAAGTATTATCTGAAGTAGAAAGAAAGAGAGATTAGAAGTTCATTATCCATTGAAAGAATGGGGAACATCGGTCTAGTGATCCAGTCCCCACTGGGCTCAGAGCCAGACTCCGCCCTCCCCTTGCTGTTCCAAGTCTCTGCTCAGGGTCCGGGAAGCTCCAGACAGTGTTGGGAAGAGGCCTGGCCTCCCGCCCTGTCCCCAGTGAGACCAGCCTCCTGCTCAGCTGTGGCTACAAATACAGCCTCACCCTGCCCTGCCCACGTTGCCTTTCCTGCCCTCACTGTTACTTCCCAGGTGATATGACTCTGTCCCCAGGGCCACCCGCTGGGGAGGATCCTTCTCCCAAGAGTGTTATCCCTATCCCAGACTCTGTCTAGGATGGGGTCTTCCCCTCTGTTGCCCCCCACCCAGTCTGTAATTTTCCCAAGAGGGTCACGCCCCCTTCAGGCAACAGGATTTGAGGAATCGCCATGGGTTTAGGTCTGAGCCCCAACCTGGGGCATCTGCCTGGGTTGCCTGCTCTGAGCCTGGGACCTCCTGTCCTTGCCCCACAGGCTGCACTAATGGAGGCCGGGCCTCCAGCCCTGATCCTCTGCCCATAGGCACGATGGCTCCCGGGGGGAGGCCCATGGCAACTGGCACATCCCTGGCTCCCCACCTGAGCAGTTACTTGGCTGGGACATGGGACAGTTTGAGGTCCAATGGCATTGTCTGGTTTCCCATGAATCGACTACACGGAGGTGGCTGGCAGCCTTGATTCTCAAAGTGATAGCCACTGAGACAGCACCGGCCTGGGGGCAGGAAGCACGAAGTGTCAGGGCACCCCAGGGAGCTGGACTCACAGAGGAGGCCCCCATGGCCTGCCGGGTATCGTGGGGACTCTGAAACACCTGGTTCCCAGTGCCGTTTGGAGTTTGATTTTGCGGGGGTTTGGTTTTCAATTTGGCTGGCCCTGGATCTAGATGCAATAAACCCTGATCAGTCAAAAAAACAAAACAAAACAAAAGAATGGGGACAGAGGGAACCCACTAGTGGCATTTAGGTAACAGGAAATAAAGGAATCAGAGGATCCTGTGGGGGGTCACAGGAAGTGGGTGATTCACAGCAAGATGCCCAGAAGCCACTGCCAAGCCACATGTCCGGCTGCCGGTGCTGTGGGAGGGAAATGGCTTCCGCTCTTCTCTCACCTTCAAACATCACACCAGCCTCTGTCGTGGGAGGAATCTAAACCTTAACTCTGCCAGGAAGAGTGAGTCGGGGAAATGTAGATTTTAGGCCTCCAGCCCGTGATAAAGAGAGAGCTTAAAAGTATTTTTTTTTTAAGTCAAAGAAAGTAAATGAATTTGTGAGGTAAAGTTTTGTTGACTTGAATAACAACAACAACAACAAAATATCTTCGTTTCACACCACAAAAGACTAGAGCTTTAGCTGTGACGCACTAGCAGGTGGTGTGGGGCTCCTGCCTGCTGACTCTGTGACATGGTCGTGATTCCAGGAACCCAGCACCTGATTCAGCGGCAAAGCCACTTTCTTGTGGAAGTCCACGAGACGTAGGTGATGTATATTGTTCATAGGTGAGTAACATCGAAACAGGCCCAGCTACGCTATTCCTTGATACTAACCACCAAGGTGAACGTTAACCAAGGATTGAAAAAGAAGTTGAAATTTCAAGCCAGGTTAGGAGAGTTTGTAGTCACTTAAAAAAAAAAAAAAAAGGACAAGTTCCTGGCTTTTATCAATTAAAAGCTCACTTGTGTGGAAGCAGTCTGTAAAACAACTAAAAGGATTCTGTAGCATTCTTTCTAGTGTTCAGCAAATTCACAGATACCAATTTCCTCATTTATACAAAAGGTATTTACCATGGTTAATAAACTCAGTTCGTGACTAGAATGTGGATTAAGAAGGCTCCACTAGTATTTATTAACCAAGTAATACACTGGTATTTTAATGGGGCATAACATCAACAATCAAAAAAAATTGTAAAAGCTATAGCATTTAAGACTCTAGAACTTAGAGGTAACATGGGCAGTTCAGAAATCAAAGTGTGTTTGATTATCCTGTTCGCCTTCTGTTATCACTTCAGCTGATCGTCAGGAGAGCTGCTCACTACACACTGACCACAAATGTTAGCATTAAGCAGAGTCTTGTGGTATTCCAACAAAGCTTTTTAATCTCACTTCATAGAATGAATTAACCAAATGATGTAGGGTAAGCTATGTCTGATGATGCAGATACGAAAAAAACCATTAAGGGGTCTGGAGAAAATTCTATTACAATTAAAGCAAGGAAGAAACAAGCATCTCATTAACTTCATGAAATGACTTTTCAAGAAAAGTAGGGTGTGGAATGATATTATCCCCATTTCACAGATGGTATTGGGCTCAAAGAAGAAAAAAGAATTGTCTAAGGACTTAAAAGAGACCTGGAATTGAACCTGGCATTCCTGACTCTGAAATCCACACTACCAGATCATTTTGCCTCCAACAGTATTGGTAATAGAAAAAGGCAGTATTGGCAACAGAGGAGGTAATTAGCAATGAGAAAGCACCATGAGCAAAATTATAAATTAACATTTTGTTAATTATTCTTCTGGGGAGATAAGTATTTGTTACTTAAGCAAGACAACATAACCCTATTAAAATTGCCAACATGTAAACATACCCTTGAGAGAATTGCTACAAATGTCAGGATGGTTGAAAATTAAACATATTCAAGGAAATTAAAACACAGGATCATTTATGGACAGTCGCTAACTATGCTAAGGAAGGCAAGAAGACTTACAAGCCAAACTATGACTAGATTTAATGTTGCGAATACCTATCCTGTCTCCTCCATTGCATTCTGGACTCCTCGAGGTGAGGGACTGTGACTTCTTACTGTGTCTAACATTGCGAGATGGGATTCCAGTGGACAGCACTGTTAACAAACTGCGTTGGCCTTCCTTGTTTTAAATGCAGTGGAAGTAATCCCACATGCTTCAGGGACCAAGCTGGCAATGAAACGAGCAATGGAGGAAGGATATAAAATAATCCAGAGTGGGGCGAACTGGGGAAAAAACCCAGAATAATGCCCCGCCTAGAGAGAGCAGGAAATATTCAGCCCAGGTAAACAGGGCTACAGTGAATCTTGGCCCAGTGATATCAGAGTTTCCAGTTTTTAAAGGGAAGATAGAAATCTATATTTTACATAAAATGATCTGACATTTAAAGGTTGGCAATTCATTCCATTTTTAAGATCGTGGAGTGAACTGGACTCTGAAGCTTCTGCTCTGGATGTCAGTTCCTATGTATCAATAGCTTTGACTGTAGCCTGTAGACTGTGCTCAGGGAGCTTCTCTACTGAAGGGATGCTGATGGCTCAGCTGAAGCCATGGGGTAGCACTGATTCAGAGAACCTGTATTGGCAGTCCTGATGGATAGGAAGTATAGAGTGTGCTCGGGCCGGTTACAGATTCATCATCTTCCCACTGTAAACAGCAGTCAGAGCTACAGAGGCTTCAGCTGAAAGGACCTTTATTAACCTCCCCTCAATAATGAAAAAACCCCAAGACCCCATGGGGCTCCAGCCCTTGTCCAGCAGCCTCCAAGCTGCACCCCTCACAGACCACTGACCTTCTCACTATAACAAGATAACTTGTTAAATCACTGAATGGAAAACTCAAAAGCCCCTAGACCAGATGCTTAAAATTTTCTTTTAATTCATATCAGGTGAGTTTAACAAGGGTATTGTTAACTTTGTGAGAGAGACATGCTTGTAATATTTGGTGGCTCATGGCCAAATTTTGATGATTGTGGTCTCTTGGTGTAATTACTCACAGTAATCCTTTTTATATAAGCATTTTAAAAACCTGCTTCTCCCACTAACCAAGCCTGACCAGTTAGAAGAGTTTTAAAAGAACAACAAATCTTTTAAAATTGCGAAAAGTAATACATCTGGGAAAAATTCAAACAAATCCCAGGATACAGAGTAAAAACCGAAAGTTCCCCTTGGCTACTATCCCACACCAGGAGGGAGCTGCTGTTAGCAAATAGGTGATTTTACCCCTAATCTTTTTCTATTCTTTTGCATGTGTGCACACACATGTACATGCACACACACGTACAAATGTGTATTTTAACATCTTGAACATAAGTAGCAACATGTTACCCCTACTGCACCACATTATTCTGGGACTTGGCTTTGTTTATGAGAACACATATTGGAGATGAATAACTACCTTTAGCTTGTAGCTGATTCATGAACTTAATATATGCATGAAGCATAACCAGAAATGCTTCACTTAGATTTGGAAGCTTATTCTGAAGCAAGTGAAGTTTTGAAATTTTGATAACTAAGTGGTGAAGTTTTACCCAGATCTCCATAATAAACCTGGTCTAGGAAAGTGCTATGTTGGCTGAATTTGTAAGTTGAATCATATTATAAAAGGGTCCAGGAGACTGATTATTGGAAAGGACTCAAAAATGAGTGATATTAATAGAGAATATTCTTTGAGAATAAAAATGACCATCCCTAATAGACCACTTGTGAACAGTCAAATGTATTTTCTTTGTCTTCATTTGGGGCACTCTGCATATGAGCTTGACTAACCCAATGCAAACTTGATGGAATTAGAAGAAATTGTTCCCTTTTCCCTATTAGATGTTTGATGTTTTATCAAAGCATAAGCCAAACAAAGAGGACTGACTTAAAATTGGTTGGCATAAGATATCTCCCTTCCCATAAGTTATTCAGCTAGGTAGAGCATGCTGAACTCCACAATGTTCCCCATAAAGTGGCCAAAATCCATCAAAACTCACGGGAGAAAATGATTTTGTCTCATATGGTTTGATTCAACTAGGTTAAGTCCTGGTTGAAATCAGCTCTTAAACAATATTTATGGTTGTGAGAGCATGCAAACTGGACCATTCCCTGATCTTGCTGCAGGGGAAGTTCAAGACTCCTAGTCTTTCTTCATACTGCTTTCCCTCTTTCTATCCAGCCCCCCACTGCCCTGTTTGCAGGAACAGCACCTGTAACTGTTTTCTTTTAAAGCAAGGTTTTAAGCTGAAATTTCTCCCAGTCTGAAAGGTGCCCCCTCCCCAGGAAAAGAATTTATGTTTGATAATTTATTGAAAATGTCTAAATAGAAAAAAAAATGTTTTTCATTAGGGTAAGAGAAGAAAGGATTTGTACCCTGAAAAATACAAGATGCATTCTATGCTTTACATTTCAAAATCTCAGTGGTCTGAATAGTCCGTGGAGCCTAGGACTGATCAGTTTATCAGCAAATATGTCTCTAATCTGCTAAAGCTATTAATCTTCAGGTACTTCACGTAACATATATGTAAAGATATAAATTAACATTTAAAAAGACTGCCAGTAACCAAATTCTTGTATAGTTTCCAAATTCTGAAAAGGTTGTGTGCCAAACATTTGCTCGTATCCCAGAATGCCTTACCCACATGAAGTGACTAGATTTCCAGCAAAGCCCAGGAAGCAATTTGATTCACCATGAGGTGAAATATTATCAATAGATTCATTGTGTTCCAGAATCTCTTAGGGAGCTGGGACTCTGCAGCGCTCTCCAACCTAAGGGGCTGGGGTAGAGGGTAGGAACTGGTAGTTTCCATGGCAGCAAGAAGCTGCCCCCAGCATCGAGGTGGGCAGGGCTTTGGTAAACCCTTGACTGGGACATGAAGGTGGGAAGCTGCTCAGCTTCTATGTTCTGCCATTTCCTGAGGCCTGATTTAGGCCTCTTCAGGCAACAAGGAACAGAAATGGGGGATTTGTTACCAAGGATTTGAGAGGAGTTCAGGAACCCAGGGCAGGAGGACCCTCACAATGACTGGAGCCAGGCCCTGTGGAGCCGTCTCTCAGGGGTCAGTCGTTTGCCTCACCTGAGTTCTCTTTACATCTGCTTTATTGCCTTCTTCCTGGCACCTAGCAGAGTTGTCTGCCCCACAATGTCGTTTTCAGTTTTTGAATGTTCTTCTCTCTAGTTCAACAGATACTGACTGGGGTTCATGAATCCAAATTCCCAAAGAGAAAGCATTTGATGAACCCAAATTTGGTCAAATGGTGTCCAGCCCAGGGCCAATAAGCTCTGGCCAAGGAGCCGGGTCATATTTCTCAAACGTGGCTGCCAGTCTCCTCTCCCATCTCTTTCCTATCCCCTGGGTAGACAGTGGAGGAAGAGGAAGAAAATTCTCTCTTAAGAGCAGTGTGAGATGGCAGACCCTGTAAAGAGTATCTAATATATTTTGAAACTTTGGGAAAAATCACTTTACGCCTCTGTAAAATGGAAATAAAACCACTTGCCTCTGAAGGTTGTAGAATTTACATGCAACAGTTTGCAAATAAGTCATAAACTCCAGGAATTCTAAAAACCCTGAGGTTTTACTCTTAGCCTAGAACAACGGTCACTGAGTAAGTATTTTTTGAGCACTTGCTAGCCTCTGGGAATACTTTTCAATACAAAAGTAAAGAGTAAAGATAAGTTCCAGGAATACAATGCAATTTAGTATTAGAATAAGCTTTGGAATCACATAGCCCTGGTTTAATCCTCCTGCCACTTAGTCCTATGGCTTTGGGCAAGCTTCCTATCTCTGAGTCTCAGTTTTCTTATCTCTAAAGTGAGAGCATTACTCCTTATTACAGCCCTCATGGCCCAACTTGATCTTGCTTTCGTCCACCTCTCCTAAGTCAATCCCTGCACTCAAGCCTCTCCAGGCAGGCTGGCCTCCTAATGGTTTCTCCGTGATGAAACGATAATCCTCACTTCTTGTCTTTCTTATAAGGCTGTTGTGTGGCAGTCCTTGGCTTGTGGCAGTATCACTCCAATCTCTTTCATCGCAGGAGGAAACTGAGGCACACAGTGATATCACAAGCCACTGGACGCTGGAGACAGTACCTGGTCTTCCAAGGCAATAAAACACATTGTCTGAATATGCAGTTTTTTAGGTCTTGTGCTCCACATGCCCTGTTTGGCTTTGCGTCTTTTTCCTAATTGGGAGAAGGGAAAATTGAAGCATCGAATTTGGGAGATACGTCAGTCAAGTATCTTCATGGGAGAACGTATTTCTTTGACACATTAAAAGACTAGGTCCTAAACCACTACAATTCCAGCTTTTAAACCCAAATTATAGTGTTTGGTGCCAGTGGCTGTAAATGACAGCAGCATTGGTGAGAGGAGCCTTCTAATTCCAGGACTAGGCTTAATTGTGACAGCAGCTCTGTGCTTCCTCTCTAAGTTAAGTAGAAAATGGTATCTCCCAAGAATTTCTTTGCTCTCTCAGCCACCTTGATCTTGCTCCCCAGACAGGACTGAGAGGGACAGTGGAAACTCAGGCATGGGGGAAACCAAGTCATCCTTGAGCGTTACACCCCAACAACTTCCTGGCCTAAACTAACAACTGGATAACCAAGATTGTGGCAGGTGTTCCTCCGTAGTCATTTGTGCAACAGAATACTTAGCAGGCTTTGCACTGGGCTACCAGGAAAAGCTCAGCCTTTGGCAGCAAACTGAAGACAGGATTGAATTGCACTTTCACTGCAGGTGCTCAGCTGGGCCTAATTTGACTGTTGCCTTTCACTCCCCGTGAGGAAGTGCAGAGACCCTCACTCCAGGCTCCGATCTCCGATCTCCGTGCCTTAGAAGAAGATTCAGAAGGAAGGAGGGAAAACCGGTGGCGACCAGCAGGATGGTTTCTCTGCTGTTCCGCTGAGATCCCTAAAGCGGGAGCAGGGGAGATGAGAAGTTAACTCCTCTTCCCAGTCCTCTAATACTTTATTCCCTTCCGGTCTAAAGGTCTAGAGGCAGAACGGGAAAAAAAGTAGGAGGGAGGGGCAAGCACCATCTTCCTTAACGCGGAAAACCAAGAAAAGAATCTCTCTTCCTCTCCACCCAAAGTGTTCCCCAGGTGCCAAATCACAAGGGCAGGGCAGGGACGCGGAGGATGACTCAGGGTCCACTTTGAACGTGCTCGATTCTTGAGCAAGGTCGGGGAAGTTCGGGCCTGTGGAGGGACGTTGCATCACTCAGAGTTTGGCAATAACTTGGGAATTTTCCTTAGGGAGCTCACTCTACCTGCCAGAAGTGGGCTAAGGCAGGACTACAGGCTGGGTGCGGGTAGCTGGAGGAGAAATCCGACCTCACTTTGGGCTAAAGAGTTAAAAGAAACGGGATCAGCCGGCGCACGCCAGGATGGACTCGCGCAGGTCCACACGTGCTCGGCCGCTCCCCATTAGGTGGCATTTCTGCACCAGCCGGGAGGGGTGGAGGCGCGATCAGGCGCAGGGAGGTGCAGTGTAGATACCTGTACTCTTTCGCTCAGTTCCAAGCGGGCCGGACGCCAGGACCCACCCGAGCCCGCCTAGGCCCGCTGGGAAGGAAAGGAGGGCGGGCGTGCCGGGCTCAAGGTGGAGGCAAACACCTGGGCCCCCGAGCACGAAGGGCGGGCGCTAGGACCCGAGCGGCGCACCTGTTGGCTGGCGCCCCGGGCCCCGCCCGCCCGCCCTCCACCCCGAGCGCCAGGCCCGGTGAGGCTAGGGCAGGAGGGACAGCCGAGCAGAGCGCACCAGGTGGCGGCGGCGGCTGCGCACAGCCCCGGGTGCACCATGGCCGAGCTGCTGCGGAGCCTGCAGGATTCTCAGCTCGTTGCCCGCTTCCAGCGTCGCTGCGGGCTTTTCCCGGCGCCGGATGAAGGCCCCGGCGAGAACGCCTTGGGCCCCGCGGAGGGCTCGGCGAGGACGCTGGGGCTCGAGCATCTCGCAGCCAACCACAAGGGCACCGGGGGGCCGGCCAATGGGCTACGGAGAGTCGCGGCACCACAGGTAACCAACCGTGGGCCAGGTGTTCTCAGGGGTGGGGGGAGAGTGCAGCCTGCGGACTTGCGGGTCCAGGCGAGTCTGCCACGCGGGGATGGGCGTGCGCGGATCCCCCCGAGACGGCGGGGGCGGGTGGCCCCACCCCCGGGGGCAACACAGCTCCCAGTGCTGTGTGTACCAGGGAGGGGGGCTGGGGGTCCAATCCCTAAGATTACATCCTCGAACGTTGCCAGGTGGCATTCAGGTCTGTTAAGACTTCAGCTGCACCCAGAGCTTTGAATGCGGTAGATTGAGAGACTTTCTACCTTCATAAGTAATTAAATTCATGTTGGTGTAGATTCTCCCTAATGTGTAGGAGTTACATAATTGAAAAGACGAGCGGAAATGTCCTTGGCATTTTCACGAGAGGCTTCCCTGGAGAGAGATTCTGAGAACCCCTTCACCCCCCAGGATTATGAGTTTCCGCCCCATCCCCCTTTCATAGATTCTCACCAAAGGGGCGCAGCAGGGCTCAGCGTGCTCTGTACCGTCCTGCAATGCCAGCTCTAAGAACAGGACTTCGGGTTTAAATATTGCTGCTGGAGAAATTGACAAACTCCACCCCCTACCGCTGATGATGTCCAGGCAGCGTTTCGCTGTCTCCCTCCCCCAGAGTCTTGGGTCCTTCTTGCCTGGTGGGTCTCTTGTTAACTGGCATCAGTGACTTTTAACATGCTGTGAGGAGGGAAGTTCACCGCGCTCTCCTCTAGGCGTTCAGAGCGTGATTATACAACCCACTGCGGCCTGGGAGCAGCCAGCTTGTTGTCGCAGTGCACAGGGACTCCAGGCGGGAGGGACCACACGGGCTGCAGATGGTAACTTGCCAGAGATGCTGTCTGCCAGGGCGCAGGGGTCCCCCCTGGGAGGGAAGGCTCTCTACAGCAGATACAGCCTGGGCCCCCACAGAACCTGCCCTTTCCTCAGGGGAGGTAGAAAGTGTGGCAAATGAAAACCGAAGCAATGGACTAATTCCAACTCTTTGGAGGGGAGGGGGCATGGAGGAAACCATGTTTATTTCTTCCTAGTTTTGGTGACAGGAAGGGGGGATTTATTTATGTGTAGATTTCTAGGTCTAGTAAGTGAGAAATTTAAAAAAACTTGACTTCCATGTGGAATGGAATATTATGGGCATTAAATTGTTGGATTTATCTGAGGATGGGGGTGGATGGTGGTTCCACTCCAGAGAAATCTTCCTCTATAATATTTTTTTTCTCCTTTTGTTGCTCCTTCAGTATCCCACATGACATCCAGTAACTTTTAGATGAGTTTGAGACCACTCTCCTTCCCTCTTGGCTTGTCTTTAAAATGAGGCAGAAGGGAGGAATAAAAACAAGTTAAAATCGTGTCAAGGTCATCAATCACAAGTCTGAGAAACTGTCATAGCCAAGAGGCGCCTAAGGGGAGACAATGGCTAAATGTAATTGTGGTGTCTTGCATGGGGCCCTAGAACAGACAAGAGGACATTCAGCAAAAACTAAGAAAGTCTGAATAAAGTGTAGACCTTAGTTAAAAGTTATGCATGAGTATTGTAACTAATGTTTCAAACTAGTAAGATGTTAAAGACGAGGAAACAGGCTGCAGCGTGTACAGGAAGGATGGGGAATGTAGGAGAGCTCTTTGTACTATGTTCTAAATTTTTCTGTAAGTTGAAAAGTTATCTAAAAAATAAAGTCTATCTTAAAAAAATTTTTTAAAGGGGAGGTGGGTCATTGAAGGAAGTTCAAAGATAGGATCATTTACAAAGGTATAGACGGGTGGTGGTGGGGGGCGGGAATCAGCACGGGAGGATGAAGCATCTTGGAGTAACAACTTCAGCCTAAAAAAGCAAAGGGAGGGGATAACGTTCCAGTAACCCCGGGCCCTACGAGAGCTTGGCTGTCAGACAGAGGCCCCTGACAGGAGCTGAGGCCTTTAATAGAGAAACAGTCACAGTCAGACAGGAGGAGAAGGGGAAATAGATCTCAGGCTTATTCTGTACATGCCTCACTTTGGCCAAATACAGTCAGGAGCCAGGGAGCTTGGAAGCCTGGTTGATGCAGTCTGTGAAGGTTAGCCTCCCTGGAGAAATATGGAGAGTAGTCCTGGAAGAACAAATGGAGAATATGCAGCCCTTGCTGTGTGAAGAAATGGGTGTGGTTTCACTGGCTGGGAGTGTTGAGCTTCAGGCTTTCTGCAGAATCTGGACTTCATCCTATAGACGTGGGATGGCAAATTGGTTTCATCCCATGTGCCAAAGTAGAATTTTCAACTCGGACATGGTGATGAGAAAGGTTCTGGGGGCGTCACTGTGCTTAATGGGAAAGAGTGTGGGATTGAATGGCTATGCCCGTGTTGGGGTCCTGAGGGAGCCTGGTGCTGAAGTATTTAAGAAATGGTGATGTTATGTTCAAACAGTAGCAGGCATGGGACTAACACGAAATCAAACCTCAGTATCTATTTTTGGGTTTTGGTGATACTTAGAGTGTCTCCTTCACCCACAGTGCCTTAGGAGGAAAGACCACAAGTGGTTTCTTAAGACATAGGTTGCACGTTTTGAATCATGGGACCCCACCGTTATGCCTAGAAGCTGGTTGGATTGCAGATCAGCCCTTGAATCAAAGGCAGCCTCTATAGGCTGGTCAACATCTTGTGAAATGTCCCCATGTGGGCAGTTCAGCTAATTGGGATGCTGCATAACGCGGGGTGACTAACAAAGCCACCCAGATTGCTCCCTTAAGGAGTCTGAATGGAAGACCCCAGCATAGGAACCGAATGGTAGAGTGGTGATGGACTTCAGAGAGAAAGCAGAGGTCCTAAACGGAACCCCTGAGAAAGAGAAAGCAGATGCCTACAGTAGGGAGGAGGGCAGAAAGTCCACAGCAATGGGCAAAAGCAGAAGGAAAAACTCTGAGTGGAGAAAGAAGCCAAGTCTTGAGCGACAGACTCCACTGCAAAGGGTGGCAGTGCTGGAGGGACTGTGGACTCTCAGGATGGTTCAGGGTGACACTCAGGAAGGGGGACAGGCTCTGTGGCTGCTGGCATATTTCTTTACCTCTAACAAATTATGCAACAAACTGAGTGGGTCTCCCTTGCAGCCAGAATGTGCTGGTCTCTACTGCTCTGAAGTCTTGCATCTAATTGCAATTAGATCTTTATTTCTAGCATTTTCTTGTAGTTGGGAATAGCGGGGCTGGGGAGCAGGAACAGATTTCTCTTCCACACCTGTGCATCCCAGGGTCTAACATGTACCTGGAACATGACAGGTACCTAACACTCCCTGTTGGATGGAGCATGTAAGGGTGTGCTAAACTCAACCTTTCCTATCTTGGCAGAAATGTCATCACCTGCTCTCTCCTGTCACAACGGAGATCATTTTATCCCTGACCACTTTGTCTGGCTGTGTCTTCTTTTAACTTAATGTTTTTTTCAGTGTTTGCTCCTTCCTTTTTATCCAGGAAACTGATGATGGTTTTGATTAATGAATAACTTTTTTTTTTTTTTGGTTTGCTTTTTTTCTGTTGGACGCCGTGAAGGAAATTCAGGTTTTGAGAAAAGCTGGTGATAGTGAAACAGCCGTCAACTTTTTAAATGTGATTAAATCACTGCTTTAAAAAAGCTGTTGACAGCAAGCCTAATCTAATTTTAACTTTTTTTGACTTAGAATTAAGATGTTAAAACTTTCAAATTTTAATAAATGCACTTTCACTTCTGTGGGTACAGTTAATGATTAAATTCTCTGTTGCCCTGGTAAGAATTATGTCTTGAGCAAAGTCATTCTTCTTGCATTTTACTTGGCACACAATTTTCCTGGAAGAAAATGCTGTCACTGTTTCCTGGCAACACATTTAGAATGTTCCTATCTGTGTTAGAAATCTATAGAAATGCTAAAATTGGAGCATCCACTGGTCTTTATAATTCTGCTTGTGTGGTGAGCTACTTTCTGCATACTAAGAAAATGAGGTATTGAAAAATCCAGTCAAGACTGTGATTCATATTTTTTCCCCTCACTCTTGCTTCAGACACAGTGTGGACTAATTAGCAAAGTGTTTTTAAAACAAAGGAAAAACCCTCAGGCGTGGGCCAGGGTGGAAGGAAGGGAAAAGAGTTAATGACTTGTGATCTTGAGGGCGGGGCTGGGAATCTTGGGAAGGGGAGCAATGGTTTCCTTGAGCAATTTTGAATATTCCCTGCAGTCCTCCAGAAATTTACTGGCAGAAATTTACTGTTTAAATAAAACAAAATGAAACAATACAAAACCCCAGATTAATTCTTGCTTTTGTTCATGCCCTGTATTTGGTCATCATGCCTGCAAGAGAAATGTCCTCAGTGTCATCTCCGGGTATGTTTTGATTTTCCCAAGTGGCAAAAAACTTTTGTTCTCGTAGAATTTTATGGGAAACAGCCCATCAAAGCAGGGACTCCTTCTGGGTAGGAGGAAGAGGGGTTGATGGTGAGCAAGAAGGCTCCTGGGGGTGAAATGTTGGCTGTTGAGAGGCCAGGGCTTAATTGGTGGTGAAAGGGTGTAGGTGAGCTTTTTTTTTTTTTTTTGCAGTTAAAAAAAAAAAATCACTCCCTCCTGAAAGGTGACTTAAAATGTGGCCCTGAAATAGAACATCGAAGATTTTGTTACAAGCACGACCAGTGAAAGGCTGTTAGAAGTCGGTTGGTTTTCTTCTCCTTTCTGAGTTTTGATATTTTGATTTTTTTTTTTCCAACTAGGAAGGTATCAAATATTTTGAAATTAATTTTTATGCTTTTTAACTATTAAAGGAATACATAGTTATGTTAGAAAAAGTGGAAGGGGCCAAAAAGTGTAAAGAAGAAAACAAAATGCTGTCATAATTTTGCAACCCAGAGGAAAATATTAATGTTTTAGAGTATCACTTCCTTTTATTTCTATGAAAATATAGAATATTTAAGTTATCAACATGTACATATAATATTGGGATCAGCTTTTTCCACTAATATTGATAGAGTTAAAATGAATGTGGGGCAAGAGGAGAGCCGTGTCTCAGGTCTCAGCTGAGCCCCTGGGACGTGTCCTACCAAGTGTGGATCCTTGGCTTCACGCAGGAAAGAACTCAAGATCAAGCCACAGTTGAGTAAAGATAAATTTATTTAGAGAGATACATACTTCATAGAGTGCAGGCTGTTTCAGGAGGCAGGAGAAAGGCCATGAGGTGTCGGGGTTGGGTGCTCAGGTTTGAGCAGAAGTAGATACACACTCCATAGACAGAGTGCGGGCCGTCTCTGAAGACGTCTCAGAAGAGAGCAAGTGAGGCCACAGGGCATGGTGTTGCCAGTTTTTATGGGCTCGGTAGCTTCACAGGCCGCACGAAGTGGGGGACCATTCCAACTACCCTGGGGAAGGGGCTGAGAGTCCCAGGAATTGGGCCACCACCCACTCTTTGAACTTATATGGTTAGCCTTGGAACTGTCATGAGGCCTGTGGGCATGTTATTTGTCATGCTAATAGATTACAATGGGCATATAATGAGGCTCAAGGTCTACTGGAAATCAAATATCCTGCCAGTCTTGATCCTCAAGGCCTACTGGGAGTTGAATCTTCCACCAATTTGGTGTTAATTGCTGTCATTCTTTGGCTCTGCCCTGTCCCCTTCCCTCCTGTCTCAATATCATGAGCATTTCTTCACATCACTGAATATTCTTTAATTATGTGATTTAATAGTTGTATTGTAGTTTATTATGTAACTTAAAATTTTTAACCACTTCCTTAAGTATGTATTTAGATCATTTTATTGTTTATCTTTGTACTTCAACTGGAGTTTAAATGTTAAATTATTTCCCGACCGTATGAGAAGCTTATTTCAGAGTGTTGCAGGAAGATGGGGGCACGTGAGGATGGTCAGGTCCCAGGACCCCAGTGAGTCCCTGGGACGTGCCCCCGCCAAGTGAGGGTCCTTGGCTTCGTGCAGGAAAGAATTCAAGAAAAGTAAAGTGGAAGCAAATTTATTTAGGGAGATGCACACTCCATAGACAGAGTGCGGGCCATCTCAGAGGGCAAGAAGTGGCCCCAGAGTGCATGATCGTCTAGGAGAGTGAGATCTGCCACGAGGTGTGGGGGCAGTTAATTTTTGTGGGCCGGGTAATTTCATATGCTAACAGGTAGGAGAATTATTCCAACTATTTTGGGGAAAGCGCAGGGATTTCCAGGAATTGGGCCTCACCCACGTTTTGGCATTTTGTGGGCAGCTCTGGAACTGTCATAGCACCTGTGGGTGTGTCACTTAGCATGCGAACAGGGAGATTTCAGCTTTCCTAGAAACAAGAAGCAGGAGCTGGGGGAGGGGGGCCACAGGCTCTTGCTCAGTATCAGAATCGTGTAAGATGTACACTTTTCATGCCATGTAGCATCCATCTCACGAATATACGACAGTTTATTGATTCTCCTGTTGATGGACACTTTGGTTTTTACGAATAAAGGGAGCATCAAGTATTGACTGTAAAAAGTTTTTACTTTTAACTTTCATTTTGAAATCATTTTAGACTAAAAAATTTGCAGAAGTAGTACAAAAAATTCCTATGAACCATTGACCAATGTTCTCCTAATGTTAGCATCGTATATAATCACAGTGCAATTATCGAAACGAGGAAATAGTATGTCATCTACGGGCCTTATTCAATTTTCATGAATTGCTCTATGAATCTCTTTTCGCTAATCTAGGTCTAACTCAGAGTCATTAATTGCATTTAGTTGACATGTCTCTTCAGTACAATTTGGAAATTCTTCAGCCTTTCTTTGCCTCTCCTGACTTTGACTCTTGAAGGGTCCAGGCCAGTTTTTCTGTATAATATTCCTCAGTAGGGATTTGTTTGATGCTTCCTCACAATTACATTCAGGTTTTGTATTTTTAGCAGGACTTTTAGTATATTTTCCTTTGTTTAAGGATTTTTTTTCCAAACACTAACAAACTTTTTGGACATCTATTAAGAGTCAGGTTTTGGGGTGTTTTTTGTTTTGTTCGGTATATTACATGTGAATAGTTTTTGAAGACAGTCCAGGTTAAGCCAGAGCAAAGTGCCGTTGTTTGCCTTTGACGAGGGGGGGGTGGGAGGGACTTCTCTGCATATTTTCTTTCTTAGCTTTGTACTTTCTTTAAATAATAGTTTGCATTTTGGTTATCTGCTGCCCTGGATACTTTCAGGAACAATGAATTAAATATTTAGAGTGAGCGAGTTGGGTGTAAGTTCTGAAGTTTTCAGCCATGAAAACAGGAAAAATATTTAACATTTTAACTTGATTGTGGAAGATGATGGCTGCGTGTTTCTGATATGTACTTGTTTCCATCTTTGTGATAAGATGCTTTAATAAATCTCCTAAATATTAAACAAAAAGAAAAAAAAAAAACCTAACCCTAACTCTAACCCTAACCCTAACCCTAACCCAAGAAAGATATTGTATCTATTTTAGTGCATCATATACCAGGAGGCACACAATGTTGACTTACTCCATTCCCAGTAATTTTAACTTGACATACCTTTAGAAGTGTTGAAGTGGTGTCTTCCAGGTAAATGTTTTTCTCTTTCTAATTAATAAGTATCTTATAGGCTGATATTCTGAGGCATCATAAATATCTTGTTTCTCTGCACATTTTCACCAACTAATTTTGTCATCCATTTTTTTAACCCTTTTTTTTTGTCATCCATTTTTAAAAGTGATCTGTCAAATTGATAGCGGAATGAAAGCGTCTCATTATTAGTTTTGTATTTCTTTTATCTTTAAAGAGGTTGAGTCATTACCTTATGCTTAGCAGATACTTGTATTATTCTTTTCATGAATGGCCTGGTCATACACTGTTCCCACTTTTCCACTGTGATTTTAGTGGGGGGTGTTTTTCTTAGTGACATTTGATGGTTTTCTCAGTTTATTCGTTGTGCACCTGAATCTTCCATTGTACATCCATCAACATAAGCTGACAACCAATGTATTTCTGATTTTCCCTTGTAAAGAGAAAATAGAGAAAATATTTGGAGACTGAGGGAGAGAAGGGCGAGAAAAGGGAGTGATAATTTCTTTGAAGCATCTGTGGGGTTAGATAAGTCGTGCCTCATCCCCTTGTCCTTCTGCCTGCTCCTTTCAGGTCAGGTTCAAAATCTGTAGCCTGTGAAATGCTTGTGATCCTTCAGTAGCCTTGGGCAGGGGCTGGAGGTTCTGAAAGAGTTAAGGAAAGTAAGTAATCCCGGCAACTCTGAGCCAGAAAGGCAATATATTCTTAGAGGGTGTGACCTCCCCGCTTTATGATATTATGGCAGTGAAACAGGAAAATGGATTAGTTCTGTTGTATGTTGCAGAGGGTGATGGACAACTTTGGAGTCCTCCCTGAATCCTCTCTGCCTTGGGTCTTCCCTGGCTGCAGGGTTCCTGAGGAGGCTTCAGGACTGCCTTCTTGCCGTGGTCCTCAAATAGAAGGAATGGAATGAACAGTCCCAATATTTACTCAGTGGTGTTTTCCTGTGTAAATAATTACTCTTGGAGAGGAGAGACTAACATCCACTGATAACTTAATTTTGCTTTGATCTCAACCCATCTGATGCCACGGTGATATTTTATTGTCAAAAAATTTTGGCCCTGAAGGACCTAATCTGAAATTTCCTAGCATGTTGGGCTATAAATGGTCTAATCCTGAATTCTTCGTGCTTACTGTTCAAGTATCATTGGCAAAATGGAAATGGGACTTCCCACATTTATCCTGAGTATTTCCCTGTATAGACAGGTGTACTTGCATAGATTATGCTGCCCATGTGTCATAATGAGGCCCATGCTCTCTCTTAGGTTTAGAACAATTTGGTGATCAGTGCTTCTCCCCCCCCCCACCCCCCGCCCACCCCTCCTGACCCTAAGCCCAGATGATTCACCAGAGAAATCATCTATGATGGGAAAATCACTTTTGAAAAGAGAAATTCATTTACTCTTTAAATGTGACAATGAATATATGCATGTTCATGTATAACTGAAAAATTGTGCTCCACACTGGAATTCGACACAACATTATAAAATGACTATAACTCAATAAAGAAATGTAAAACAAATTTAATTTTAAAAATTAAAAAATAAAATAAAATAAATATTAAAAAAAAAAAAAGGAGTTAGTACTAAACCTCCGTTTACCATGCAACCCACCCACATTTGCACTTCAGGGCATTTATCCCAGAGATACGAGGACTTACTCACAGAAAAGCCCATACGTGATTTTTCATGGCTCCTTTATTTGTCACAGCCCCCAAACCAGAAACCTCCAAAAATGTCCCTCACTAGATGGATGGCTCTGTGAGCTGCGATACATCCATACTGTGGAACACTACCCAGCAATCAAAAGGAATGACCCACTGATGCACCCCAGCAACTTGGATGGATCCCGAGGGCGTTATGCTGAGTGAAAAAGCCGATCTCAAATGATCACGCACTGTCTAATTTCATTTATCTAACATTGCTGAAATGACAAAATGGTAACTAGGGAAACAGGTTAGTGATTGCCAGGGGTTAAGAAGGGGGGCATGACTCTAAAGGGGTTATAACAAGGGATATCTCTGAGGTAAGGTAAGTTTTATAACCCAGTGACAGTAGCGGTTAGTGAGTCTGCACATGTGGTAAATTGTCATAAAACTATGCGCACACACCGTGCCAACGTCAGATTCCCGGTTTGGGTGTGTAATTATGAGGTGTGATTATGTGAGACATAAATAACCAGTGGAAGGAAATGGGTGAAGGGTCTACAGGACCTCTCTTAACTAGCTTTGCAATTTCTTGTGAATCTACAGTTATTTCAAAATAAAAAAGCTTTTTAAAAAAGCAACACTGCCTTATAAAAATTGGTCCTGTCATCCTTCTCACAGCTTACACTGACAGCAGCCAGCACGCTGCGGGAAACCCAGGAAATGCGAAACACCCTTTGGAAGCTTTTCCTCTGAGGAGCTTCTTGAGCCAGCCACGCTGCTGTGCCTTCTTCCAGAGCTACAGGGGTTGATTGTACACCCCCTGCTCACTGGCCCCGGCTGCCTGCCCAGGGAGAACGCAGAGAAATGTTGGAGGCTCAGAAAAAGTTTACCCTTAACTGTCGTTCATCTGACTTGTTTTATAACTGCAGGACTTTTGCATTAAAACATATTCTTGTTGTTTCCTGTTAAGTGACTTCAGATTGGTGTTGCAAAGTAGGTCAGATTCACACATCAAGTCTTCAGTTTCCTTTCAGTTGTCATTTTTTCTCTGTCTACAAACACGCTTAAAATCTTCAACCCCCTCCTTACCCAGCACGGAACATCTGCATTCAGCCCTAGGGCTCCTGGAGTCGGACATTCTTGTCTTTCTTGAACCACGAGACATCTTGAAAGAGCCATCTGAGGTCTACACTCCCGTTTCTACTGTTTCATCTATTTTTGTTCCCTGCGGCGTGGCTTTAGCTGGAACAGTGTAAACCAAAATAAAGAGGTTATTTAGCCTAAAATATAATTTTTGAGGTTTACTTTGCCCGTGTGTAGTTTCACTGAGAATAGCTGACCATTGTTAAATTCAAAATGATAAAAGAGAGCGTGGTCTCTGATATACATAAAAAGTAAAGAAGAGCCCTCTTTGTTTCAATTGGACTCCAGATGGCCAAGGCCAAGGCTATGGCAAGGGAAGCTCGGTAGAAACTCACAAACTCATGTTTTAATAGCTGCTTTTCCTGGTCTCAAGGTCAGCAGTATCCACTCCCCTAGTGGTGGACCCTCTGCACCTATATACTAGATTTATGCTTGTCCCCCACAGGTAGTTTTCATCACCAGAGAGTATTTGTCAAATATCTAGTTGTAAAAGTTTTTTTCAACTGTGTTCTACAAAGGGAAAAACTTAATCATAATATCCAAAGGGTATCTTCAGAGTTATTAAAATTCCATATATTTCTAGACATGGAGACACATCCATAATATATTGTTCAACCAAAAGGAAATATAAAAAACAATATTTATGATATTCAATTTTAAAAACTGTATATGCATATATTTGAACAATTTTTTTTTAGTCTTAAACATTTTTATTAAATACACAAATTGTAGTTCAAGTTAGTTAATTATGAAAAAACATGTTTAAAGGATCCGGCGTGATGAACCCAATCTTACCAGTGGTTCTCTCTGGACATTTAAAATTTTTCTTATTCATGCTTTTCTGTATTTTCTGCATGGTTTTGTTTACAAGAGAAGGTAGTAGTTTTATGTTTAGAGAAAATTAAACCATTATTATTTTATAGAAAAAAATTCTAGGAGGATATTCTGTACTTTTGAGGAATATTAATTACTAAGATTACTAACATTGTTCCATGTAAGAATGTTTTTTTTTAATAATTACCATTGGCATGTTTGTAACAAGGTCCCAAATATCAGCTGTATTGATCATGATCCTTACCTTAGGGAATATTCATTAAATTATGTGAAGTACTCCAAAGCCTTCTTAAATACTACAGTATGGCTTCCTCCACGTGTCCACATAAGGACCCCGTGTGAAATTACAGGACACCTTTTCCTGCTCTGTCCAAACAACCATGTGAGATGCCAAGAGCTTAAAATACATAACGTTCTTCTAAACTAGTGGAAATTTATCAATGCATTGAAAGATTTTGGCCTCAAAAAGATCTCTTTTTACCTTGGCCAAAAATGTATTCTTTAGAGCGCTCAGGGAAGTCTTAAGAAAAGCAGATGTGTGCTATCCCCCTACCCTTTTTTGTTGTTTCTTGACAAGATGTTTTGGAAGATCTCTTTTTATCGTTGTAGATCCAAACAATTGTAAGTGGTTTTTAGCTCTTCGGTTACCTGATGACAATATCTTGGGCATGTTTTATGTTGAATCTTGGTTCCTCTTAATCTGAGGACCGTGATTAAAGTTAAAGGATCCTAAGTTAGGATTGGATTTAGAGCATCACAACTACCATTACCAAATGTTTGATGTGGTTCTTAACTGAGTAAGTATCTAATTTTATTTTAAAATAAAACATAATCATTAATTTCAAAACCTAAACAAATGATACATTTTTTTTCAAAATAATATTCTTCATTTTCCTAAGCACAGAAAAAATATTGGACAACCTTATTGTGTAGTTCACAGCCGCCCATGCCCCGGCAGAAGGCCTGTATGTTCCATGTCTGCACTGTGCTTTGTGGGGAGGCTGCGTAAGGAATGGGCTAGGATGGTGCTTTACTTCGTACACTTGCAGAGTGTGTCACCTTGGACATACCACATAAGCTGTACCGCCTTGGTTTCCTTACCTGGGAAACATTGAGGGGTAGGGAGAATAATCACACGTACCTCCTAGAGTTCTGAGTAAATAAAATAGTGGGAATGCAGATCACACTGTGTCTGGCACCTAGTAAGCCCTTGAACGCTAACTATTTTTACCATCGTTTCTGTCATCTGGCCACCAACAGTGCTGCTCCTCCAGCTCCTACTATTGCTATTTTTAATCCAGTGGGTATCTTCTGGAATGAATCTCACCTGTTATGGCAGGACATGGGTGGTAGGGGAGGAGGAGTGTTGGTACACGTAGTGCAAATCTTTCTATGCCACTTTGGAATGGTTTCTACCCTAAAATCTGGGGCAATCTTATGCTTTCAATAGTTGCATGGAAATGTATTAAATTTTGCATTCCTTTCTTCTCATGGTTTGTGGCACTTAATCATATGCCGTAAAAATCCTTTCCCAGGTCCTGCTTCCCCTCATCTGAACTTACTGAGTCGCAGGAAGTGTATTTTAGAGTGTTTCTTCCTCTGAGAGAATACTATGAACGTCCAGTCAACATATACGAAGCACCTAACAGTGAGTCAGACTCTAGGTCACACCCTGAGCTCTCAACAAAGGATGTGCCTGCAGGTCCTGCCCTGGAAGAGATCCCAGTTGTCAGGGGAGACAGGGAAACAGATGAGCATCACCTGGGGGGAAAGGACAAATTCTCAAAGATCATCAAAGTTCAATTCAGCAAGGACTTTCTTTCTCGGATTCCCTCATTCCCCATAAGAAAACTCTAAAAGAACATTTTGAAAGAGGATGCTTCTAAGATCTCTGTTGGAACCATTAAGGGGATTTGAAACTTACCAAATGAAGAATTAGAACAGCTGACACTCTCAGGTTTTAGAAAACTGTAAATGTGGACATCACATGGGGAAAAAATTCTTAGAGTTCTTTTTTATTACACACGTGACATACAGATTTCATGCTTAAGACTAGACTATTGTTTAAGAGAATTTAAAAGTGGGAAAAGAAATTGTACACATGAGTAATAAGATAAAGCTTTGAGCATGTGGGTATTAAGACTCTTGTCTATCTCTGGCCGAACCCCACCCCAGGAGAGTATTAACTATTCAGCAATGGGAAAAAAGAGGGCCTCTGTGATCCTCTTTTCCATCGACTATGTGCGGGATTTTGAGAATAACCACCCCTTTAGGGCCCTACGTGGGTCATAGTCATCCCATGTAGAGTGAAGATGGTAACTAACCACCACTGTTGGGACCTGGCCTTGCCTGGGGTGGTGGCTCTCCTTTCACTGCAAAGAAGAAGGAACGAATGCTGGCCACACACACATGCTTTGTTCACAGATGATTTTACTAGTCAGATCTTTCTGGATTTTCTGGTTTCTGTTTTCTAAGAAAATGGGAGATGGAGCAGCACCCACTTGCATTCGTGCACAACTGTAAGAGGCTGGCTCCCAGTTAGTTGCAGTTGCCTCCCTGAACCAGAGCAGGCTCCCGTCCCATCTTATCCCACACCTGCAATTGCTTTGTTGGCTTATATCACTTGCTTGATCCATGTAGGCCTTGGAATTTGCTGCTCCTGGTCTAGAAAATTCCAGGGAAAAGGAGAATGGCCAGGGCTCCAAGGGTAGAAATCCTCAGGACATCCTCAGAAATGGTAGGAGCCACCTCTCCTGGGTGCTGCCCTGGCGACCGGGATTCCCTGCCCGATACTCTTTGATGTAGGTAGTGGTCCCCAGGGGAGAGACACTGCTGTTGGTGGGAGTATGCATGGAAAAGGCTGATGACTGCTGATCAGAGGGAGCCTTGAGCATTGCCCTCTCTGACTCCTCCTAACACCAGGCTTAGGTGAATTCACCACCTGCCTCATCCCCTCACCAGCCCATTAGCTTCCTCCCTGAACAAGACTGGAGAGGAAAGCTGTGGTGGGTTTTGAAGAATGAAGAGGATTATCAGTGTCAGAGGAGATGGAGAGAATGTTCCAGAAGGAGGGAACCATGAAGTATAAAGGACCGGTGGTGGGAATGAATGTCCCATGTGGAAGGAACACTTAGGAAACCAGACTGACAAAAGCAGAGGCAAAAGTGAAAACTAAAGTTGGTTATTTGGTTACTCACTCTGTTCTCAAATGCTAGGCTGAGGATTCAGGGGGCCTAATTCTCAAGAACTAGTCACTGTTCCTTTTAAACAGGGGGATGGCATGAAGAATGCAGATGATGAGAAAGGTTAATTTGGGGGCTGAGTACAGTATAGGTTGAAATGGTGAGAGATGAAGTGGGGGAGCCATTGGAGGTCGTGGCATATTCGTTGTTACCATTTCGGGGTATACCTTTCTGGACACCTTTTCTAGCCTATGTTAGACACATCTTCAGCAAAATTACTGTTTTCCAGCCTGATTTTTCCAATTTAACATATCTCGAGCTTCGTCCCATGTCAACAAATATTTGTTTACAATATTTTAATGACTACATAATTTCTATTTTCTATTCATTATTTGCCATGATTTATTTTTGCCAGTCAACGAAGGTCATTTCCATTTTTTCTGTTCATGTAACCACTATAATGACTATCTGTGTGCATATCCTTGTTGACTTCGTGGAGACATTTTGAAGATGGGCAAGACTTGAAGATGGACACCTTCTTTGCCTCTTGTATCCAAAGATAACTCAGCATTTTGACCCTAAAGAATTTGGGGCATGATGATTATGTTACTGACATAAATGAGAAGATATGGAAAAAGGAAGAGTTATAGTTTTGAAGGAAGACAGTAGATCAGGTAAATATCTTTTGTTATAGGTAACAGGAAATCCTGTTAATAGTTGCTTGAGAGTTTTATTTTTCTCCTGTAACAAGAGGTCTGGAGTTGGTGAATGCTGATATTTATTCAGTGGCTTCACAATATCATCAAGGACTCATGCTGCTTATATCTTTTTGCTCCTCCATCCTTAGCTTGTTGGCTTATAGTCCCATGATGCTAAGATGGCTGCTGTTGCTCCTGGCATCATAGCCATGCTCAAGTTAGAAAGAAGGTGGAAATAATGACAGCTGCCCCTATCCTTTTTGCAAAGAAAACAAAAACTTACCCATCAGCTCCCCCTCACCTCCTTACTTCTCACTGGCTAGACTATGTCACATGTCCACCTCTAATTGCAAATAAGGCTAGGAAAGGAAAAAGTAGAATTGTCCAGATTGATTTGCCCTATTACCCAAAGTCAGATCTGAGTCTAGGTTTTGCTAACAAGCCAAAAGGGGATGGTTGGTATCTAGAAAGCAATTCATGACTTCTCGAATGCTATGCTTTGAAAAACTCAGTTACTGGGACATTCGGGAGGTATTTCTCTGGGCTGCAAGGAACCCTGGTATCCAGGCCAAGGCTGCATAATAGAATAGAAAGCTGGAATGATCACTGCATAACCATAGAGGGAATGAAAGATGATAAATCAGATGCATGAGACCAAGTTTAAACACAGATTATTGAGCTTGAAGGAGAAAACTATAAGTGGGGAGAACTAATATTTATTAAATTTTATACAGTTGTTTTCATCTAATCCTCCTAATGATAACTTAGTCATTCTCCAAATATTAACCAGTGTTGACCATGTACTGAGCTCGGCACTGGGGTCCAATGGCGAATGAGGCGGACAAGCCCCTTCACTGTTGAGCTTACAGGCTAGTGAAGGAGGCAAAATGGTGGCCAGAGCAACAGATAATGTCAGGTAGGAATCCGTGTGGTGAGGAAACATACCAGGAAGCAGCTTCATCTTCACCCCTTTATTCCAAGGACACTGAGGCAGGCCAGCCAGAATCCGAAGTGGCCAGGTGGTCTGATCCAGGGCAGGCTCCAGAGCACATACATGGGAAGTCATCCAGCTGGGAACTGGGGGACCACTTGATGTCTGCATCTAAGTGGAGACCCAGGATCTCGGTAGATGAGAAGAATTCAGTCTCAGTGGCATCAAACTCCTTTGAATTTTGCCTGTGTCTTATATCAGGGACCGGCCACCTGATTTTTGCCGTGGCTTCTTGGGCTCCACTGGCCACGGGTTACTGAAACACAGGGACTACATTCCATGCCGTGAGCTGCCTGGGTTCACCAGCACCAGCTTTATGTGCAGGATGGAGAGATGGTGGAGAGGTCATGGGCTCTGGGCTCCAGTGGCTTGGGTGTGAATGATGACTCTCTCACTCACAGGTGTATAAACTTGGACAAGGTAGCCTCTGTGTGGCTAAGTGTCCTTACCTGCAGAGCAGTACTATTCCTAATTCCTGCCTTAGTGTCTCGTTGTGAAGAGCATCTGAGATAATACAGGTAATGGGAGCACGGAAAGCACTTAATAAATGCTCGCTCTGTGTATTGTTTCTTTTGGTGGCTTTTAGAGAATCTTTGCATGATTTAATGTTATGCTCACATTGCAGAACTAGCCTCAGAAAAATGTAATTTTTTTTTCCACGCAGAAACCTCATGTTCACATGTTTATAAACTGTGAGCAGCCTGGTGGCATGGCAAGGGGTTGTGTTCCCCTGATGCACATTTCTGAAGCACAGCATGCACAAAATTTTATCTTCCCATTTGACATGCTTTTGCAGATGGCACAATATGAAACTGGTCAGATCCTAATGATGACAGTGATCCAGAGCCAGAATCCAATCATCTAGTTGACAAAGAACTTAGTACAGAGAACGATGACCAGCTGTTCCCCATCTCCAGTGAACAGAGAGTAAGAGGAAATGGATTTAAGCTGCGTGAAGGATTTGGGTTATTTGTGGTAGAATTTCCTGACGGTGAAGACTGCGAACATTAGGACTGGATTAGAGAGACAGGTTATGGAATTCCCGTCTGTGGACATTTTGCAAGCATGTTCTTGTTTCTGCGATTCCTGCAGATGCTGCCTTCCAACAACGCTCTCTGTCTTGTCTCTCCTCCTTTCTGCCCCTCTGGTGCTTTTAACTAAATGGACTTTCTCTGAAAGACAAGGGAGGCTGGTCTGCAGAGAAGGGAAGGAGGCTCCTGGTTAACATGTCTGTGGGATTCTGGGTGAGGACACATGAACACCAACAACCTTGGACTGAAAAGCCCGCCTGGGCCAGGTGAAATGCAGAGATGGTCAGATTTGGGACTTGGATGAGTGTCGAAGATACACACCAGCCCTGAAGAGGCAGCCCCCTTAGGAGAATCAGCTGATTCTTGTCACTGGGCCTGTGGGAATTTGCACTCCTGCCAGACTTTGATTCTCAAAAGAAGTACGAATTCTAGGGAGTTTGAAAATTCTGGCAACTAACTTTTAAAAAGCCAGTTACCTGTGGGTCAAAGTAAGTGTATCTCTGTGGGTCATAACTCAGGATGCAGGGCGCTCTTCCTATCCTCAGCCCTGCCAGCAAGGAGAAGGCTGAGCTTCTCTCCAAGTTCAAACACGGATTGAAGGCCACAGAATTCCTCTTTTAAAATGAGAACCTCCGTATGCATGTGTGAAACCATTAGAAATTGCTATTTTGTAGATCAAAAAATGATTGAATATTGTCAGTTTCACATGCTTCAGTCTGAAAGTGATCATTCACCACTCAAGAAAAATAATATTAAATGTAAACGGTGTTGTCTCCTGCAGCATCAGAAATTGCTGCCTCCTCTCAGCCATCCTTCTTTTCTCGTTCTGTTTTCTGCATAGTCATCTAGGCTGCCATTTTCTACCAAAAGCATCAGTTTGAAGCCAACTGGGCGTAACTGGGGATAAAACAATTGTTATCCACAGACAGGCAGATGGATTCCCAAAACAGGAAGAGCTCCGTTTCAGCCAGGGTCCATAATGATTCAGGTGGAAATGAAATTGCTTACTGATGCTGTCATTCTCTTAAACAAAAGGTGTATTGAGGGAGACATGGCTGGCAGACCGCCTCGCTGGAACCAGAAGGCGAGGTTCCACCTCCGATGCCATGTCTTCTGATCCCCCAAGCCTGACTTCTGGGAAGCTGGGGGTGGGGTGCCAAGCCTTGGTCGTGTTAGAGGAGAAAGACAGACACAAGAAGAACCTTACCTTTCTCTCTGGCCTCCCAACGTCTCCTGGAACTCAAACTTTGACGGAAGGATTTCTCCAGTCAGTGCTGAGAGCTCTCTGGGTAAACAGGATGACATTTTTTATTTTTTAAAACCATATAAGGTTTACTCTGTATTGATTTATAATTATCAACCTTTTTTGCCAATTTCTTTCCTAACATAGAAAATGCCAAATGCATAATGCATTCTTGTTCTCTTAATGAATTGGAATTTCACCTCTGCCTCAATTTCTTCTCTTTTAGTAAAAAGTAGCAAATGAATAAAAATCGTATTTAAGAGAAAAGCGGGGAGAAAAAAGAAGCTGGAATCAGAGACTTAACAAACCGAAACTCCCCACTTCAACAACATTCCAGGAGCAATTTTCAGAATACCTATGAAATCAATCATCTGGGGGATGCTTTGAAGGAAGAAACATATCCTATAAAATGCTTGGTGTATTTTCTTCATGAGGCTTACACAGAAAGGATAATCTATTCCTCACCCTACTGGTGGTGAATATTTTGAAAGTCATATTAATATTTAGAGAACACCTATGACCACGCATGGTACCATCCAGCTGCCTCCTTATCTAGTCTAATAAGTATGTAAAAAACTATGTTGATGCGTCTGAACTGCCTCCACCCTCTGCATTATCTGTGGCTGGCTCGAAACCTGCAGAACATGACATCTGGGCGGCTGAGCCCTGGGCTGTCCTGTGAAGCACAGCCCCCTCCAGATGCCACAGTTCTTCCTTCTCTTATCAGAGGGGAAAGGATCCAGTGCTTCTTTGTTTTTCGTTGACTGCTGTCTCAGCAGCTTTGTGCCTCAGGTTTTAGACTCACGACACTACAAAGCCACTAAAAGAAAAGGAAGGAAAAGAATAATGATACATTGGTTTAAGAATATGTTCTCATGTTCACTGAGCGTGGGAGCAGGTATGCGTGGAAGCTTCTGCCTAGCGGTGGTGGCTTAGTGCCCGATAAGGTGCAACAGTCATCACTCTTATCACCATCAGCAACTTCATTCCCTCTCCATGTGCCAGACACTGTTCCAAATGCTCCACATGCTCCACATGCACTGATGCATTTAATTTCCACAACTCTGTAAGGTGGGCGTTCTGATTTCTGTAGTTGAGGAAAGGCACAGGGCCAGGGCCACACAGCTAGAGGATGGCGGAGCTGGGATTTAAACCCAAGTTCTTTTTTTTTTTTTTCCATTTTGTGAAATTATTACCACAGTCACACTAATTAACTGCTGTCACCTCACTTAGTTACTATATTTGTTTCGTGGTGAGAATGCTTAAGATTTTTTTGTTCTTATTTTTGTATTGAAGTGTAGTCGATTTACAATGTTAGTTTCTGGTGTACAGCAAAGCAATTCAGTTATACATATACATACATACATGTATTTATTTTTAGTTTCTTTTCCATTACAGCTCATTATAACAAACTGACTATAGTTCCCTGCGCTATACAGTAGGCCCATGTCGTTTATCTATTTTATATATAGTAATGTGTACCTGTTAATCCCAAACTCCTAATCTATCCCCCCACCCCGCAACCACAGAAATCCAAGTTTTTTATCACAGTACTGTTCTCCCTCTTTTGATGAGAGTGCCAGAGGCTTTTTGTCTATTTTTTTTTTTTTAAGTGCATGCATTTTGCAATCATCTTCTTATAACACTACCATTTAACCTTCATTGGTCATGAGGAAGTCCCTTTGGGACCTCCAGAAATGAGACCTTTTCTTCTTCACATCTGTCTCTTTGCCAATGCAAATCAGGATGTGTTCTCCCTAACCTGCCAGTGTCTAGAGATAAAGAGAGAAGAACCGGGTGGTTTTTATCTTTCTAACAGAGATATGAGAACAGACACCCCAGGGAGCCCTGGGTGGAGGCTGCTCCTGGTGCTGGTGTTCGGATATTCAGTGTTTTGTATCTTTCTGTTGGGGTTGGACCCTGGAGAAGACAGCCAAGGTGAAAGGGCCTACAGCTCTCTGCCCAGACGGGAGCCGTGACACGAGGGGAGCTTGGGAGAGGAAGGAGGGAGCTCAGGGCTAACATGATTTTGCAATAAACTTTGAGCTGGTCTGTTACCATCTGTGATTCAGCCTAGATTTCTCTTTAGTGTGAACCACAGAAGTTTCACAGGGACCGTGTAGTGGGATCTGTTCCTGGAGAATTGAGCCCCTTAGATTTGACAAGACTTTTTGCTGGACTAACCAGAAACTCAGGCAAGTCTGAGCCTCAGTTACCACCTCTGGAAGTGAGGTGATCAAACTAAGCAGTGGAGCTTTTTAAAAAATAAGCTAATTTTAGCCTCCCTCCAGACTTAGTAAATCAGACTCTAGAAGTGGGGTCCAGATGTTTATATTTTGTACAGCTCCTTCAGGGCTCATCGTGAACTTCTGGATAGTTTTAAGGCCCCTTCCATCCAGAGTGTGTGTTGAAGGTTCTTTGTTTCTCTGTCTGCTCACTCAACAAGTGTTTATCGGATGGTTGCTACGTGGTGGGCAGAACATGGCCACTGTGCTGGATGCAAGGGGTTCCACAGGAAGGTGGGGATCAAACTTCCTGCCTTTAAGGAGCTTGCGGTCCAGTGCAGGCAAGCAAACAGGTCCAAGAGTAAGAGACTCTCAAGCCATGAAGAAGATGACACAGAGTTGTGCAGGGCAGCCACAGAGAAGGTGGCCAGAGAAAGCATCTCTTGGGGTAGACTCTGAGGGGCCAGCATCTCAGAGACTAGAAGGAGCCAGCCAGACAAAGATATGCTCCATACAGAGGATACAGCCTTCCCAACACACTAGAGGGACAGGTAGTAAACGAAGGCCAGGTGGCTGGTGCACACAAGGGAGGTGGGCAGAGACGTAGGAAAGTGGAATGGCTCTTGGATCTCAGGCCCTTGGTTGTGGTCATGCATCTGGACTTTATTCTGAGTGCAAGGAGGATCCGTTGGAGGGCGACGGTTGTCCACTTGTTTTTAGAAGTGAATTGGTTCTGTTTGGTATTTGAATGAGATCATTTTGGTTGTTCTGTGATACTTGACAAGATGGATTTATGAAATTATTGCTTGATATTTGATCAATTAAGCTTTCTTTTTTTTTCTTTTTTTTAAATTGAGGTGTAATTCCCATGTCACAGAATTCACCCTTTTAATGTACAGTTCGGTGGTGTTTAGTACATCCACAAAGCCCTGCAAATGTGAAGCTGTGTAGACTGTGTATCAGTACTGACTACTTTTAAGAATAAATTGCTTTAACTTGCAAAAATGTGGCAATAAAAGAAATCATAGTACCAACGACAGAGTCAGTGAAGGAAGGCTTGATGGGACCACAGAGAAAACATGAAAGCTCTCCCAGTTCAGCTCAGCCCGTAGAACTTTCTACAGAGATGGGAAGGTTTCTGTCTCTGTGCTTGTCTCAGTTGGTAGCCATTAGTCACATGGGGCTGTTGAGCACTTGAAATGTGACTGGTACAACTGAGGAACTGGAATTTTTGTCTAATTAAATTTAAATTTAAATAGCCACATATGGCTACTATATTGGGCAGTGCAGCTGTATGGCAAGTTACAAATTCACAGTCTTATCTGAGATCATTTTCCCCATCTCCCCTACCACCCCGGTTTCCAAAAATGATTGAAATTTTGAAGCATATGCTATACAAATTGTTGCATTTTAAACTTAATCCTCACTACAAAGAAAAAGCTGCAGCGTTCCCACAAGGAATCCAGATGATGGGGGAAGGCATAAGGGATAGAGGAGCCTGTTCTGGAAATATGTCTGAGCAGGAGTCCATTTGGTTGGCCCCTGGCTTGGGTGACATCTATACGCTCACAGGAGGGCAAAGGAAAGTCGTGAGCTTGGTCTCGGCTTCATAGCGCACAGGGAATAAGAATAATTCCAAAAGCAGAATATTATGAGAGTAAATAAGGTTGCTTCTCCTGCTCAAATTGTGGGTCACATGTGACAAGAACAGAATTGCCCCTCCTAGGATTCTGTCACCAATTTGTCCAGAAGAATCAAACAGCCATGATAGTGGCTTTAAACTCTCATAGTTAAGCTCATTAAGTTCCTTCCCTCCCTGAAGTTCCATTTCAACTGTATTTCTGTTATTAACACTAACAAACAAACAAAAACTCTCCAGCAGCTTGCCTCTTTTCTTTTCTTGAGGATTTGCTTTTCCATCTTTTAGAAGTAGCCCAGGAGGATCTAAACTTTCTTAATGTTGTAAAATATTCAGTGTTTTTTTTCCATCGTTCTTTATCTCCTGTTTTTTTTTTTTTAAACTACCATGTTTTGCAAATATGAGGCATACATGAAGTAAATATGAAGCATACATTAAACACATTTAAGATGCTTTTTATCCCAAACTTCCTGTACTCTTTTGGAGCAAAAATAAATCCTCAGTATTTATTATGTATAAAGTTATGAAAAGATGGGCTGGTGTTTAATGAATAATTAATATTTACCCATAAACTATGACATGCTGGAGAGAAGATCAAAAATACTCACTCATTTCTTGACAAACTTAGAAGGAAAAAAAAATCGATCTTTAAAATTGCAGGGTTTTAGGGCCAGTACACAAACGGAGACAGATTTTATTGGTTGAACTATTTTAAAGATATTTATCAAGCTAACAAAGCATTACATATATTACGTTTTGACCTCCTACTTAACATATAAATCTTCATGTGATCTGGAAAGCTAGGTTCCTAGTTGAAATTCTCAGACTCACAGAGTTCCACGCTGGCGTGCAGTGAAGTCAGGGAGCCAGCCTGTCACCCGCCTGGGACTGCACAGTGGACTCTCCATGTGCCCCGGTTCCTTCTGCCTTCCTCTCCAATGGCTAGCCCTCGGGTCGGGGGAGAGCACACTGGGGCTCTTGTCTACCACAAGGAGAACAGACCTAGGGGAGAGACCCACTCAGACCCTGCGTGCAGGCTCTGGCATTTGGGTGGGGAATGCTGGGGTACTAGGTGCCTGGAGAATGATCTAGAAGACTGAACATCTTCCCTTGCTCTGTGAGGAAGGACACAGCTGGAGGAGGGTCAGAGAGGGGTGTCTAAATCACAAAGTCCAGGGCATGGACCCTGGTGGCCTGGGTCTAAGGGCATCATGGAATCTTGTATGTTTTAAGAGCCAGTGACCATTTCAGCACCTCTCTGTTGGAAGAAACTCTGTTTCCTAATATGCCCTTTAAATCCCACCACCCTGGGACGATAGAACAGTCTCTCATCGGAGGTAGCCTTCAAGACCTGGTTCTGTAGGTGGTCTGTTTTGCAGTCAGAAGTCAGAAACGTTCAGTTTGGTATTTCTAAGGCTCTTAAGGCGTTCTTGAGATATAATTCACATGCCATGCAATTCACCTATTTAAATGGTTTTTAGTATATTCACAGAGTTGTGCAACTATCACCACAGTCAATTTTAGAGCATTTTTTATCATCCTAAAAAGAGGCTCATACCCACTAGCAGCCCCTCCCCCTTTCTCCCCACCTCAGCTCCAGCCCTAGGCAACCACCAGTCCACTTGCTGTCCATCATCTCTCTGGATTTGCCTAGTCTTTACTGAGTGACTTTGCATGTTTAGTGTCCCCTTTCAAGTGGACATAGGCCCAGAGAGCATAATCAAACCTTAGTACATCCACCCATTTTATGTTTCTCATGAGATGTGGATTAGTGCTTCTCAAGCTTTAATATGCCTGCAAATCACCTGGGGAATTTGCTTAAAATTCCCAGTGACTCCCCAGGTCTGGGGTGGGCTTGGGATTCTAAACTTCTAACAAGTGATGCCCATGCTTTGGGTCAGGGGACCACACTCTAAAGGATCAGGACATGGATGATGATGAAATTATTTTAACCAGAGTAGCCTCCATTTCAGACAATGAGTCAAGGACTTGTGACTTCCACTTGTGTGGTTTAGTATGGCAGGTTTCCATCCCAGCATAGAAGGGGGGGATGGGGGAAGGAAGCATGTGTGTGCCTGTGTGTGTGTGTGGGGGGTGTGTGTGTAGCACTGGGCAAGGCTTTGCATATATGGACCTCTGTCTACCATTCTGAAATGAGGGCTGAGAGGACCCCAAACTTTCTTTTCCTCTCCTCGACCTTCCGGTCCGTGCTCTCCCTGCTTCATCAGCACCTCCTGGAAGCAGGCAGAGACACCTTGTTGTATAACTTGGTCTGGTTCCCTTCCTTATCAGGGCTGCAAACCCATGTCTCTCTGACCATCTCTGATGCATCAGGATCATCAGTTCTGGTCACATAGCGCTTTCTGGAAATTGTGTTCCATGAAGAGAAATGAGAACCACATTTTCCCCACTTGGGTATTCGCAGTGAGTTCTGTGTCCTTTGGTGCAGGAACCGTGGTCCCCATTTGCGGAGGAGGCATCTGACACATGCGTCGCTGGGTGACAGAGCTGAAGCCCGGAGCACGAGGGTTTGTTCAGGGTGGGTCTCTGCACAGCCTGCGGCATTGCCTTGCCTTCCATGAAAGAACTCACTTTTTCTGGGTTTCATCAAATTGTTTTTGTTCCTGTGGTTTCTTGCTAAATAACTGTATCATCAGATCCCACATGGCAAAGCCGAGGCCAGAAACAGAAACCAAGCTTCCCTCATCTTCCATGATGGCCCACGGAGGCCCTGGGAGCACCCGGCTTTTATTACGGATGTAAAATGGAGCGTAGGAGGCTCACCCGGGCTGCAAGGCTGTGGAAGGCTGAGGCAGGCTGTGTGCAAGACCCTCTAAGCGCTCAGCACGAGAAGTGGTTTCACAGAGGTGTTGCAGCATGTCTGTGACCTCTCCTTAGATACACTTCAATCTGAAAAAGATGGGAAATCACAGAGAAATGACAAGAATGCAAGCTTAGAGCACGTCTCTGATTACGTCCCTTCCCAGCTCAGACACTCAGTGGCTCCCCATTACCCACATGGTGAACGCAACCTCGTCATTACCACCTTCAGGACTCCTGGCTCTGGCTCTGGTTTTCCCTGCTAGGCTTGCTACGTACAACCCCCCTGCTATGTACCTTACACTTAGTTGTACTGGACTGTGTCCTGTGCTGGGAACACTGTGCCTTGCTGCTTCCATACCTCTCCGCATGCTGTTCCCTTCAGCTGGGATGTCCCTCTTCACTTTCTCTTTTTGTCACAGTTCCAGTCTTCTTCCAGGACAGCTTGCTTTTCTCCCTCTGTGATGTCCTTGTTTTTTAAATCTTCTTTCCCTCCTCTGTGCTCTACTATAACTAGACACTCCTGACACTTTATTACTTACACTGTTAACAAAAACCATGCAAATACAACTACCATTTGTTGAGCACATACTGTGGGTCAGGCGTGGTATGATGCGGCTTACATAAGTGACTTCAGGTGCGACAGCATCCGTGGACTGGTACCTCTGGGAGCTCCAGCGGGAGTGGGTGGGAACTGTGATAAGAGGTTTCTTGGGTGATAAGGCTCCTGCTCACCTGACCTGCGGACATGTTTGTGGTCCTGGTCTGCGCTGGGATCTGCCACGAGAATGGGTGAGTGAGAAAGTGACGGAGTGCATAAAGGTGGAACCAAAAATTAAATGCTCAAGCTTGACCAAAATCATGATCTAAAATAATGTTTAAGGCCCTCGGGAAATGCTCAGAATATAATAAATAACACAAAATTTTAAGATTCAGTGGAATCTCAGTCTTGTGAAAATACAGGCCATCACACTTGGGCATAGGAGCGGAGAGAGACCATTGTAGATATTCAGAGGGGCTGAGTCAGGGTTGGGATAATGGGTAATTTACTTTGTCTTTACAGAGTATTCAAACCCCCACGTGTTCTGGAGTGAACTGTGTTCAACAGAAAAATAACACATGACAATCAGATAATCCGGGGGAAAAAAGCAATATAAAAATGCCCAAACATTTAACTAAAAAAATTAAAAGTGGGAACAAACTAAAGCAAGAGCAGCATCCACAGGGCACAAGGAAATCAGGGGCCAGAGGTAGGCTGGGTGGGAAGGACCATTGTTCTGACCCAGCATGGCTTTCTTATTAATCTTCTTTTATGTGTGTGCACACAATTTTCAAAGCTTTTCCTAAGTTTGTTTTTGTGACCAGTGGCTTTAAACTTGCTCAGAGCTAGCCTTCCAGAGGGAACTATGGTTTGAAAACGTGACGGAAATTGATGAAACTTCCCAAGAGTGTGCTGAGTAGACAAGGCTTAGAAGTGTGGAGGGAGGGAGACCCTCTCAGCAGAATGTCCTCCCCCTTCCGTCTGTCCCTCCGTGATCTGTCCCCTCCCTGCTTTGCCTCTGATGCCCACCGCCACGCCCCATGACAGTGCCCTGGGGAGAGGGGGAGAGGGATCAAGAAAGGGAAATCTTTCTGAAGTACCTTTACCATCTTGGATTCCTTGAGACCTCTGAAAAGCAGAGGCTGGATTTAAGAAGTGAGGATGGAGAGGCACAAAGATAGCTTTCTGCTTCCTCCTTCTTCTCCATGTACATGCACATCTACTAACACAATGACCTTGGATAAAGAAAACTCCAAGCTAAAGCTTTTGTGTCCATGTAGAGCCCAGATTAACACATAGGATGGAAGCAGGACAGCTTTTGGATAAAATCTCCTTGACTTTAGTTGGCAAACTAGTCAGACTTCAGCTTTGTCTTTGATTTAGATGCTTGTTTTTAAATCTTTGTATGTAAAAAGTCACCAAGGAGAAAACTTCTATGTACCTGAATAGCTTTCTTACATTTTGGTGGTGCCTTTTTAAAAAGGAAGACAAAAATTAATTGAGGTATAAGGGACAGAGAACATTATATTAACTCAGGTGTACAACATAGTCTTTGGATATTTGTCTGTATTGCAAAGTGATTACCACAATAAATCTGGTTAATACCCGTCGCCATACATAGTTACAGAATTTTTTTCTTGTGTTGTTTTACTCTCTTAGCAACTTTCACATATGCAGTTATGGTATTATTTACTATAGTCACCATGTGGTACATCCCCATGACTTATTTATTTTATTACTAGAAAGAAGTTTATACCTTTTACCCTGTTTGCCCGTTTTTGGGTGGTGCCTTTTAAGGCTTTAGATCATGCTTTTTGAAGGGCACTAGGAATGGCTGAGAGTTCATGCTGCCAGGTTAGAGTAGAACTGAATGAACTCTTCCAAGTTCTGAATTCTGAGGATGTGCTTTGGGGCAGGGGATGGAATTCCTGGATTAAAACGAATGAACCCAAGTTTATAAGACTCTTTCTTGAACATCCTCTGGCTCTTCCAAATGTCATTTTGATAAGTTAATATAAATGAATCAGAAACATCTGCACCAAAAATCCCCCTGAACACACAAGGGCTTAACGATTAAGTGGAAGAATGTTTGACACAATGTGTTTCAGGTTTTAGTGGATCCAAAATGTTTTGAAAAACATTCAAGTTCTTAAGACATTTTGAGAATTTAGAGGGCAGCTGGTTCTCCCACCCTCTCTAAAAATGGGAACAGTTCTTTCTGTTCGACTCCTGTCACATTTATTGCCCGTGGAGGGAATTCTCCCAGCAGAGGCCACGTCCCTAGTCTCTGTAAATGGCTGTCCTACCCACCACCCCATCCCTAGATTTCTTCCTCAGCAGATATTGTGTGTTTGGGCACAGAGCTCTAACAGTGATGATGAGGCTGGGTTATATCGAGTTGTAAGTTCCATTTCTAGATTCAGGTGGGGCATCGCTGCCGCCCTAGAGCAAAGAATTTTGCAGTCCTCATCCTGGTTCACCCGTTCTGGTGGTGCCCAGTGTGAGAGCTGGTCCTTGATGAAAAGAAAAAGAAGGTGTCAGACATTGAGAGGAGGAGCTGCTACCCGATGGATGATCAGTAGGAAAACAAAGCTCTAATTGCGGAAAAGGCTACAATGAAAACTCTGCTGTAAATAAAAGCCACATTCGGTTCAGCCCTTCCCAGCCTCCCTCTTGGTCTTGGACCCAGACGGAGGGATCTCAGCAAATGCCAGCGAAGCAGATGAAAGTGATTAGCGTGCAACTCCCTTTCAAGCTCTTTTATTCAAAGAAGTTGTCCTTCCATTTTATTGACTTTCAGTCTCACCATCCTGAAATTTTAATCGCCCGAGCTCTGAGCAGACATCTCAGATCACCCAGCTCGTAATCCTATCTGGACTGCAAGATGAAAGGGGACGCCCTTGTACATTCTCGGTCCTTCTAATCTCCCCTTCAAGGGACACTGTCAGTCTTCCTTAGGTGTCCTAAGTTATCATCATTTAATTTTCTTTACACGTTGGAAAGTTCTGATTTCCTAAACTTAAAAACTAAATAAATAAGAGTAATTAAAAGTGAAGGGAGCATATTAGTAAAGAGACGTAAATTCAAGAAAACATGTGTCTGTATCAGCGGGCGAACAACGGGGCTCCTCCCGCAGTGGCTTTTAAGTTCAGCCCTGCTGGTTAATGCTTTTTCTCCCCTAAGCTGAAGAAATTAAAAGACAAAGGAATTAAAGAAGGGCTTCTGCCCACTGTTTCTGAGCCAAAATTTGTTTTAGTCTTGCCAGAGTTCAAAATCATGCTCTTAATTGAAATCTTCCAGGGATTTACTTCCAGCCTAGATCCCAAACCGTGGCTTGATCTAGCGCCTACTCTTAACTTCATCTCCCATGTCCCTCTCTTTTTCACCCACCGTGTCTCAGCACACAAGCCTGGTTCCTGCTAACCCACAGACCCCAAAGGAACCAACTCATCTCCCCATCCTGGGCTCGGCTCAAATGACTCTTCCTTGGAGAGCATCCCCCAACATACACATGCCACTTGATTATCACTTGATCCTGTTTTAATCTCATCATAGCATTTGGTGAGAAATGAAATCATCTTGTTTATTGTCAGTCTTCCATCATTAAAGTGTAAACAGTGAAAATGGTCTATGTAGACATGGCCACTGTCTAGGAAAGATTTGCCATTTAAAAATCTTTTTAAAAACATTGGGCATCGCTTGGTTTGTAATTGGTGTGTTAACATGCTAGTTGGTGTCGTACAACAGCTTATGGTGTTTATGTTACAAATATTCCATCTCTCTGTGTGTAATGGCATGCCAACCAAATCCTTGTCTCTCAGAGAGAGGTAGCAGGACCAGAACCTTGTGAAGTGTAGGCTCTGTTGAAAGAGGCATCACGTTGCTTAGATTTGCCCTTCGTAATCTCTAGGCTCTAGATTAGAAATTCTGGATGAGTTTATGCAGAGCAAGAGAGTCAGAGAGCAAGGCAATGTAGAGTCTCAGTCCCGAGTCTACTGCCTTTCAGGACATTCATGGCCACCAACTAGGTCTTAGTCCAATGTTTCTCTGCCAGGCTCTGACCTGAGGGCTTTGCACACACCACCAAGAACCTCTGATTTAATCATCCTAACATCCCTATGGGGTATATACTATTATTATTCCCATTTGCAGAAGGGGAAACTGAGGCCCTGGGAAGTTGTGTCATTGGTGTGAGATAGTGAGTGTTGGAGCAGCATGACGTCAGTCCAACACACTCCCTCCAGAGTCCGTGTTCCTACCACCAGCTCTGCCCCTCTTCCCGGGCTCTTCTCTCTGGATCTGTTCACTCTGGACTCACCTGCTTCTTCTTCTTTTGTAAAATTTATTTTATTAGGGGGCGGGAACCAGATTTATTTACTCATTTATCTATTTATCTAATAGAGGTACTAGGGATCGAACCCAGGACCTTGCGCATGCCAGGCGAGAACTCTACCACTGAGCTATGCCCTCCCCCGCTGGGCTCCCCTGCTTCTGTTTCATCCAGCTGTAAAACTTCCCTGAAGCAAAGCCAGGGTGAAGGCAGTGCTGCTGTTTGCTGTGTTCTATAAAAGAGCCTTGAGCCTTAAAATTATTTTTAAGTGAGACTGGGCTGTACTGTGCGTAGATTTGATCTCTCTCAGTCCTAGAGAATGAATTCCTTCTACTTGCTTCTAATTAAAGTGCACTGCTTGGAGCTACAGACATCACCCTCCCAGACAGAACTCCTTCTGCCTCTGTTGAGTTAGCGCAGATCTCAAACTTGACCTTTGGAAGAATACCTACGTTTACAATTCTAATCAGGAAAAAAAAAAAAATGGAGATACATAATATGACCTTGCAATGACATTTGGCCTAGAGTGTATCAAGTCCTTTAAAGCCCTCGAGGTGAGAATGCCTCTAGCCTGTGTGCTCAAGGCTGAAGGTGGTATGTGAGGTCTGGTAGAGATTCAAGTCAGTGGTTTTCAAACTGATTACTGAACTGCTCTGAGGGGATATTCCAGAGAAAAACTTGGGGTTTGGGGGTTGGCCTGGCCTGAAATAGGGGTTCCCTGGGCCCCTCATCACTTTCAAACAATTAGCACAGACTTTCAATCTTATTTTATCTAATAGGTCCTGGAGTAACACTATGTAATGGGCCTTTCCCTACTTCAATTTTGGTTTGGTATATTAAAAAGCAGCTGACCAAACCCTACTCCACCCTTTGCACCCGAGGCCATTGAGGTTGAGAAAGGCTAACTGACTTCCCCAAGGGCACACATTGTTTTGGCTAAAAGCTGTTTCTTGTATTCTCCCTTTGAAAGCTCAAAAGCCGGGCCAGATGCCAAGTCTGCTGGGCATTCTCTCCTCTGCTGTCTGGGTCAGCCCTCATTACAGCCAGTGGCGCTGACCTGGCCAAATTTCCTTTGCATTTAGGGCTCCTTGTGTGTTTAGAGAACAAAACACAGTTCAGCTGTTAGGGGGAGGAGCTGAGTCAAGAAGTCACATTCACAGCCTTTTCGTCTTCATCCCACAGTCAGTCTGCATGGCTCCCTCTGTCCTGATTTAGTTATGCATTGAAGGCAGCCTTGCAGAGAACGTGGAATACTCCGGCACCAGCAAAATAGAGCAGCTCTTCCCCCACGCAAAGGTTTAGTTACCAAAATCCCCATTTTAGGAGAATGTGCACTTGAGAAATTTATAACCAAAAGGGAAAGATGGCACTGGGAGACTGAGATCATGAGTTTTGTTTGGCTTTTTCCCCCACTTGGGGAAACATTTTGTTTTCAACTTTCAGGAAAATAAACCAGTAAATAAAATATACAAATGAGGGTATCAGTGACACTTTGCAGTTAGTATTAACTCTGCGGGTTCTGTGGGTAATTTCCATCTTATCATCTCATTTACTGGAAACGTCTCTGTTTGGCTTTGAGACAGATGACTGACTTACTAAGAAGCATTTTAATTCTAAAAGGAGTGCTCCACCCATCTGAATATTCAGTGCTTTCCTGATCTTTTTGTTGAAAAAAATTAGCTGCTAACCCCTGCCTTCTGAGTCCATGCCCCAGAAACACGGCCCCACTGCCTGGGCTCTCAACCCCTTGTGAGTGGCCGATTCTATAGAATGTAGGTGTTTTGTTCTGGGTCTTGATTCCCTGTCTTTCAGCTTTATCACTTCTTATCTGCCATTCACTTTACCTACCATTGCTATTTTTAACCCCAGCTTCTTCTCCCTCGAATTATTCCCGGTGGGACCAACACATGCACTGGAGCTGAAATTCTTGTTATTGCCAAAAATATATTGAAATAATACACATTGAGATTTCCTACAAGGGAAACCTAGATTCTTATTCTGAAAAGACAAGTACTTAACTGCTTTATTTGGGTACATATAATTCCTAAGGATTTGGCAGAAGTATTGGCTCTCAAGCCATTTAATTACATATACAGACATGTTATCTTAAAAAAAATCCTTTGGCAAGCCTATATATGTGCTGATATTTTTAATTTCATCTTTGCTTTTTGTCTCTAAGAAGATTTAGAGAATATTTAGCTCTACACTCAAAAAAAAAGAGTTCCTAAGAGATTATAAAAAGCATGTCTAAAGATATTAATTAGCAATAGGTAACACTAAAGCAGTTTGCTGTCATCTTTAACAGTCTTTTCAATTATTTACTAGGATGAAGATATTGAACTTGGTTTCAGTTAGATCTCTAGGGAGGGAAATGGTTGTCACTGAGTCTTTATAATGTCATACAACACTTGGGCACCATGAAATGACATGAGGGAGGAGCTGAGCCTTGTCAAAGTTTGGCAAAAGTATTTCTCATAAAGCTTCAAAGCAGGAGAGATTACCAGGTGTTCCTGGTAGCTGGTGTATTATAATAACCCATCTTTACGTAAAAAAGGTGTCTTCACAGGGTTTGCCCCAAGGTCGGGCCTGTTGGATGTACATTTGTAAAAGAGAACGTGCAGAGATCAGTCCTCAGATTCGATTATGAGAGACAGGGAGAAGGAGGGAGGGAGGGGTTGGTCACTAATTCATTCATCACAGTGCCTTGACCTTGTTTTGCAAATCCAGCCATAGTATAATACCTTGGCAGAGAGGCGGAATTACACATTCCTTATTTAATTCGTTTTGTGCAACATTGTCTTTTTAGGACAGATCTATTGCCATTCTCCTCTGAATTCACTCAGAAGTAAAGTTTATCCTGGAAGAGAGATGAACTTCTAGCTCACCCATGAATCCAGATGTTCCTCTGGAGCCAAGGGCAATGTCAACCTCCCCTGAGTCACAGGGCTCTGTAGGGGAGGTAGAGATGCTGGAATAAAATCATAAAATCGGGAACCCCTTACAGAAGAGAAAGAAAGCAATGTGTGCTTGGTAGGCAGCCAGCAGTGTCAAATACAGTTAATATTCCTGCAATTTCCAAGGTCATCTTTTTTTTCCGCTTAAGTATAAAAAGCACTCGGCCTTTTTCAAGGCTTCCAAGACAATGCTGGTCCTTTAAAAATGAATTCCCTCAATTTACACTTTTTGGTACCTACCTACCACCTCCAGGCATCAGGCCTGGTTCACCTGAATATTCTTGGCACCCAGCATGGACTGAGTCATCCTCGGCACAGAATGAATATTTGCCAAACACATTTAACTTATTCTCTGAATTCCCCCAGGACTCAAGGACCTCAGACTTTGTGTAAAACAAAACAGAAATCCAGACCTACAAGAGTCTGCACGTAGTGTCCTGTGTGATGGGGCTGCCTTTTCTCCTCCCCATTTTCCATGTTGGTGTTTTACTTTGACTTTATCTTTATAAAGGTTATGGCTACCATCAGGAGCATTAAAACTCTACGTTTTAGATTTATTTAGCAGGATGACAGTGTTCATGTTTTTCATTCATTACTATTATGTCATGATTGAAGGACATAAATCATATTTTTGTTGTTGTTAATTTTTTTTTTTGCGGGTGGGTAATTAGATTTATTTATTTATATATTTAAATAGTGGTACTGGGGGCTGAACCCAGGACCTCATGCATGCTAAGCATGCGCTCTACCACTGAGCTATACCCTCCCCCCTTTAAACCATATTTTTAAATAGATTGTCTGCTTAGGCCTGTTTTAACTCACTTCAGTCTTTCTTGGTTTTCTTGCTGCCTGCCTACTAAACAGACTAAGAAGGTGGAAAAGGATGACAGAAAATGGGAGTGCATTTTAGCAGGCCCTGTGTGTACTTGCTGTGTTTCTTACACCATCACTGCAGTGGGTTGGCTTGACTAATCCCACTAAAAAGGTAAATTACAAATGTTCATCAACAAGTGATTTTTCTAAAGGCTTCAGATCAGTTATCTCTTACAAATCACCAGAAACGCAGTGGCTTAAAATGACACAAATTTATTCTGTGGATACAGAATATGTGGAGGCCAGAAGTCTGAAACAGTTCTTATTTGGCTAAAATCAAGGCATCAGCAGACCTGCGTTCCTTCCGGAGCCTCAAGGGGAGAATGCTTTCCCTCACTTTTTCCCGTTTCTAGGGGCTTCCTGCATTCTGTGACCCGTGGCTCCTTCCTCCATCCTCAAAGCCAACAGTGGAGCATCTTCAAATCGCTTTCTGACTCTCGACTCTTCCGCCTCCATATATATATTTTCAAATCCACTGTATTTGAGGTGTAATTTACATCCAATAAAATGCACACATGTAAATGTATGGTTTAATGACTTTTGATAAATATGCATACTCATGTAAATGCCACCAAGCTATCGATCATTTTTTTTTAAATTGAAGTGTAGTTGGTTTACAACATAGTTTCAGGTGTACAGATTTTTCAAGATCTTTGTCATCACAGTGAACTCACCCACCTCATCCAGGATAACCTCTTGATCTTGAAATCATTAATTACATCTGCAAAGTCCCTTTTGCCATGTGAGGAAGTATATTTGCAGGTTCTAAGGATTGAGTTGTGGACATCTTTGGGGACAATCTTCTGCCGACATTCTTCTGCCTACCACACAGTGTCTAACAGAGCTCACTTCCCTGCAGTTTCTAGCCTTCTGTGGGCACAGGAGAAAGGTTTTGGCTCTTTTGTGTCTTCCCCTGGTATTTCTGTCTTGGATGTTACTGATTTAATTTTATGAAGCACTGGCATCATCTGTGTTTGTGTGGACACTTTGGGGTTGATAGATGTTCAGTAACGGTGTATACTGATGGTAATGATACAGTTTAACTATGTAAGGGGAGAGGAGGCAGCCTTGGCCATTGGAACCTCATGAGTTGTAGGTAGAGGTTTGTAAAACTTGCCTCGTAGTGACCTGTTCAATGAACTTACAGGGTCCTCTAACTTTTGTCTTCTAGGCTTATGTACAGAAGTACGTTGTGAAGAATTATTTCTACTATTACCTGTTCAGGTTTTCAGCCGCTATGGGTCAAGAAGTGTTCTACATCACGTTTCTTCCGTTCACTCACTGGAATATTGATACTTATTTATCCAAAAGACTGGTCATCGTATGGGTTGTAAGTATTGCTATTACAAATCATTACTTCTACAACAGCTACCTGCTTTGATATTCAGGTACTCTGCATATATGCTCCCTTTAAAAGAAAATCACTTTAGAGTTGAAATTTTACCTGGTTTACTTTGGAAAAATAAAAGGAAATATTAAAAAGCTATAGGTGAACATAAGGAGGGGGGAGATAGGATACGCAGAGAAAGGACCTTCCTGAGAACCCTTGAAGGTGCGTAAAATGTATCCTACCAGGAGGACCCTTCTGGTAAAATTTGATCACAAACTGAAACTAGAAGCTGTGGACTAATGATTCCAAGTAGTATTAAGTGACTCCTCTGTATGCGTTGGAGACAGATAAGCATAAAAGGCAGGACGGCTTCCTCGAGGGAGCTTCTAGGGTGGTAGGGCAGCTGGCGCAGACACAAAACCCCAGGGACAGTTCCAGGTAGACAGGTGGAGCCCCTTGGATGTTTTGTTTGGAATCCTATCATTTACCTTTGTTCTGGATCAAGTAAGTTCTGAATTTTTTTTTTTTTTTTAATTGGGGGAGATGGTGGATATTTGCAAAGCAGCAAGGCAGGCTGCCAGCTTACCGGCCCTGGGATCAGACGGGCCTGGGTTCAAGTGCAGCTCAGCCACTGTGTCTGTCTGTGGGCCCCGCCTGAGCCACGCCGTCCTCATCTGTAAAATGGTGTTAAGAACATGCATCTCCCAGAATCATTGTGAAGACGTGCAGGGTGTGTGCGTGAAGCTTGGGCGTGGTGTTTGGGAGGGCTCGCAGGGGACTGTGAGCGTGGTGATGCTTGGTGACGAGCCCAGGAGGGCTGAGGAGTCTTAAAGATCGACCAGTTCTAAGGTCAAAGATTGTTGAGCCTGGAGAGGGGCTTCAGGCACAAGGCTGCCAGCAGGGCTGTTTCCTTCACTCAAGATTCCATCCTGAAAACAGAGCTTCAGAGGCAGTTGGTTGTGTATAAAAGGATCAGAGTTCTGGTGCAGCTCTGCCCAGAGGAGCTGTGGCTGCACCACTGGGCCTTCATTCTTCTCATTTGTAGGACATGTGAGAGGGGCCTCGATCAGCAGTCGTGAGCGTAAATGTCCCCAGAGGCAGGGGAGAGAAATAAACTGTGAAGTGCTGCGAGGGGTCAGAAGGTGGGTGAGGGCAGAGGGGCACCTGGGGCTCTGCGCCTCGCCTCCACCTGTGACCATGTGAGGAAAAATGGGCCAGAGTCATCATGTCTGTTTCTTTTTTTAATAGAACTATAGTCGGTTTATTTACAACGTTGTGATAATTTCTGATGTATAGCATAGTGAATCAGTTATACAGATCTATCTTCCACGTGAAATCTCCCAGTTTTTAAATGTAGGCTTATACTCTAAACGCTTTATATGCCAACTGAACAAAGAATGCTTGAAGTCCAAACGTCCGAGGCCTGGTTTGAAGCCTCTAGCCTGAAGATCAGCTAAGTCCTGAGGGCTTATGGCTAGGATTATTTGGCCATGAATTCAGAAATCTAGCTTCTGTCTAAAAGTGTGATCCGACAATCTGCAAAAGCATGTGCATCTTGCACAGGACGAACGTCAGTGCAGTCGTTCCTCTCTTACCTGAAGCGGCCTCCGTTCCTGCAGAGCTCAGCGGTGCCGTCCACCGGAGCATCTGGGGTCGGGGAAGGAGAGAGAGGGAACAGAGAGCAGCACTCCTTCCAGTCTTAGAATGTGAAAATCCACCCAAGACCCATGATGCTTGAGTTTCTTTCCCTGTCACTTATTTTCTGAGATTAGGAAAAGAAAAATCCAACTTTGGTGGTCGAGTGGGGCAAATGATGCAAAATACTTACAGTGACCTGGGACTATCTTATACTGTGTATGGTCAGCTCAAGACCAACTATCTTGCCTACTGAGGGTGGGAAATGTTTCCTGAGGGGCTGGGAAGATCTTTAGACCCAATGGGAGGCAGTGGTTAGAAGACTCTGACTGTCATTATGGGTTGTTGTTTTTCACTTTGGGGTCCATATTTCAAAGCGCTCAAAGGATTTCCTATTTGAGGTAAGATTACCAGTCTTTTGTCAGAGAGTGGGCAAATAAAATCTTTCCCTGAGAGAGGAAGGAGCAACCTCTGAGCAGGCAATTTGTCCTGAGCTTTAGCGACCTGTTACTTACTTTTTAAAATGGGCAAATTGTTGGGGAGGGTATAGCTCAAGCAGTAGAGTGCACACTTAGCATGCACAAGGTCCTGGGTTCAATCCCCAGTACTTCCTCTAATAATAAACAAACAAAGAAACAAACAAACCCCAAATGGGTGAATGGCCAGGTCCACAAGGTACCCATGCTCTGTATCGGTGCAGCAGTGTGGTTCCAGGAATGGAGGGAAGAAGAGAGAAGGTTAGAGGGTAGAGGTGGGGCAGGGGACAGGTAGCTGTTGAGAGAGGGGAGAGGTAGAGGTTAGAGAGGTGGGTGTAGAGTTTGGGGGTGGGTAGAGAGAGTTGGAGGTTGAGGTTGGGAGTTGGGTTGGGCAGGTAGAGAGGTTGGGGGATTGAGAGAGGTGGGGGAGCCGCTGGGTTGAGAGGTGGGAATGTGGTTGCTCTGTGCTCTGCTGCTGAGATAATAGCGGGAGAGGCTTGGCTGGCTCCAGTGTTGAAGGTGGGTGAAGGGAAGGAAAATTCCTGATGGTGTTGGGAGTCGGGAGGGAAGGAGGGGTGGAGATGGGTGAGATTCTTCTGGGTAAGCAGCTTCGTGCTGAGGTAGCCTCTCTCCTGTAAGGGATATCCCCAAATTAGTGGCTGCCTCTTCAAGAGGCGAGGATAAAGAGATGTTATTTCTTATACTTATATATAATTTACTACTTATATAGTTATATAAGGGGTAGAGCTTAAAATCGCCTAACTTTAAACATCTTATCTCACCCAAAATTCTTTGGCAGGCAACTGTGTTCAATAATGCCAGACCTCTCGTCAAATTTTATATTAATTTGACAGTTGTCATTGGATGAAATTTCAACAGGTTTTATTGCTTTTAAAAATAATTTGTCATATTAGGGGTGAGTCATACTGCCTGAAGTAGCTTGGCAGAGTTTATGGTTACACTAACCACTTTCTCATCACAATCGTAATTGTTCCTCTGATCTGTTGTACATCTTTTATTGGCATCTATGATCATTTTTTTATTGGATCTTCATAACAATGGGTTAGTATCATTTTCATCATTTTATAGATTGGGATAATAATACTTCAAATAATAATAAGGCATATTATATGTTGAGCCCTTAGTGTATATGCCACTCACAGTAATATTGCTTTACATATTTTAATCTCATTTAATCCTGCCAGCAATCCTGAGAAGTGATAATTTCCAGCCCATTTTACAGATCAGGAAACTGACATGTAGAAAGGGTCACATTGGGTTAAGTGGATTTGATCCTGTCCCCTAAGGCCTCCTGTGCTAGAGAAGGCCACTATCGTTGTTTCTTAGAACACAGCTAAGGACTTGAATGGCATTTCACTGTCATTTTTTTTTTTTAAGAGATGTTAAAACCAAGGCTTTAAGCATTAAAACAGCTTTCCCAGAGTTCTCTTTCATTGCACATTTGCTATATGATTGTGTTTCAGATTTGCCTGAATGGCATTTATTCACTCTATCTACTGCTTAAGTGTCTTCTGTAAACCTTTCTTAACAAGTCAAAGGTATTTTATCACAGAAAACATAGATAAGCTTTTGTTAAGTTAGCTGAAAAACATCCATGAGGTATTTTCTTCCTCTGTCACTTATCAAGGTTTCTACCCTGTCATTGGACTCAACAGAATCTTTGACACTGGGGAAAAAAAAGCCATGAATGGGTTATTAAGCAGATACTCTTAAAGAGATGTTGCAGATGGTGCTTCAGAAGAAGTCATTGTCCAACTGAGTAATTATCTGATCACTTGGCTTCCATTTTGGTGTGATGACAGCCCCACCAAAAAAGAAAAGAAAAGCTTTAAAAGAATATTGCTTATGCCTTAAAAAGGTTAGAGACAATTTCATTGAAACTGCATGACGTTCAGCTTCGTAACATTAGGCAAAATCTCACTTTTTGCTAAATGAAGTTATTCTCTGTTTTGTAAAATAGCAATGCAAATATTGGTACCACAAGTGATCCATGGAACCCTCATTTTCTCTATTCTTATGATATTTATATCTTGCCTCTTTTCATAGATATTGCATGGCATTCAAGATGAGACTCAAAAAAAAAATAGGAAATGTAGCTAAAATCAAAATAGGAGGAATACAGATAGACTGCAGATGACGGCCTAGTCTAAAGTTGAATCATGAATTTGTCTTTAAACTTTGACTTGACCAAACTAAAACGAAATGACATTATTTGCTAGGGCATCATAGACTTATTCCTAAGAGAGGAAACCTCCTGACACATAAGATTGATAGAATCGTTAAGGATAGTGACGCATGTTGCTAAATTATTCCCCTAGAAATACTGTTTGCTATCAGTAACCCCATCAGCTGTGTGAGTATTTTGACTCTTCCTCCTAAACTTTGTGTCTCCTCATTTTTTAACCATTGCTGATCAAACCAATGAAAAATGGTATCTCAGTTAATCTTCATCTCATATTTTTAGTGAAGATAAAAATACTTTTCAGACTTCTATCAGCCATTTGTGTTAGCTCTTTTGTGAATTGTCTGCCTTTGGAGAATATTTTAAAGGGGCTTTCATTTTTTTAAATTGATTTTCACCAGTTGTTAACATGAAATGGTGTTGAACTATTGATTTTCCATGTCTCAAGGGCAATGTGTCTTTATATACTATAAAAAGATTTTTTAGAAGTTCAAGATTTTGAGAAACAGTAGACAAATTTATGGTATCAACAGTGACCTAAGAAATCCTTTAAAATTGAATTTCAGTGCTTTTATGTGGGGTGTTCACTTTATTTAAGTACAGAACTTACCACTTCCTGTTGTCTTACTTTTTGTGACCTCCATGGCCCCTTTAAGTCATTTGAATTTGGGACTCCTGTCCTCAGGCACTTAATCTTTCTGGCCTACAGTTTCTCTGGCCATAAAATAGCTTACTCAGGGGCAACCAGCCCTTAGAAAACCTGATTTTTGCTGCCTGGACTCCGATAAAGTTAAAATTTGTCCTTATGAGTTTCCCCTTGCCTCTTTTCGTCCATTTGTAAACACTTCTTTTCCCTAACACCGAAAGATAAGAGTCTCCACCATTCTAACCCATGTGTGGTTATTTTTAAGTAATTGTCATCCTATCCAAAGCGTTCTTACAGTTTTTCTGATTATATTGAAGGCCCTGGTTGCTTCTGAGAGTCTCCAGGCAGAGTTAATTTCCCTCCTAATAATTCATGGCCCTTTTTTTTAAGTTCCCTCCATCCACTTTAACTCGGCTTTGGATGATTTCCCTGAACGGCATCAAGGAGTGTACGTGTAGGGGCATTGCTTCCACCTCCATCAGCAGCTTTGAGGTTTGGTTAGAGGTTCCTGGTCCTGAAATACCATGAAAGGAACACCAGGCTGATGTTTATAGTGGGTTTGTTAGTGTCTAGAAACAGAGACCCACTCAACGTCGCTCAGGAAAGGGGGGATTTGTTGTGAGGTTACGAGGAATCCCGTAGAAACCAAAACCTCACAGGAGCTGATGCCAGTAAAAAGCTTGGTTTCTGTTGCAATTAAGCAGTGACTCCCCTTACCTGCTTCTCCAGCTCCTGTTGCCAGCCAGTAACTTCCTAGCTCTTCTAGTTCAGAGCTCCAAGACACTCTGACCCAGCACATCGTGTAGCACAACTCCACCCTTCTGTGGCCAGTGCAACGCTGACTGTATTTGGTCCAAGCAGCTGTGTTGGAGGTGGGGGTAGACAATTAATTGAGCCACAGAGCCGTGGGCGCAGTTGAAATATCAAGAGACTTGGACTGTGATCCCAGCAGTAAAACTTTGCTCAGGGCACCTCAAGATTCTGGCCCCAGGCATCCCTGTCTTCAAAATGAAAAGATTCCTGCTAGAGAATGGCTGGAAGCATATCACATGGTCAGGACTCTTTCTGTGTTCGCTGTGGGACGCTTAAGAGATCCATCCATGACACGGAGTAAGAAGGCAAAGGGAAAATGCTGGGCAGGAGAACATTAAAAAAAAAAAAAGCACGTCATCTCTTTCGCAGATGGAATGCTAATGTGGTTTTATACATTTTGTCTGTGTTGTGAACCCCTCAATATTCAACAGTAGGTTTGAAATGCATATCAAATCCACTGCTAAATAAACTGTTAGATGGTCTGCTGTTTTGTGTTCCACACGATCAAAGGAACGCTTTAAAAGGAGATGCTGAATTGCTCGGTGAATCTAGATTACATTTTTCTGGTACAAGCAAAATCCTGGCGAGAAGGAAGTCGTAACAGCAGAAGATTCCTTTTGGCAGGCCCTTCCGTTCCTGCTCTTCCGAGTCAAATTAACTTATGTTGGAGGGCTTGAGTTGAAAATGGTGAATTCCACATCTCTCACACTGATCACTGAAAGCTAGCTAGATGATAACTACAAGCACAAAACATACCTAAAATTTACATTTTAATTGTACCTACAATCGAGGGTCTAACTGCAGTAGAGCCTAGGGTATTATTCTATAAACAGCCCCATAAATTGGTTAAGAAGCAGCCTTGTGGTAACATGCAGTGCTGTCTCTTTGGATGTGGGCAGGCTGCCATCTGGCTGTGTCACCGGGAGTATGTGAGACCTGCGAAGAGCGGGGAGGAGAGCAGCCTGCCTCGTCCCTGTAATTCACAACCCCTAGACTGGGGTCAATTTTAGTGCTAGAAGATGACTTTTAATGTGATTATCTCCTAATCCTCTGTCTAAACCACTACCACCGTTCACTTCAAGAGATTGCCCTGCTTGTTAAATTGGTTCTTGGTTGAGATTAATGAGTCTTGAAAAGTATTCAACAATGGCCAGATTGTAACCCTTGCTAACTTGCATTGAATGAAATAGAAGTAGGCGTCAGAGATTCTGCCCAGTTCCTCTGAAGTAGAATCTTGTAATTTAGCCTTAGTTAAATATTAAGTAAATGTCTCTCGGGAGTTTGTTATGCAAACTGTATTGGTTCGGTTTTTAAAGCACAATCAGGAAATGTTTTGGCGTTTAGTGTAAGGTTTAAAAAATTAAAAAACAAACCTGAGAACAGGACTCAGCAGATTTGGATCTCCATCATTACACCATCATTACCTGAAAAATGATCTGTGCCCCCGACTTTTTCAATGATGAATGTGTGGCCTCATTTTTCCCTAACTGCCCACCCCGCTCCAACTACCATCCCTGTTCTCATCCCCCTAAGACTGCAATGTCGGGTTTTGATTTGGGTTTGGATTTTGTTATATTTTGATTGAGCAGAACTGTAATCCTCCCAGATAGAGACCAGCAACCCCCCAAGTACCACTTCTAGACGCTTTGCTTACTTCATCTCTTTCTTGGATGTGTGATTAATTTAAAGCTTAGCTAGGCATGAAATTGTTTGAAACACCAGGAGTCCGGAGGCAGGTTATCTGTAAGGATGAAGTTAGTTTGATCTGCTAAGATGATGCAAAAAAAAAAAAAAAAAAAAAGAAAAGAAAAGAAAAAAAGAAATTAAACATTGCATATGGAGTTCGGATATGCCGTTAGTCCTTCTCTCCCTTTGGTTTTATCGTAGCTTTGAATGTCTTATCAGGAAAAGCACATACCATTTGCCAAGTCACATCCAGTCCAGAAACCAAGGAGTTCACTTTTACTCTGAATTCAGCTGGGGTCAGGCTGGGAGGTGAGGGCTGCCTGCAGGCAAGTCAGTCCCTAGGGGTCTTTACATAGCACCTTTCAGGACTGCCCTTTGTCCCAGATTCTCTCATTCATTTGTTAAAAAAAAAAAACATACAAACAAACAAAAGAGAATGAGCTAATCAATAGGCCTTGGCGGGGGCGGGGTGGGGGCCTTCTTAACAGCGCTCTATTTATTGTTTAACCAGTCGGTTCTATTTGCAAAGCTGCCTTTTTGAATGGATATGATTCTAGTAGCTGCTTCTGGGCCTCCTCTACGTGCCAGGTGCTTTGTATTCAAGAACTCCACTTCACAGGTGAGAGGTTAAGTGACTGACCCAAGGGGACACATCCAGTGAGCAGGTCAGGTACTGTTCACGTCGATCTCCCAACCCCATCCATTCCTTTCCGCTGCACCATCTTGCCTCAAATGGCTAAACTCTACTCCCCCCACCACCCCGTCCCCACATCCAGTTATTCAGAAATGTGCTTGGCCTGTTTGGTTTCAAAGCCTCCATTTATTATCACAGCCTCATCTGCACAGCAGACACATGTCACAGATTCCCCAAACACTTGCCTTCCAGTTCTCTGAGCTGTGGTCCCTTGAGTCCCCCCTCAACTGTGTCCAACTGTGTCCCAGACTGGCTACATCCCCGGAAGGCTGGGGCATTACAGGAGAAGGGCTTTGGTAACTTCGTTTGGGGCAGGGAGTAGGGAAGGGCTGCTGATCCTGCAGGCTGGTCATGGCCAGGCCCACACCCAACTCCCTTATCCTATTTTGCAAAGCAGCCAAGTGTAAAAGGAGGAGTGAGGGTCAACTTGGCCTTTATCCCACGAAAGGTGGGGATTTGACCTGATGGGACTGTCCTTGTCTGAGGGGCACCTGGTGGAGGGGTGAGTGGCCTTGCACCCCTCAGCAGCTCTCCTATGGCTCTGGAGGATTAGGAAGTGTCCCCTAGGCCAGGAAAGGGAAGAAAAGCTTTTTTTTTTTTTTTTTTTAATCAGCTAAGTGCTCTGCCAGTTTACAGCTAGAGAGGCCACACTTTATTGTGGCCCCTGGAATTTTCTGGAAACTTGAGAATTACCAGACAAACCCAGTCTTGTTAACCTAATGGCCGTCATCTCTCCTCTTCCCTCCCCTTTTCACCAGTGCAGCCCTGGGGCTTCCCCAGAGGCACCTTTTGCAGCCCCTCCTTCCCAGGGCAAACAACAGCCTTTGACTTCCATTCCTTTCCTTCCGGCCCAGCTGCCAGATGCCAGTCACACCCTTTGGTGCCAGAGCCTCCGTGGGCATGGTGGCCGGGAGGCATTGTGTTCGCTTGCAGGGAGTTGGGCCTCAGCCATCGGAGGGTTGATCTGGGAAACTGAGGCCTCCTGGCCGCACCCTGACCCAGGGCACCCTCTCTCTCTGGCCTCCTGCCTCCCGCAGTGGTGCCGGCCACCGCCTGGTGCCCGAGGCCCAGCCCCAGCGCTCTCCGTGCTGGGCTGAGTTCAGATCATGTGCCCTTATCATGGCCCTGGTGAGGAGAAGCGAATATATAATTTCCAAGGAGCCACAGTAGAACCGCTTATGAATAAAGAGCATTGTAAAATCATAACGATAAGCCACAGGTGACTGTGCTGGCAGGGTTTGACTCTTCCTCAGGTGAGCAGAGCCTCTGTACCAGTCCTCAGGATGACAGCAGCTCTCAACACAGCCGTGTCCATTTTACTGCATCCCGACTGGGTGCTGGACACGGGGCTGTGGACCCTGTAAACATTAGGGAGTGAGGGGTAGACACGATTAACATTCTCATTTTAAAGGTGAGGAAACAACGTGAAAGGGCAGCCAAGTCAGTGGGGAGCAGAGTCAGGATTTGAACCCAGGACTGTCTGATTCCAGAATCCTGGCTACGAGCCACTGCGCTCTGCATTAGCCTTTTCTTTTAATGGTGTTAAATATACTCCAGCTTTTTTGTGTATTAAATGTGCTCAATTTTTATTTTTCATTTTACAAGTAATGAGCTGTATTAATAAAATTGAAACAAGAAGAAGGAAACGTTTCCTAAATCCTACCTCATTATTGACTTGAGGGTGATTCACCTTTTCCATCTATTTGCCTGCCTGCCTGCCTGTGCCCTGTTTGATCACAGGATACAGTTTATAAGCTACTTTGTGAGAGATGGTTGGATAGAACATTAAACGTGATGTGGCATTGATGACGCATGCCTAAGACAAAGAGGAGAATGAGGCTGAGGATGACTCATGAATCTTTTAACCTAAAAGGAATAGTTGAATCAAAGGGCAGTTGAGTTACTTTAAGAATTAGGAGACTTGGATTCTAGGCCAAGTGAGAATTACTCCATCTCAGTTTCTTTTAAATAGCATGTATTTTAGTAAGAGAGAGGGAGACACCTCCGCGGGGGGCATGGCCAGGCTGGGATGGGCTCAGAACTGCTCTCTATTACAGGTGGGCAATCAATCAGTCCAGAGTTTACTAGCAACTAGCCAAGTGCATTTATCTCTGGCCTCAGTTTGACCATCTATGAAATGTGGATTTGAACAAAATGACCTCAGGGCCCCTCTTATTTTCAAAGTTTTACAGTTATAAAAATATTGATGGTGATGCATATTTTAGGATATTCCATCTTTTTTTTTTTGGCTTTTAAATTATATAACTTTTAATTTTTTAAATTTAATTTTGTATTGAAGTGTAGTTGATTTACAAAGTTAGTTTCAGGTGTACAGCAAAGCGATTCAGCTACACATATACATACATACATAGTTTTTGTTTTCAGATTCTTTTCCATTTTAGGTTATTACAAGACACTGAATATAGTTCCCTGTGCTATACAGTAGGTCCTTGTTTATCTATTTTATGTGTAATAATGTGTCTCTGTTAATCCCAAACTCCTAATTTATCCCTCCCACACCCTTTCCCCTTTGGTAACCATAGTTTTTTTCTATGTCCATGAGTTTGTTTTTGGTTTCAGATATTCCATCTTTTATAATCATATGTTCTGCCTTCAACCATGCATTCAGTTCTCTCCAATTTCCTCCAGGTGATCCCCACACAGCTTGACTGGGTTTGCTCCTTCCAGACTTCCTGGGGTTCCTTTGAGGAACAAAAGTTAGCATTTCTCTGAAAAAAAGTCCTTAAACCCTTCATTGGATGGACCAACAGTTCCGAGTCACTAGGAATCGCTTGGCCTTGCAAATGAAAACCAAGGGACAGTGGGGTTTGGTGAGGGTTCAGGGCTCTCCTAGTCCAGACAAATGGCAATGGTAAACATCAAGAACACAGTCTTCCTCTGAGCTTCCGTGTGTGTGCGCGCTCATGCGTGTGTTGTGCGTGCATGCATATAAATCCATTGTTTGCATTGCATATGCTCAGATTTAACTAGAAAAAGATGTTATGTTTTTGTTCCTTTTGAAATTAAATTTCTTCTGGCATTCACAGGCACTGAAATCAGAAGGGAAAAAAATGTTTTGTTCAATTTGAAAATGTTTTTCAAATACGTAGCAATTTGACTCTAGGGGTTAAGAAGCGATATTCTGAAGGTTTTTCCCAAAACTCTTTAATTTGGAAATTAGCAACTTATGAGCAGCAGTAATCTGACTTCTTTTTAAACTAACACTGGCCCACAAATAAAGGCTAAATGAGTGAAATAGGAGAGCTGATTTCTTTCTTAGGCTATAATAGAAGGTGCAGTCAAAGGAGAAGGTTAAAGTCTGGATTGAACACCTGCGAAGGGGCTGCCAGCAGACTTGAGCCCATCTCAGCCTGACCACGCCCCCCACAAGGGCGTCTTAAACCCAGGCTACGTGAGATAAAGGCTGAGTAGTTTTCAGTGTTCGTGTACATAATTGGGGGAAATATTTAGCTAGAAAGAATGGACACAAGGGGATGGACTGAACAGTTCCATTTTTCTTTAGCCAACAAAGACCACAACTGGGCTGTTTCATGAGAATTCATTTAAAAAAAAAAGAAAAAGAAAAAGATCAGGGGGCTCACTGACTTGGGTAAGCATTCCAAACAAGCTACGTGTTCTTTGAGGCTTTTGCCTACTGGGGCTCGATTCAGAAATTTAACCCTAAATTTGTACTGTAGAAACCTTTTCGAATGTATAGGGCTGGGTTTTATGCTTAGAAAAAAAAAAGTCTATTAATACAAAGAATGCTAGACTATTTCCTCTATGGGACAATCAAAAAGGTGTTCCCTTAACACTGAAAGGATTAAATCATTAAAACTCTGTCAAGAGCCTGAGTTTCAGGAAACCAGGTGCCTGTCTTTATTTAAGACGTCTTTGCTGCCTAAAAGGATGTTTAAGGTTGTGCTGATCTATTATCTAGCTCTCTTATGGCTGTTAATTTTGTGTAACCTTATAAATATATATATATTCATGAGGAATATATTTTAAGGAACATTTGTAAAAGAGGTAGAAATCCACCTAGAGACTTTTTAGTGTGTTACCTTTAAGATTAAAATATAAAGTGTCATGCATAGGGTTCGGAAATTTTGTTGGTAAGTGGAACAGTTTTTGTGGTAGAAATTCTCCTAGAAAACCCAAGGTGAAGGGACACCCAAATCAAACCTAGACAATATTCAATAGTCTTTTGTGGTCACCTGGGCATTTTTCATCCTTTGCAACCTGAAATTCGGGGCTTATGTGTATTTAAACACTACAGGTTGATCCAAGCAAGAAGACGAGCATAGTAACCCTCTGAAGGCATCTCCTAAAACAGCTTCTGAATCCTGTATTTTTACAGATTCAAACTTAGGTCTTCACTTGGAGTTTTTGTCCTTTGGTGGTCTTGTAACTGTGAGCATAATTCAGTAGTTACCACCAGTAATACCTTGTTCCCTAAACTACATCGAGGTGCTCCACAGCCAAGTCTGAAAAAAGTTAAATGAAGGTGAAAATGCACTTGCTTCTTAAAATGATGAGATTGTACAAGAGGGTAACTGGTCTCACGCCAGCTCTCCATCTCCACTGTGAGAGCAGCTGGGCATAAAAATCTGTAGAATTAGGTCTTGCGAACAAAAAATAAATCAGTCGATCTATGAAAGAAATAGAAAATTTGACCTGAGCCAAATCTGAGGATTATCACCCGGGAAGAGTATCTCAGAAGGCTCTGAGCACCGCTCTACTCGTTAGACATCAGGGCGCAGTTATGTAAGATTTTTGAGCCAGAGTGCTGTACATCAAATGACATATTATTGACAGTTTACATCATCCAGATCTACACGCCATGTGGCCCCTTACAAGATCAAGAAGGAATGTTGTCTTTAAGAATCTTACTATTGCTGTGAGATTATTGCTTTTTACAGTTGAGCAGGTATTTGTGCTGATGGGGACAGTTTGGGTTGATGCATCAGTGCAGACACACAATGTATGGTGGGGCGAGAGAGGAGACCAGAGGGCAGAGAAATTTTTTTGTTTAAATTTTTCTTGTCTTGCCATAAAATGTCAATTTAATTTCACAGTTCCGTAGCTTATCTGTATCTAAAATGTGATGTCAGGAGGATGTAAATAAGAAAGAAGTTCCACGAGTCAATTATTATTTCTAAAAATAACATTTTTTTAAAAAGCAGACAACTCCACAGATGGCATAGCGCTTCCAAATGTATTCTTATCTGAATCCAACATCATGCTCGTAAGATATTAATACCTACATTTACATAAGATGGAAGTGAGGACAGGGATATTAATAACACCCAGACCTCCCTCTCAATCCAGCCCTCTTCTTCCTTCATCGTACTGTGTCAGGCCCAAAATAAAGCAAATGAAGCAAATGAAGAGTCTCTGAAAAAGGCTCAACAGGCTAGAATGTAGATGGTAGATGTAGAGAGAATATGTGTGGATGGGAAAATGCACCCCTTAGGAAAGTTCAAAGAAAAACAATTGGATAACTAGTCATTGTAAGGTACACTGGATAGAGCTGAGCAGCACTGAAAGGCATTTAAACACTCAGCAAAGGCTGGACCACTGGGGTTTTTTCTTTTAGTTTTAAAGGAAAGGTTGCTCATTTTCACTCAGTGCTGGAAGTCCCGGCTTCACCTTGTGTCGGCTTCTCAGAAAGTTCCCGCCAGCTCTTCAGTTTGTCCTCCACCCCACAGCTGCTGCTGGTCTGAGAGCCTGAGGGGTTTGCCACTGTCAGAGTTTATCTTAAAGTCCTTTCACCGAATCCCTTTTTAAATCTACATTTTCTCCTGAGAATCCAAACCTGATGAGGCAAAGCTCTTAATACACTCTTGGCTTAAAAATAAAAGAAAGAAAGTGACCCTGTTGAATTTTACCTGAGCCCTGTGCTCCTGGAAAACAGAAACCATGAAGACAATCTCCCCACACTTTTGTGTTTTAGGAATAATTTACTACAAGGAGACTTCCTTCCCCAGACAGTTAGATAGGACTCACAGGTAAAGACCCTTGTTTACCTGTGACAAGGCCAGTCATGGACCCACCGAGTCCCATTCTTTGTCTTATTAATGGTTTGAACTCTGTCCCCACTGGCCAAACTGGACAAAACTCCTGCTACCTTGATTTGACCAAACTTTGGTTAAGCTTCTCTCCATCGCCAGACTGCGCCCATGAGCTTTGACCCATCCTCACTCCAGCCAGCACACCACCCCTCCTGAGAACAAGCTGACCTCAGGCTAAATCATCTCTGATCTACTGTCTCTCCACCTCCGCACACCCCAGGAACATCTTTCCAGCCATGGTCATCCCTCCCTTGAAAGAAAAACCTTTTCTGCCTCATCAGTGAACACTCACAAATCTTATGATCAGAGAGGTCTCCTGATGGCAATAGTGCCATCCCCCCCACCTCTGCAATAGTCCTTTCAAACACAGGCTGTCCTGGCCTAAATCCAGACTTGGCTTTTATTTGATAAAGACAATAGGAAGCACAGAGAATTCAACCCAGGGGTCCGTCTGTAGGGCCGGTGCTGTAGTTCTCACTTTCCAAGATCATTCATGGCAGAATTTACTTCGTGCTTACGCCTCTCATGCCACACACGATCTTTCATGTTGCAGAATGGCTTTCAGGAAGGCACTGGAATTCTTCCTCTAACCACAGCAGCACGCGAAGACAAAATGAGGAGGGGTCGTCTTGCTAAGGCTCGCCCTTCACATACACTTGAGACAAGCTCCTTAAACCCAAAGTGATGCCCTAACTTTATAGTCACAGCTCCTAGTCACGATCGTTAGAGATAACTATACTCAAATATAACCACAAAAGCACCTTCCACCCGAAAATATAAGACGATTTCTATTTTCTCTCCCTTTATGTATTTTGGAGCTGGCTTTCCCAGCATTAACCAGAAACATGGAGAATTTGCTGTGTGGTACCTCCCCCTCAGCTGTGTCCACATAGTCTGTGACCTTGTTTTATTAACTGTTTCTAAGGAATACATAGTCCACAAAAAATACAAGTTTTAAGGAGTGCTATATCATTTAAAAATAATATATGAAAAATCAATTTTAATTCTATGAGGGTACCAGGCTATTCTATAGTTCTATCAAATATGTGTTTTACCTTTTGTACTGGTTAATTCAGGGACCTTAATATAACCAGTTGTATGATCAGGTCTATGGTAATGAAGCATACGATATTTTTTTCACCCCAATAAATTCTAGTATATACCTTAGAAGTCATATACTAAAATTTACCTAGTATTGAAGAAGCTGTCACATAATATTTCATATAAGATTCTTAATTATCTCCTAAAATACTGGCTACAAGCTATGTAAGTCCTAGGTTATTTACCAATATAAGTGGGGCTTTTTTTTTCCCTGTATTTATTTATTTATTTATTTTGGCAGAGGAAGGGTGGGAGGTAATTAGGTTTACTTATTTACTTTGAGAGGAGGTACTGGGGATTGAACCCAGGACCTTGTGTACGCCAAGCATGCACTCTACCAATTGAGCTATACTCTCCCCCTACAAGTGGCTTCTTTTCTCTTATTTTTTTCATGAGCTTAGTAGATCCAAAAAGCAGGACTTTTAAACCAAAACATTTGAGTGATCTGCCTTCACATAGGGAGATGTGAAACAGAAAAGCCACAAAATAAAGGCAGCCAACTTAAAACAGTTCATGTCCGTTAGGTCTTCCCATCTCTGATGGAGTAACGAGAAGGGTCTAGTTCTCCAGGGAGCCATGGTTTGTGCTTTTATTCACTGAGTGAAGATTTTTGTTCTACCCTGGGCACCTGTGATTTTACATGTCCAGCATTGCTGGAAACATTCCCTCAGTTCAAGCCTGCATCTCTTTATTTTGCACACTCACACCAACTGTCTCATTAATCTCCTTCCATCTACTCTTATGACCTTCAAATCCATCCTCCCCTCAGCATGTGGAGTGACCTCTCAGATGCAAGTATGACCATGAACCAGTCTTTAGACCATGTTAATGTCCAAGCACCTTAAAATCACCTCTAGGGCCTTTCATAATTGGACTTCAACCTAAGTCTCTACCTTAGCTCTTCCTCCTGTCCGTTCTCTTCTCTGGAGCCACAAGACTGCTGATGATCTCGCTCCTACCGCAGTTCCTGCGTTTCAGACGTATCCACGCTCTACTTTATGCTTCATTCCCAGTGTTGACAGTAGGCCTACAGTTGCCTAGTAAATGGCAAGCAATGGCCATCACCTGCTCCAAGTCTCAGTGCAGGCATTGTCTCTAAAAAAAGCCACCCTGAACCTTGAACCTGTATTCCCTGCTAGACGGTCCTTTATTGTTCCTTGAACCTGGCATGTTGTAGCAACTCAATAAATAATCGTTGAGTAAAATAAATAAAGCCTGTTTCTACAAAGAGAATTTAAGAGCTGTCTCCCTAGAGAGGACAGAGGTAAAGAAGTAATTAGAGTTCAGGGTATTAAAGACACATTAGAAAAATCTACATGGGGAGAGGATATAGCTCAATTGGCAGAGTGCGTGCTTAGCATGCACGAGGTCCTGGGTTCAATCCCCGCTACCTCCATCAAGTAAATAAATAAACTTAATTACCTCCCTCAAGGAAAAAAAAAAGAAAAAGAAAATCTACAGAGTGCTAAGGTAGCACCCTAGAGACCTTTATAAATGGAATTGTTCCCCATCTGGAATGCTTCCCCAGTGGCCCTGATGGAAAGTCAGGACACAAATTTGGTCAAGATTCCATCAAGGTATTTTTCAGCATAAAAATAGTAATTCTATATGTTCCTGAACTGCTAAGGGATCTTTGAACCAGATCTGATTTACCTTTTAAAAAGAGCATCAGATCTCTTTCTTACCTTGTAACTGTTGAGCAACAACTTTTAAATTTATTCAGTCACTTATTTAAGAAACATCTGATGAGGGCCTGTTACAAAATAGTATGCTAAGGGCTGGGGAGTAAGCCGTGAACAAGACAGACTCCATCCTGCTCTCCTGGGGCTTCCTTGTAGGCAGAACAAACAGTAACAAGTAAATCAATTGCAGAAATTGAAGATTGTATGGTTATTGTTGAGGGCATGATCAGGGTGAGAGTAGAGACCTACTTTAGAGAAGGTGGTCAAGAAAGGGCATTTGGTGCTAGTTTCACTTAACTTAAGTCTTGAAGGATGAGAGAGAGCCAGCCAGGTGGGGAGCTGGGGGAGAGGGCTTCCAGGCTCGACAGGTGGAGATCCAAAACTGAGCCAGAGTGAGGCACTGTCCCAGACTCTGGGCCGAGCATCCACTTGGGGTAGGGATGGGGCTGATAAAATCAGAATGCAGAGTCTAAGTGCAGGCAGGGTGAAGTTCTATGAAGAAAAATAAAAGCAGGCTATGGAGAGAGAGTGGTGACTGGCAGCTGTGGCAGGGAAGCGGGTCAGGGAAGCCCTTTCCAGGGGGGTGGCATTTGGACACAGGGCTGAGTTTACTTATAATTTACTTATCACTCACATTTAAACTGTTTATGAAAAATTTAGAATGTTCAACATTTTTCAGCAGTCTTTCTGATTGACATCTGTATTCATTTGGAAACCCAGTGTTCCCAAGCAGTCTTAAATGGCAAGCAAGCCTTCTAGGAAGACAGCTAAATTTTAAGTGTACACCACCTTTGAGTTGGACTTTTCCAACTTTAAAACATTTGCTGTGATTCAAATCTGGTAAGGCATCTTATCAAACAGTTTTATAAAAATGCCCACATTGCTCCCCATCCTATGGACCCCAGCCTGACAATGGGATGTAGAAGCTACAGAGAAAAGGTCTCAGAGAGAAGGGAATGGATGTGTCTGTTGGCCTGGAAGGTTGAGGCTGTCGGCTCAAATCAAGCTTCTCTCGTTACAAAGGGTCATGGGGAGGTTATAGCCCCAGTTACGTTCCTGTTGGGGAGGTGCTGTCTGTGTGATCAACAGCCCTTCCTAATAGTTGGAGTTAATCACTCACTGACCAACTAGAAGATCAATGGCACCCTGCTCTCTCCCCCTCCACTTCGCCAGTGTCCGTCCAGCCTCCTTCCTCTGCTCCCTGCAGTGAACAGGCGTCAGGAAGGGGATTCTCGGGGACTCCTGTCCCTTCCTGCTCAAAGACTGGCTCTACAGGAGCATAGTCATCTAACTCCAGGGGAGGAGAATGCATTCTTCTCTGCCTGGGAGAAACCTTGTAATGAAGACATCCTACCGAAGACGATGAGGAAGCAGCCAAGAAGGGAAATTGGGGGGGGGGGGGCGGGGGAAATAAAAGTCTTTTGGAGGAATGACATTATTGCAGCCAAATGAAAAGGAAACTTGATTTTCAGAGATGATGGGCTAGAGCATATTTACGTGTCTACAACCACTTTTCAAATACACTGTGATCTTGGCTTTAGAATATTTTCATTTCGGGAGGTGATGAGTTAGATTTTTTTGGTTGAGCTGTAAGAGTTGGTGTCATTAAGTGTACCCTAAACAAGCCCTTTCAAAGGGCCCACTAGACCAGAGGCCTCTTGGCGGGCTGAGGAATCAAGATGCCAAGACCCTGGACCAGAGCTGAGAATGGTAAGTTCTCACTTTGGACCTGACCTAGGGGTATTCTGAACCTTGGGTGGGCAGAAAGGTGTTACCAGCAAATGGAATTAAACCCTCAAGGGAACTGTTCGTTTAGTCACTCTGGCTGAGAGATTTCGTTCCGGGAGTATGAGAGCCTCCACCTGAACTTTAGGGCTGTGCCAAAGAGACTGTCACAAGGTTTGTACATTTCCCAGGAGTTATAATAACTCTCAGACCAGGTCCTGTTATCCCCCAAGTGAGACGTGAAGTTGGGGTTCCTGGTGGTGTGGTGGGGGGAGGAAGGGAGCAGCGCTCTAGCGACAGTATGGATCCTGACTTTCACCGGAATGTCCCTGATTTCCATTTGGAAGGAACAGAAGTGATAATCAGCAAAGTGGGGGGCAGGGCAATGAGGAGCATAGCGGGTACCGACAAACATACAGATGACTTAGGGTGCTGTGGCGATAGTACGCTCGGGTCTCTCGCCTTCAGACCAATGTTGGGTTGCCCACGGAGTTGATAGCCACACCTGCTCACAGACATCATGTTGACAGCTGTTCAAAATGAGTAGAAAACTGGCTTGGCCCAGTGTTGATCGCACAGCTCGTGACGTCAACCTGAGAATAGAAATAGATGCTGTGTAAAGAAATAGAAGAGTCCGTTTGGCTCTTCCCCCTGATGAGCTGAATAGATACATACCCAGGGCGCCTTCACCGAAAACTGACATCGTCTGCGTTATCCTAAGTGGATTTTCTTTCCTACATCCTGTGATTATGGCTCCCATAATTCTGTTAGCCTGCATATTGAGTTTTTATTCTTATGCGTTTCCTTAGCTCTCCATTTCCTCCCCAGCCTCTTAACTGGTAATTTCATTTGCTCATGGACTGCTGGATGACAGAGCACCTCATCACAAAGTGGTGCTTCCCCCGCCCTCCACGTATGCGCCGATGTTCTAACACGAGGAAGTGCAGCCAGCAGTGTCAGCCTTTGGAGACAGAGAACACACAGACCAGAGGGTTTGGGGACAATTATCTGCTGCTCTAATCACTAATCTGTTCAGTGTTAAGGTGCCAAGCAAGAGAAGTGGGAAGATCTGGCATGTGTAAAGGGGACCAAATCCAGACAGACAGAGGCTCCTAACCCTTGGATTATCTCCACCCAGGACCATCAGGACAAGTGCTTCTGTAACACAGATTTCACAGTTAGAAGTGGTTTCAATCCCTTGGGGTTACAGCAAGAGCTGTGTGAGCTGGCACTGCAAATCCAGGTTTCTTTCCACACAGCACAGCTGGCTGGTCCTGCAGAGGGCAAGGCACAGAGATGTGACTGACAGTGATTCAGAACTTGGTGTTGGGGGGAGGTTGTACAGCTTGACTCCCTGGAAATAGAAATCCTTCCAGATAGAAATCTTTTTTATTTCTTCTGAGTGACTACCACCCAAATCTATTCTGAATTCTCAAGATTGCAGACTGGAGGCCAACATGAAATGACCCAACTTTGAGCCAATAAGGAGAGCCTGGGATGGCTTGAAAAACTAGGTATTGAAAGTCAGTGACTTTTAGTTTAAAATTGGGTTCGTGGTCCATCAGGTCAGCATGACGGCTGCTCTGACCTCATCACATCTGGAGACTTCCTCATACACAGATGCTGCCATAGAAAGACAGGAGAGTGCGATGTGGTCACATTTTCTCTTGTCTCAGGGTAATTCAAGACTAGACACTCTCTGAGGTGAGCTATACTTCGGGATATACTGAGCCTGACTCCTATTTTAATCATATCTCTGCTTTTTCCAACAGAATATTTTTTTCCCAGAAAATTATGAGACACATTCCAAAAACCCAAATAGTTTACTTTACAGAGATATTTTTGTTTTGTTACAGGTTTGGGTTTTTGGTGATGGTGGAGGTGGAAGGGACATGAAAAGTTTGTTGTTATGATCAACATTTTTAAGACTAATGCTTTCTCAGTCTTTACAGGAAAACACAAGTTTACTTGGGCACCACTAGAATGACCTGAGCTTTTAAAATAAAAGCGTCTGGGTAGCTGTTCCTTATGCCGCCCTCATTTTTTCCCCTTTGCAAGGTACAAATAGGTACACTCATAGATCACGAGTGATAGAACGGTAGGAACATTTGTAAAATATGGATGAAACAGGGAGATTGATCTAAGTTTGCTCAATTAAAAATTTGTTTTAAATCACCAGGAATCAGGATATGCACGTGAAAACGTCTTGGGAAAATTTATAGATCATATATTCATCACTTAAGTTTAACCTACCAATATCCCCTTCTTATTGTATCTATTGAGAAAAATAAGAGAGTGACTTCCCAGGGAGGATCCTTGAAAGGTGGAGAATAGTGCTTTCCTGAATTACTGCCAGGGCATAGCTCATATTTGCTTTGTAACATGCACGATATGTAGGTTTCTGTTAGCAATGTTGCTTTTTAACATCTAAATGGCTACCGAGATGGTGTGTGCGTGTATATATATGTGTATATATATGTGTGTGTATGTATATATGTTTATGTACATGCACATATATATTTATACACATGCATAAGCAAGTGAGGATTTAGATAAAGGGAACAGCAGCTCATTATTAATGCATATACTGAAAAGTTCTAGCTTGCTGTTGCTGAAGACAAGAGTGCTGGGGAGAATGATAGCTCATTTTTTGGAGGCTAATATTAGCAATGTCAGGTATAAGAAATGGTGCCCCTACTGACAGAGTGTTTACTCTGTGTAAGTTCTGTCTTTTGAGACTTCTTTAATTACAGAATTGAATTGCCTTTTAAAAATATAAATAGAAATAAATAGAAGGTTGATGTACTCTGTCTTATTTTGAAGCTTGTTAAATGGTATATAACCAGGGAGGGAGGGTATAGCTCAAGTGGTAGCTCATGGTTAGCATGCATGAGGTCCTGGGTTCAATCCCCAGTACCTCCTCTAAAAATAAATAAACCTAATTACCTCCCCATTCCCCACTGAAATAAAATAATTAAATAATACAATAATAAATAAATAAAAATATTTTTTAAAAAGAAACAGTAAATTTTTTTTAAATGATACATAACTGGTTTATTTCTAGTTGAAGAAGAGATGCCCATTCAAAGGACATCACTTAAGGTGTCCCTTTGCCCTAATTACCTGCTGTGGAACTTTCTGTTTTGAGAGAGGCCAAGGGAAATATTGAAACTTTATGATTCTGGTTAAAAGATCTCTGTTCAGACAATATAACCCATTAAAAAATTAAGCAAGAAAATAGACAAAAAAGGGGCGAGGGTATAACTCAGTGACAGAGCATGTGCTTAGCATGCACGAGATCCAGGGCTCAATTCCCAGTACCTCCATTAGGAAAATCATAATAATAAAATAAATAAATAAACCTAATTACCTCCTCTCCCCACTCCAGAAAATTAGAAAATAGACCGAAAAGTTGAGATCCAGGAGCATTGTTGTGAAGTATACTGAGGGATGGTCGGGAAGTCTTATTGAATTGATGATAAATTGTAAATTGTACTAAGTATGTTATGAAATATTTCAAACATATTAGGGCTGAAATAATATATAGAGAGGAGGCGGCTGGTGGTGAATTCTTGTGTTATTTTAAGTGTTAAGAGCATAGATTTATGTTGATTCGCTTGCCTTCAATACTCAAGTCTACCTTCAAGAGAGATGTGAAGCCAACGTTCGTGGGCCGTTCCGACTGCAAGATGACAAAGGACTCAAGACCCTGCTCGCTTCAGATCAATGTATAAATCATAGACCACCAGGGTTTTGTTGTTGTTGTTGTTTAGTTTGGGGGGTTTTGTTGATTATAATGTGTGATATTACAATGTCAGTGATTATAATGTCAATTTCATGTGTCCCCATGGGTTTTATTTCCTCATCTGTACCCCCACTGTGCACGGAGTGGATTTTATTGTTGGCACCGTTGGTGTACAATGAGGGAAGACTCTTAAGTCCTCCCTTCTTTACCAGTCCTGGATGGTGGCTGTATAGAAAGGATGGAAGATTCTCGGTGTATTGGGGGTAGAATTGGGGCAAGGATTCCTCAGTGGCTGAGAGCCTCTCTCTGCCTCTCATGCTTTTGCCAGGAAGGATAGTCTGGGACTCTGACTCCTTAGAGGCCATGTGGATCATAAGATCCCTACCTAAGATCCCACGCACAGTTGCTCTGGCCAAATTCATGATCCCACCAAGAAATAATTTTGATGAAGTGGTCCTTGAGTACAATACCCACCCCAGAATCAAAAGTGGGGTCGTGGTTGTCACAAAGGCAGTCAGCTGGTCCTGCGTGTAGCCCAGGATGCTTTTCTAGGGCCCTGGACTCTTGCTTCATTGCTTTCTTGATGTCATTTTATTTGGCACCTTTCTCCAGATGGCAAGTCAGATCCCCAACAAATCAAATTTTCTAGAAGCCTCTCACCTCAGGACCCTAGAACATGGGAGGAGCTTTTTTTTTTTCTTTTTTTACTTTAAATATATACATCTTGGTTTTAGTGTATGTTATAAAATATAACTAACCATCAGACCATGTTTTCACAAATGTTGCACTGAAAGGGAGTGAGCCAGTTTGAAGACCTGTATTAAAGAGGTAACAACATGGGTGGATCCACGGATGTGGCAGAATCTAGAATATGGTTTGTGAATGACTGTAGTTTGAAAACCCTTACGAGAGCTGAGCAGTGATTCGGGAGCCTAGAGGAGACCTCTAAACCCAGCTTGGTGGGAGAGCCACAGAAAGTGTCCTGTTGGGGGTCCAGACGTGCTCCATTTAAAACTGTGTGACTTGATCTTGAAAATATTAAAAAGCTGGTCATTTAGGCTGCTCTTGCCTCATAAAAACCTAGCCTGGCTAATTAATGGAGCGGATTGGCATAGAACTCAGCCTGTTGGGTTGTTGGCTCAGATTGCTTGCGGTGATTTCTTGGAGTGATTTTCCTGAATTTGCTGGGGTTTCTGATCTGTGAAGGAGTCTTGGTAGCTGGTTTTACTGTTTTTGATGCAGGTAAGAGCAGAGTCTCAGATTAGTAGTCAGTCAGCCAAGACTAAAGATGGGCTTCTCTTCAGCATGAAAAATCTGAGACTATATTTAATTGAGATTTATACTTAAATGCCTTTTTTTTTTTTTTTTTTTTTTTGTAGCTATTGCCTAGGTGGTCTGACTGGGTTACCCACAAAGATCTGTGGCAGCATATTTGGAGATGGGAATAGTTCATGATTCTAATCAGATAAGAAAGTTGAACTTGGCCTGTGGCTAACATCTATTGCATTTTTGTATTCAAGAGTCTATAAAAATAAAGGTTTCGATCTTTCAATATTAGTTTGCAGTTGTTTTCCTGTGGTCAACAGGACAGACAATATACTTTGAAATGTGAGAGAGGAGTCTAATAGTAAGAAGTTTTCTTAGCAACAATTCCATTGTTATCCGAAGTAAATCTGATTTGCTTTTGCATGAAAAAGTGAAATGGCACACAAGGTACCCACCCCAGACCTCAGTTCAAACCCCAGTGAATCTACCATCTACAGTTCCCCATGGACTACATGCATTTATTTATAAATACATTTTTAAAATTACAAATGGGATCATATACTGTTGCTGCCTCGAGATTTCTTCACTTAACAGTATATCTCAAAATGCTTTTTTAATGGTTGTATAATTTAACCAGTGTCCTGTCATGAACATTTAGAGTTGTTTCCAGGTTTTTGTGATTGGTTGGTTAGTTGGTTGTAGGAAGGTAGGCATATGTATGATTTTAGCTTTTGTACATGTTTTACATTTCTTAGGACCAAAGACACTCATTCTGTCAGTGGGCACCATTTTGGATGTGACATTTATCCAATGGTGGTTAAAGGACACTGGTCCCAGTCTTCTGCTGGACTGTTCATTGGTAGGATGGTATGGATAAGAATTCGGCAGTTTTCTCATAAGATGTGACATCTTGATCTTTTAGACCCAAAGGCAATCAGGTGACCTCTACTGAGTATTACATAGATCTAATGGGTTAGGATCATAGAATTTGGGTTTTTTAAAAATAGGTATCTAGTCTCAGTATTAATTGTCATACCAGATGGTGGAGTATGATAAAAAGACCATAGGGTTCAGAATCAGAATGAAATTCAACCCTGGTTTCTCTATACTCATTGTATTATCTTTAGAGGAACATCTACCTTCTTTAAGCCTCAATTTCCTCTTCTGTAAAATAAGAGTGATATGAACATAGAATAAATAATGTCAATGAAAATGCACTCTTAAGCAATCACTGCACAAATGCTATTATTTAATCCAAGTCTTTCTTAATAATGAAAAGAAGGCCCAGTTGTTTTGAAGTAACTTTTAAAGGTACACATCTGTGACTTAATTACTAATCTTTGCACCTGTAGTGTTTGTCTTCAGGAATTTCAGAAGCAGATCTGGGCTTGAAAAAATTGAGCCTTAGAAAGAACAAGAAAATGTTGTTACCGGATTGTTTTATTTTTGTGCTTTTGTATCTCCACTTATCTCCATTTTTACTGTATCTCCATTTTTACGGAACTTGGAATATTCAAAACCAATTTGCTGATAGTCTTCTATGATTTATGGTGTCTGCTCAGTAATTTCTTTGTTTTGGTGCTTCTGGCATGGAATAAAATCATATTGGTTTGAAATTACAATTGCCCATCCCAGGAATTCACCCCCACCCCCCCACAAACCCATACAAACCCACATGATACACACTGTCAAAGGGCTCTGATTTTTAAAAAGTAAATAAAAATAATACCACAAGCATGAGAGGACATTCACCAACTGAAAGCAACTTTTTTACACTGGATGGTAAGCAGTAGTCTCTAGAACGTTCCCAAATACCCATAACAAAGAACTGCTTTTAATTCAATCCCCGAAGCCAAATATGAGACCACTGAGCAGTGTGTATTCCAGGGAGGGGAAAAAAAGACTGAACACTGAGTAAACAAAAATGCAGGCTAGTGTACTCAGTCTCTTATTTTGTGTGTGAAATTGTCGATCTGAGAAGCCTCCACAGCTAACAATTGCTCTTCAAATGAATCCCATACTCACGGGTTTGAGTAGGCAGATTTTCAGCAGCTTTCTCTGTGGCACGTGTGGTCATCTCCTCAGTGCCCTGTAGAGCTGGGGTTTGGGGGTAGAGCTGGGCAGGACTTCTGAAGAAAATACAAAGAGCAACCATGGCTGCTTCTATTGAATCAGTATTTTGGAACAAAGCACTTCAAGGGCACATAGAACAGGTGTTTCAGAACCCATCTTGATGTTTAGTTCCTCTTTCTTTTTTCCATTGTGGTGCAGTTCACATAACATAATATTCACCTTTTTAAAGAATAAAATTCAATGTTTTTTTAGTATATTCATGAAGTTGTGCAACCATCACCACTGTCTAACTCCAGAATTTTCATCTCCCTGAAGAGGAACCCCATATCCACTAGCACTCACTCCCCATTTCCCATCCCACCCCAGCCCTAGACAACCACTAACCTACTTCCTGTCTCTATAGATTCTCCTATTCTGAACATTTCATATAAATTGAATCATACTATGTTTGTCCTTTTCATGTCGGGCTTTTTTCACTTAGCTACAGTTTCCAAAGTCCATTCATGTCGTAACATGTACCAATACTTTGTTGCTTTTTATGGTCAAGTTGTATTTCGTTGTAAGGGTATACCACATTTTGTTTATCCATTCATCAACTGATGGACATTGGGGTTGTTGGAACTCTTTGATTATTGAAGGATAATGCTAAGAATATTCATGTACACATTTCTGTGAGGACATATATTTCCAGTTTTCTTGGATATGTACCTAGAAGTGAAGCAGTTGGGTGTCTGGTCTTTATCCAAATCATCATACTAGTAACCTGAGAAGAAGGAATGAGCTTGATTTGGAGAGATTTTAAAAAACAGGCTGGGTAGACAAGCTATGGTCTTTGGTACATTCTCATTGCTCTCTAGAATGATTAAACTAATTCCTGACTTTTAAAAAATAAATCCACGGATAAACTGTAAATCCCAGTGATTCATGATGTTTCTGCCCCATGAGACTGGAGAGATATCATACATTCCTGTTAGGTAATCTTTGCACTGTGATTTCCCCATGGTGAAGTGGGCTATGGGCATAGACAAAGGGAAAGAAAGATGTTAGAATTTATCAAAATGTTTTGGGGAGTCAGTGGGGATGTAATTTGGAGAGAGCCTTTTGGCATTCCCTCCATCTCACAGAGGATTTAGCTTTTATTATAGTAACAGTGGAAGAATATGAAAATGAATATATGTATATATATATATGTATGACTGGGACATTGTGCTGTACACCAGAAACTGACACATTGCTACTGACTGTACTTAAATAAAAAAAAAAAAAATAGTGGAGCCTTCACATCACAGGGATGGGGATGCTTTGGGAGGAAGAGGACAAATGGGGCTGGGGCGAGGGGAGTCAGCAATCTTACAGCATAGAAAATGAGTGTATGATGTATGGCTTTTTTTGTTTTTGAAATCCTTTGGCTGCTTTACTAGTAATGCTATTTCAAGGAACTTCTGTTTTCTGAACTATTTAGGTTTTATTTATCCTGTCGTGAACAGTAAAATTTGGTTCATCGGAGATGTGTTAGACATGGCAAAGTTGTCGTTTTGGGTTGTAATAACTAGGAAGGGCCGTCACACCAAGAGCTGTTTTCTCAGCCCGCCCCAGTGATCCCAGCCATCAAGGACAGACCCCAAGTTGGAAACTCTCCCAACTTGTGAAGACACATTTCATGTTGACAGAATTGGTTCTGTAGAAATGCCTTTTGTCTGCTTGGGGTCAGCAATGGACTATCCAGAGAACCAGATTTTCTTTCCGCCTCTATATTAATTAGGGAAGAAGTAAGCCAAGAGGCTAATTCCTCATCATGAAACACTACGGGGCCCCAACACCATGCAGGGGACCCAGCTAGGCTGCTAAGGCATTAATGAGCTGTTAATTGCTTCCTGTCTTGCCTCCCCATGGATTTTTGCTTTTACACATAGGCCTTGGGGGCGTCAGTCCAGAGGAGTGTGATGGATGATGGAGCTTAATTTGGTTTCCTTTAGGTAGAAGGGCCCTTCAACAATACAGAGCAAAGTCCTTCATTTAGGGTAAGCCATCTCGAGTTAATCATTATACTCTTTAACCACGAACTAAATGGAGAAATGGTTCTCTTCAACCATAATACTCTTTTTAATAGACTTTATTTTAGAGGAGGTTGAGGTTCACAGCAAAACTGAGCAGGAAGTGTAGAGAATTACCATCTACCCCTGCCCTACACATGCGCATCCTCCAACCAGAGCGGGACATTTGCTACAACTGATGATCCTATACTGACACATCATAATCACCCAACATCCTTAGTTTACGTTAGGGTTCACCCTTGGCGTTGTACATTTTATGGGTCTGGGCAAATGTATAATGTGTATTCACCATTATAGTACCACATAGAATAGTTTCACTTACCCTTAAAATTAACTGGGTTCCACCTACCCCTGTGCCCAGCCCCTGGCAATTACTGATCTTTTTACTCTCTTCATTGCTTGCCTTTTTCAGAATGTCATATGGGTGAAATCATACAGCACGTAGTCTTTTCAGATCAGCTTCTTTTGCTTAGCAATGTGCATTTAAGTTTGCACCATGTCTTTTCATGACTTGAAAGCTCACTTCTGTTACAACTGTGACCCAGGAAGCAGGCCCTCACCAGATATTGACTCTGCCTTGATCTTGGACTTCATCCTCCAGAACTGTAAGAAATAGATTCCTGTTGATTATAAGCCACTTAGTCTATACTCGGTCATTATAGCAACCCAAGGTTCTGTGTAACAACTTTTTAAGATGTGATTGACATACAATAAATTGTTCATACTTAGCTTTATTGAGGTATAAAATTCACATACTATACAATTCATACTTCTAAAGTATATAACTCAATGATTTTTTGTGTATTCACGAAGTTTACACATCTGAAATGTACAACTTGGCATATTTTGATATGTGTATATACCCCTGAAGTCATCACCGTAACTAAGATAGGCATCCATCACCCCAAAAAGTTTCCTCATGCTAATTTGTAATTTTTTTCCCCTGTCCCTGGCAGCCACTGATCTCTTTTCTGTTCTATAAAGCCATCCCCATTTTCAAGAATTTTATGTATGCAAAATCATATAGTATGTACTGTTTGGTTTTGGCCTGGCTTCTTCATTCAGCATAATTATTTTAAGATTCACCCATGCTGTAGCATGATAACTATAGTTCTTTTTTGTTGTTGTTGTTGGAAAGTATTCAACTGTATGATTATACAAAAATAAATAAAAAAGCAAAAGAGGTTTGGGTATAGCTCAGTGGTACAGCACATCCTTATCATGCACGAGGTCCTGGGTTCAATCCGCAGTACCGCCATTAAAAAAAAAAGCAAACTATACGATTATATCACAGTTTGTTCATCTATTCACTTACTGATGGATATTGAGTTGTTTCCAATTTGGAACCATTACAAAGAAGCTGCCATCAATGTTCATGTACAAACCTTATGTTTTTACTCTTTGTGGGTAAATACCTGAGATTGGCATGGATGAATCATATGGAAAGCATATGTTTTAACTGTTTTAAGAAATTGGAACTGTTTTTCCAAAGTGGTTGTATCCTTTTGCACCTGCTCCAGTGGTGTATGAGAGTTCCTGGTGCTCCCCATCCTCTCCAGCACCTGGTATGGCCAGGCCCTTTCATCTCAGCCATTCTGATAGGTGTGTAGTGATGCACTTCACAGTTTAAATCCCACCGGTCCTAACCGCATAGTGGATCCCACTACATGACACCCAGTATCACTTCTCTAAGTCTTTGCTCATGCTGTTCTTGCAACTTAGATGTTTCTCTACCCATCCCTCATCTTATTAAACAGTCTTCTTCAACATCCAGCCCCAGTGCTCCTGGTCCCCGAGGTTGAACCAAAGACTGTCCCTACATATGTACATACCTGAAGAATTCTGTGGATAATTTTTTTCAAAGAGTGTTTGCATTATGATGAGATCCTCTGTCTATGTGACGGTTTTTCTGCTCAAGCATGGGGACCTAACCCGGGGCTGGGCACATCACAGTTCTGCTGTGATGAAGGCAGTGGCAGAGACAGGCCTCACCACCCTGTGAGTCATGCTCTTTCCCTCCAGATTGGAAAACGTAGCTCCACTTTCTCTTGTTTGAAGAGTGCTGTCACTGCAGTCATTGTTATTCAAAATTTGTTGATCAGAAATGTGTAGATATGGGAATATTTTTAAATAAAATGGAACAATTGTCCTCATTCTGTAAAATATCCTTCGGGTATGGAAGGCAAAAAATAAATGAAGTCAAAGAAATTCATGGACTTCAAGGAAATTAAATTTTGTCTAAATGAGGGTCACCCAGCCTGTCTTCACTTTATAATTTTTAAGTTTCCTGTCTGGAGGTTTTAATTGGTTTTGAGTGAATAAGAATTTGTCATTATGCCTGTAATGTTTTGTTTACGTTGATGAGTGGAGAAAGGGCAGAGTTGAGAAATACAGCTAAGCAACTTCTGAGAAGTTCTCAGTAGTCAATAATACCTGTAAGTTATTCAGCTCCCCAGATAATAGTCAGTCTGATGTGGTTTTTATAGATTCACAGGAGGGAGGCAGGAACATAAAAGAGTAAGGTGGTTTCCAAAACAGTAGTTCCTGGTGATAAAGGGATGGTAAAGAGGTTAAGTTTCAAAGTCTGATTAGAAATCGCCGCTATGGAATTTGGAGTGATTGTCACTGAGGCTTTAAAGCCTGCTGTGCACAGAGAGTGGTTCTTGATTTTTAACCTAGAGCGAAATGGCAGGGGAGCACAAAAACATATGCAGCGCCTTCCGGGGATACTGAGTGTGCTGGGATAACGCTCAGAATTCACTGGCAACTAGGCGAGTTAAAAGAAAGCACGAGAATGTGGGAAACTCTAAAGCAATCTGGCTGCCTAATCAAAGTATTTTGAAATAGTCCTTCATAGTGGGTGGGTTTTGTTCCAAAGCAAAGTAACTCCATCCATCATGAGCTAAATAAAGCCCTAGTAAGATCAATACGACCATGGTAAGATGAGGAGGTTTGTAATTAAAGCCCATGACAGAGTGACCTGTGCAAGAATACAGTGTAAAGCATTACTTCTCAAATTCTCGTGTGCACACGAACCACCTGAGCCTTGTGAAAATGAGGGTTCCGATTTCGTAGGTCCAGGCTGGGGTCTGGGATTCCACATGTTAAAACAGCACCCGGGTGGTGCAGATGCTGCCTGTCCTCAGACCACAATTTGAGTTGCAAAATGGGTTGCTCTTCCCTCTTTTATAACAGATCATGAAACTGTCCTGCGAAGCTCTCTGACAAAATAAATAAGTCTTGTTAACAGTCCTGTTCATCTCAGGAGGGTATGGAAAGCAATTCTGATTTCTACCTTATACTTTAAGGGAAAAAGAGAGGGGGATTTCTTCATTAATGGCATCATGAAAAAAAAATAAATTGAAAGAACCCAGATTGAGTTACCTTTATTTTAGGGTTGAAAATAGTCATGCCATTTATTGTATGATGCTCCTGATTACTGAATAAAACTAAATTATATCCAGTATGTTGCCTACATACAACAGGAGTAACAGTGGCATTCAAAAAATTTTAAACCAGAAGTTCCATAAGAATAGTCACTTTTTTGGTTAAAACTTGAAAACCAGGGCTGTCTGATATGAGTATTAGACCCCAGAGGTATTATCATGATAGCTTGAGGCACATATAATGAACCCAAACTCCCTGGATTTGAATCCAACAAGTCTTTCCACTTACTGGCTATATATAATGGTTTACTCATCTGTAAAATGGGTCTGCATTCTATAGGTATTATTGGATTAAGTGAGATAATATTTGTAAAGCTTTTACACCGGTGCTTGGCACACATAGGAGCTATGTAAATGTTTGTTAAATATATGACTAGATTAAATAAGACTTGTATTAATGTCATATCCTAGTTGCCCAGGACCCTCTGCAATCCAGAAGGCCTCTTTCTCTTTCTACCAACTAAAATATCATCCTACAAGGCCTTCCCAGTAGGCAGCTGGGTCAGAGAGAAAGGTGACTCCAGCCAACAAACAGGGAACTCCCAAATAAACTCATGAAACCTAGGAGTTTATTCATTTTGCTCCTTTGCTTAGACTTACCTCAGTCTTTTGGTTTTGCAGTTGGTGATGTATATTGGCCAGGTGGCCAAGGATATCTTGAAGTGGCCCCGCCCCCTCTCCCCTCCTGTTGTGAAACTGGAGAAGAGAGTGATCATGGAATATGGGATGCCGTCCACCCACGCCATGGCGGCCACCACCATCTCCTTCACGCTCCTCATCTCTAGCATGGACAGATACCAGGTGAGGCGACTGGACTCTTCCTCCCACATAACACTGTTCGTATGACAAGGGACCAAGAGGGCTTCCCCTTCAGAATTATCTTTTTCTGAGGGATTTTGAGGCTTACGAAATAAAGACCAGGGGAACTAAAACTCACTGAGTGGTCAGTGACAATTTCTTCATAAATGAAGTGACTGTATGATTTAGTATCCAAATCAGGTTGTGCCCCAGAGTGGAAGTGGACACCATTCATAATGATAAGAGCACAACAAACATGACACAGACTGTCAGGGAACCAGGGTGTGTGGTCTCCGCCTGCAGAAAAATTATCACCCTGAGCCGCCGGACTAGAGGCACTTGAATCGGTGCCCTCATCCTCTGTTTGCAACAGACACAAGGAGTTTATGATCCTCGTAAATGATCCTCCAGGGCTGAGATGATGTCACCCAGTCCTCCAGCTAGACTCCCCTGGGCCCAAGGCAAAAACAGTGTCTGTGCACCAATTACCCCCAAGGATGCCTCTGCCCCTGGTTGGGGCTCAACCATTAGAAATAATCATTCCGCATTGTCTAGAAAGCTGTCTAAATGACAGGAGATTAATAAATGTTGAAAATAGAATTTCACTTAATATCAGCTGAAATCCAATTATAGTAAGACGTGTTAAGAGTTATATTATTACTGCAGTAAAGATTTGTTTCTCCTACCTGAGAAATCTTGCTCTAATTTTGCACTTAACTTAATCAATTTTACCTTTTACCTGTTGGGAAATTTGGATTTTATTAACTCTAGCCATCTTGTACATAAAGGACAGTATTGTTTCTCCTGCCCCTTTATGCCAGAAACCCAGGGATGTTCCGTGTTCAGGCTGCACAGAAGTAGGGGAGTCAGCCTGATGCGGTTGGAAGAAGACAAGATTAGGGTCAGGTTCTGGCTCCACCTCCGCGTTCTTCTACCTGGTCACCGGGGGTTTGGTTATGCAGTTGGTGATGTGTATTGGCCAGGTGGCCAAGGGTATCTTGACTGTCGCCCCGCCCCTTCTCCCCTCCTGTTGTGAAACTCTGGAAGTGAGCGATTATGGAATATGGGAAAGGGACAGGTATCAGGAATATATCAACTAGGTGTAATCTTTTGCTGTAACTTAACTTAAATGTCATGCCAGGACCAAACAATGTCTGAGCTCCTCAGTTCTGCCTAAATCAACTAAATGCAGGCTTCTGTGTTATACCCAGTGCCATCTGCCCCAGAAGGACATAGTCTGCAACACTGGCCCCCACTGGGCAGCTGTCAGCATCCAGAGAACCCTGCGAACATGCTTCTCTTAGGAAAACAGCAGCAAGTGGTGGCTGACTGCAGGACAGTGACAACAGTCATTTATACGCCACCCGGACCTTCTTTAAAAACTTTTTATAGCTCACATGATGCAACAGATTTCTTAAGGCCTGCGTTATTATGGACTTCTTTCCTATTTAATTTTTAATGATAAATATATTTAGCTTTTGGGTTATTTTCTTATAAGTAGATCTAAAAGTGGGTTTATTTATATAAATGTATTCAGGCTAATACCTAGGCTGTAATTTCTGAATGCATTAGCTCATTAATTTTTAACATGTTTTCGATTAAAATCAAAGACCCAGTTAATGGTAAATCTTAAGAAAGGCTACACAACCATGTGTTCCTGTACTCAAATGTTATGTTGGAAAAAACACACTAGACTTGGACTCAGAAGATGTGGCTGCTGGTTCTGACTGTCACTACTGGCTGTGTGACCTTGGGCAAGTCTCTGAGCCATGGCTCCAGTTGTAAGGATCAAATGGGATGATTGATAGGCAAGCATCTGTGTGCTAAATTCAGGCCAGAGGTTTCCTCATTTGTAGAATGGGACTAACAATAAAACCTACTTCATAGGGTTGTGTGAAGATTAATGAGATAGTGACTAAAAAGCACTTCACATAATATAGACAGTTCTCTATCTTTATTCTTATCACCATGGAAGACCACAGACATTAACACTTGAAGCAATTTTATCTCTATGTCTAGTTCATAAACAGAATATCCGTATGTTCCTTACATGACTCAGCATTAGCCAGATTCCTCCAGCTGCTTTTCTTACCCACCTGCGAATGTCGAGATTCAGTGAAGTCTGGACTTTTGCCCTGGTATCTATGACATATGCCCAGTCTTAGCTTGGGGCTTCCTCGGGAAGCCAATTGTTGCCAAGCTTTATCACCACAGCAGATGATGGGGAAGTAGCTGGTTGGACTTCCAAACTGTCGCACTGTCCATCCACCTTGCCTCTTGGAAATACTGTAGATTTCACAAGACCTACTCTAAGAATAGGAAGAAATAAAAATATTTACCCCCTAAAACTTCCAGCATAATAGCTACGGTCATCACTCTTAAAGTCAGGTTCTACTTTGTCTTATTGGCACGTCAAGATGTTGTCAAACTTCTTTCCAGAACTATATTCCTAGGCATCTGCCCCTTCTGTTTCCTTGGTTTTCCCATTTTTCAAGTGGTTTTAGATCATCAGAGTGCTGGCTGAGGGAATGAGAGTTTGAGACTGGCAGTTATTGGGTCAGGAATCCTATTTCCTTCTACAGCTTCAAATTGTACGAGTCTGAGCATGATCTAATTTTTTGTTTTCTCTTCTCCCCCCACCCTCACCCCCACAGTATCCATTTGTTTTGGGGTTGATGTTGGCTGTGCTGTTCTCCACCTTGGTGTGTCTTAGCAGACTTTACACTGGGATGCACACGGTCCTGGTAAGTCTTTGTGGGCAGGTCTTGGGATGACTATCTGAATAGTAGTGTAGCCTGTGTGTCAGGGTGCTCCTCACACGATGTGTTTATAAAGCTATTTGCAGTTATAGTTCCCATCAGGCTATTGAATTAAGTAATAATTATCTTATGGAACATGTATAATAACAGTAATGAATCATTAAGATAATATCCCGGAGGCTGAGCTGGGCTAGGTTCTCATGACTTTGAAGATAGGCTAGAACAGCAATGGAGATTCAGCTCATTTATTGGGTGTTGGTTTACTGGTGATACAGCGGGCAGTGCAGGAAAACACCCAGGGTCAGGGATGTGAGTGAGTCAGTGCAGATCCCCACTTAATTCCTCACAGTCATGGGCCTGAAGTGCAGGTGTATCAGCTGTCCTTGAAGGGTAGCGGTCCCGCCAGGTCCAAAAAGCCCAGAATCCTGGGCTTGCTTCCTTCCATACTGGGGCTTGCACTTAAAGATCTGTCCACCCTTTTACCGTATTAGGAATTTTTCCAAGGCTGCTACAGGGGCTTGCACTTAAAGATCTGTCCACCCTTTTACCATATTAGGAATTTTTCCAGGGCTGCTACAGTTAGCACAATTAAAATGACTCAATTCCATTTCCTGTTGTGCCAACGAGCTGCCTGGACGATCCAGAGCGTCAGGCTGGCCATGGTTTGCCACAGGCAATATTTATCATCATAACTGGTGCAAGAAAGACTTCTTTGAAAAGGAACACGCCCTTGCTAATAGTGTTAACTCTTCCCACGAGGCTCAAGAATGGCATTAGCAAAGGACCTCGGAGGGGAAAGCCAGTCTTCGTTGGCCCTCTTGTTTCTCTTCCTGGTGTCTGATGTTGGTGAACTGGGGAGAGGGTGGAAGGGAGAAGCCACACAGGTAAACAGATAGAGGGAGAACTTTGTCAAAATGGGCAGAGGCAGAGATCTGGGAGGAGGTAAACCCAGAGAAAGAAGGTTTATGGGTGCATGAGAGTCAGAGAGCAAGATCATGCTTTCCTCTTAACAAGACAAATTCTAACTCAAAGGAAAGCAGGGAGGCGAGTGAAGTCAGGGCTGGGCCTAGGGTGAGGCAAGTGAGGCATGAAATTGAAGGGGCGCCAGACAACTCGGGGATCGAGATACAAGACTTGAATGCAATAGTTGAAAAAAAAAATCAAAATCAATGTAGAAATTTTCCATGACGAACAGAATGTCCGAGTTTGAAATAAACCCCAGCTCTGACCCTGCCTGTGTGTGCTCTTGCTGGTTTTGCCCCCACCCTGATCCTGGGGTGCTGCCTGGGTGAAGGGGGCTCAGATCTTGAAAATACAACGGGAGCAATTAGGGACCAGGCTTATCACCTACCTACCAAGACACGTCCCTGCTGTTCCGGTCCCATTGCACAGTGTGACTCATGGCCTCTAAGACAGAACGGGGGAAAGGGGAGGAAGACATTCCCAATGTGCTACGCCGCTGCTCCTCACTATAAGAGGTTCTCTCCAAATTATGTCTACAGACTTCGCTACGGAACGAAGCAGAACTCTCTCTCGGGTGTTTGGGTATTTCTTTTATCTGAGGCTACTTTTTAATTTCCATAGGTTTTAATAAACAATGATCTTAGGAAGTCAGGTTAAAATGAAAACCAAAGTAAACACGGGAATGTGAAGCTGCAGACACGAATAGAGGGCACAGAAAACTCACCCAAGTAAAAATCCAGCTACATGTCTTTAGTTTTAAAAGCAAGTTATCAGATGCAGAAGTGGAAATTCGTGGGGCAGGTCATTGAAGCCTCTCATTGAGATGCAAGTAGCGGGTCCGGCCACTCACTTGGAGCATCTGTCCCAGAAGAAACTGAAACAAGGGACAGAAGCAACTATTCCTTCCACCCCCATCCTGCTGCACCATCGCTGCCCAGGACTTCTTTCACATGTGTAGTCTTATTTCATAAATATCTGAGACCCTGACTCAGGCCCAGGTCTGAGTCAGGCTCTAGGCTCAGAGGCACAGCCCAGGGTGTGATGGTCATAAGTTCTAGTAGCAGAAGGCAACGGTTGGTTTTCATAATAAGATGGGGTTAAATTAGGGACTGGTAGTCTTATAAGCTTTTGCAAGGTGTCAGACTTGGATCTAGATCTGGAAGAGCCTGGGACAGACAAAACCTACCTCACCCTCCCGAGTGTCCGAGTCTATTGACAGAGACAGACAGGTGAGCTTCTGATTACTGGCTGTGATCAGTATTATAATTAGCGTGTACCCCCTGGATCAATCCAACTGAGATGGCCTGCTTCTCCCCTGGACCCCTCACATTCTCCACATGCTGGTGGTTCTCAACCTTGACTGTACATGTAAATCCCATGGAAAATTTAAAAAAAAATATCTGAGGATGTTTGGACACCCATGTTCATAGCAGCAGCATTATTCACAATAGCCAAAAGGTGGAAGCAACCCAAGTGTCCACTGATGGATGAATGGATAAATAACATATGATACATTCATACAATGGAATATTATTCAGCCTTAAAAAGGAAAGGAGTTCTGACATGATACTGCACGGAAGAAACTTGAAGACATTATGCTAAGTGAAATAAACCACTCACCAAAGGACAAATACCATATGATTCTGTTTATATTCATAAAGACAGAAAGTAGAAGGTGGTTACCAGAACCTGAGTGGGGGGATGGCCAGTTATCGTTTAATGGGTACAGAGTTTCAGTTTGGAGTGATGAAAAATTTCTGAAAGTGGATAGTGGCAAGAGTTGCACAACAAGGTAAACATAGTTAATACCACTGAACTGTACCCTTAAAATGGTTAAGATGGTAAATTTTGTGCTATGTGGGCTTTTTTTAGCACAATAAAATATATATTTTGTTTGCCAAATATATATATAAAGTATATATAATCTTTACCAAAATTAAAAACTATGTATATAATGGCTCCCCAGCATTGACGGTTTTTGCAAAGCTCCTCAGGTGATGTTTCACGTGCAGCCAAGGTCGGGGGCCATTGAGCCAAGCATGGGCAGGTGCCTGAACAAAGCGAGAGTTGGAAGGTGGAAGGAAGGTCAAGACGGGTCAAGCACCTGAGTCACGCAGGCAGCTGCCTGCTTCATTCTAATGGGTCTCCATGTGTAAAGAGGAGGAACAGCTAGTTGCTTATCTCATCCATTAAGAAATCCCTCCTTGTCAGAGGTGAGTGATTTGCTGTGATGTCAAGGCTCCAGCTGACTGCTGGGCAGACATGAGCGAAGTGTGGGTAGAGGGGAGGCATTGAACCTGCACACAGCGTCACCATCCGGCCAGACCTGCTCTGGCGTGGCTTCCATCGACCAAGACGCCCATGTCAGCAACTTGGGCACCGTCCTAGCTCCTCCCCTCCCACACCCCATCAACCAGGTCATCACCAAGTCAAATGAGTTCTGACTCTTAAAGATGTCTTAAGGCTGTTCTCACACCACTCCCAGGATATTAGTTCCAAGTCTGATGCTGCTGTCCCACGCATTGGGGAGCTTCTAGATTGGCTGTTCCTTATTGCCCAAGATGATTTTTATTGAAATCTTACCTTTCCCATAGTAAAAAGCAACCTAACCAGTGATTTATAGAAACAATTTTTTGGTGTATAAAATTCATGTCCTCTTGGTTTGAAAAGCAAACCAATTACAGCTAGCTAAATGGGGTGGGGGGAGAAAGAGAGGGTAGAGTGTCTTGGAAAGATGAGGCAGCCCATGGAATCTAACACAGGTGGGGCCGAACAACGAAGCCTCATATGTGTCTCCCTCTCCCTTTCGAGTACTGCCATCCACAGAACCCAGCTCCCGACAACTTCTCTCTCAGATCGAAACCTTCACTTCCAGAGTTGAAACTTTGGGCTGGACACTACCCTTGGATGCAAGAGCCCAGCAGGGGGACAGGGTCACAAAGCAGAAACAGGGCTCCGGAGGCACCCCACTGTGGGCTGCAAAGGCAGTGCCCCGAGAACAGGAACTAGGAAGACAACCCAGTTAAGCTCACTGTACGGAGAATGAGAAGCACAAGTGGCTACCATGTGGGCGAGTCAGGCTGCCTTGAATGCAAATAACAGAAACCAACTCAAACACCTTTAAGCTTGAGAGGAAATGCGTTGGTTTTTATAACCACAGTGTGTAACGGTAGAGGTGCAGGTGGCAACTGCGAGAGTGGCCTAGATCTCTTTCCCAAGGTCACCTCTGCATCTTGCCGCATGGTGGATGCATCCTCTTGGGCTGCCTTCTCTCTGAGGCCAGACCCAAGGCTTAAAGTCTTTGTTTCACTCCTGAAAGGATTCCAGTGGGAAGAATTCCAGAAAAAGTGTCTAATTGGGCGAGCCTGGATTATGAGCCTCTTGCTGTGCCAAACATCACCCAAGGGGTGAAGAGGATTGTGGTTGGGTGAACTGGGTCAGGAGCCAGCCCGCGTGTGCAGGGGCTGTGATGGGCAGGGCTGCTTAGGGTTAGGATCGGCATGTGAGAGGGGCCCTTCTCCACAGTAAAACACATCTGCCACTAGAAGAAGCAGACAGGCGAAGCACCAGTGATAACATCCTTTGTACATTGACACCATTGCAATGTCCTACTGTTTCAAAGACTCAAAAACTGGACACAGTTATACACAGTTATATTTGTGTTTGAGGGGAAAGGAGGATGCGCAGGGCAAAGCAAGAAGGCTGATCACACTGCATTTGTGATGCTTGGAATTAATCAACTTACATAGAATTGACTTTAAGTCTTTTAACTGATAAAGCAATCAATCACCCCTAATATATTAATGATAAAATCAGTCAGAATTGTTGTTGTTGTTTGATTAGTGAATGATTATTCCATTATTTTGAACTTGAATTAGCTGAAACACTGCTCTATTTTATTGTCCCTAAATTGTTTGATCTGTGGATAATTATATAGATATTAGGTTTTGTTTACTTACTCGTTTGTTTTTTTTTCCCTAAGTATTGCTTTAGTTTTGGTTAGAGTTGGAGAATGTTGAAAAGATTTCTCAAATATTAAATTATCTGCAGACCATACGAAACTATGCTCTGGCTTTGGACTACAGCATTTTTGGTGTGTTTTTTCAAGTCCTTTGAACCTACTTAAAAAAAAAACTTACTTCAAATTGCCTTACTTAATATGAAGAAGAAAGTTAATTGTAATATGAATTACGCCCTACAAAGCTCTACTTTGTTATGCCCTGTTGGATGAATTTGTTACTGAGGTAAAAAGGGAATTTGGCTGTGTTTCTAAGCCTCGGTCCTCACATTATGCCCATTGTTTTCTCTTAACCTTGGAGAGAAATGTCTTTACCCTTTCATTAAAATAGAGGATTATTTCTGGTTTTAGAAGTAGTAAGTACTCATGGTAAAAACACTCATCCCCTCTTGTTTTTAAAGTTGTTGTTGTTGTGTGTGTGTGTGTTTTAAAATAAAACAAATCGTTATTAGTCAAACCACCAGAGGAGTAATTCAGCCAGCCATTTGCTAGGACGATATAAGGGGAAACAGAAAGCATTTTATGCTTCTGTATTTATTGAACCAAAATTAGGGCTTTGCATAATTTCCAGCAAGAACTGCTCATGGTATGCATGCCTAATAACAAATACGGTGGGGTGGTGGGGAGCTCAGTGGTAGAGTACATGCCTGACATGCGTGAGGTCCTGGGTTCAATCCCCGGTGTGTGTGTGTGTGTGTGTGTGTGTGTGTGTGGTGTGTGTGTGGTGTGTGTGTGTGTGGTGTGTGTGTGTGTGGGGTGTGTGTGTGTGTGTGGTGTGTGTGTGTGTGTGTGTGGTGTGTGTGGTGTGTGTGGTGTGTGTGGGTGTGTGGGTGTGTGTGGTGTGTGTGTGTGTGGTGGGTGTGTGTGGTGTGTGTGTGTGTGTGTGTGTGGTGTGTGTGGTGTGTGTGTGTGGTGGTGTGTGTGTGTGGGTGTGTGTGTGGTGGTGTGTGTGTGTGGTTGTGTGTGTGTGTGGTGGTGTGGTGGAGTGGTGTGTGTGTGTGTGTGTGTGTGTGTGTGTGGTGTGGTGTGGTGTGGGGTGTGGTGTGTGTGTGTGTGTGTGTGTGTGTGTGTGTGTGTGTGTGTGTGTGTGTGGTGGTGTTTTGGTGTGGTGTGGTGGTGTGTGGTGTGTGTGTGTGGTGTGTGGTGTGTGTGTGTGTGGTGTGGTGTGTGTGGGTGTGGTGTGTGGGTGTGTGGTGTGGTGTGTGTGTGTGGTGTGGTGTGTGTGGTGTGTGTGTGTGGTGTGTGTGGTGTGTGTGTGTTGTGTGTGTGTGTGGTGTGTGTGTGTGTGGTGTGTGTGGTGTGGTGTGTGTGGTGTGTGTGTGTGTGGTGTGTGTGGGTGTGTGATGTGTGTGGTGTGTGTGTGTGTGGTATGTGTGTGTGGTGTGTGTGTGTGTGTGGTGTGTGTGTTGGTGTGCTGTGTGTGGTGTGTGGTGTGTGTGTGTGTGTGGTGTGTGTGTGTGGTGTGTGTGTGTGTGGTGTGTGTGTGGTGTGTGTGTGGTGTGTGTGGTGTGTGTGTGGTGTGTGTGTGGTGTGTGGTGTGGTGTGTGTGTGTGTGGTGTGTGTGTGTGGTGTGTGTGTGTGGTGTGTGTGTGTGTGATGTGTGTGTGTGGTGTGTGTGTGGTGTGTGTGATGTGGTGTGTGTGTGTGTATCATCTGTTCTGAAAGTGTGAGGAGCATAGGCTACTGGAAGTGCCCTAAATCTAGGAGGTGGAGCTGGACTGAGCCCTGAATGCAGCCCACAGAAGATGGACAGACAGAAGGTGGTCAAAGTACCAGAATCACCCAGAGTCCAGAGGTCCCACAGGGCAGCAAAGCCAAACTCTACAGGGCTGGAGCAGGCACAGCTGGTATGGGGCCAGTTTGCCTCAGACCAGAAGCCACCTCTATCCTTCCTGCTGCAGTGAAAACTGGTTGGCCTCTAACATTCTGTGGCCTGGAGCCTGAGAAGCTGCTCCAGTGGGATGTGTTGTGAGATGATCCTGCCGTGGGTTGTATCTGTGTGCTACCTCGAGTCCCAGGTACTGGTAAAATGAGAGCAAGGAGTTGGATTAAACCTTCTGTAGAAACTAGTCTCCATGTTTCTTTTGTTAGGTTATTGCTTTTTGGATTATACAGTGTCGGTCTCATTGAAGGGTGAAGTTTTCCTGTAAGCTTATAATCCCATGCCTCTCTTAATGGAAAAAGCATTGTCTTCAAAATTTGTTTGTGAAATCAACTTCGGTAAATGAATCAGACCCTCCCATTAATTTACATTATTTTTTTGAAAAGATTCTTTGGCCCCTTGGGAAGAGACAGACACACATTTCTGCCATAATACTCAGTGTTGCTGTGACCTTCCCGAAAATACTGGCACTTTATTTTCATTGCAGCTCTCTAAGTTATTACTGGTTTGTTCTACCAGCCAAATGAAAAGAAAGAGATGAAATGCTTTGCTGTGAGTCCTCAACTAACCTTTGAAACCTGAGAATAAATCTTTTTTGTCTGAATCAAATCCAATCATCGGAAAAAATTCAACCTAGTTCAGTAAATTATTCTCCTTCAGAATGCAGATGCACCCGTTGGAAAAGAAGAATCCTACATAATTAATATTGGTAGCTCAAAGCCATGCAGGCAGAAGCAAATCTAGTGCGTTAGGGGCCAGGTGAGTTTGTCTGCCTCAGCCAGGAAGCCTCGTATATTCTTCATGCTGTCTCAAAAAAAAAATTGGGAAAAACTGGGAAGAATATATTTTTAAAAAAGACCTTTCTTGGTATGATTAAATGCAATAATTCACAAAAGATTAGGAGAGCTGATTACATATATTTTTAAAAGCTTCCATATATGAAAAATGAAAGTCATTGTCAAAAGCATAAATATACTTAGGGATAGAAAAAGGATTAATATAATATAAAGAATTAATCAGCAAAAGCCCAGTACATCAACAGACAAGAACAGGCAATTCCCAAAAGGAAAAATAAAAACGTCCAATAAATATAAGGAACCAATTTCACCTGTATTTATAGGGATATAAAAAAAAGTCACAAAAGAAGTACAAATAACAGTGAGATGTCATTTTTAAATTTTTGCCTGTGAGATAAAAAAAATTAAAATGTGACAATCAGGGTTGATAAGGGGTTGAGTAATGGGATATTTTCAAGGGACCTTTTCATGGAACATGTGTTAAAAGCAGTAAAATGTATGGTACATTCCTTTTGGCCTAGGAATTCTGACAATTTATCCTAAAAAACAGTTGAACAAATACATACATTTGAATAAAGTCATAGTGCTATTTAAAATAGTGCAACATAGAAAACAATTTAATGTGCAGCGATGAGGAATTGCCAGCTTTAATTAACTATATATCAAGATATGAGACAGAATTCAGCTATTAACATCATGTAATTAAATATTTTAAAACAACAAAAACCCAAGGCTCTAAATTAGAGAAAGAATATAGAATTAACTCTAAGGTTTTTTGCTTTTAATTTCTGAGGGGGAGGTAATTATGTTTACTTATTTATGTATTTTTTGGAGGAGGTACTGGGGATTGAACCCAGGACCTCCTGCTTGCTAAGCATGTGCTCTACCATTTGAGCTATACCCTCCCCCCCCAGGTATTTCAGGCAGAGTGGAATTTAAGACGGGGACCCTGGTGCTTACAAACTGTCAGAAGGGCTTGATGAGCGGGGAGAACCCGTGGCTATCGCTGTCACCCAGAAGTCAAAGTCCTGCTGGCCACTTGTCACCACCATTCTTGCAAGTCTTCACCTCTCACCAACCAAATAAGCAGATGCTAGGCTGAGTCCAGCCACTGTGATGGCCTTTGTTGCCTCTGAAAAAAAACTAGGAGCTGGATTCCTCAGACCTGTTGCTGCAACTCCCCTTCCTGGGATGTTGCCGGATCATGGGAACAGCAGGAGGAAGGTGGCTTCCTCCCCCTTTCCACTTTCCCAATTCTGCAAGAGTGCATCCAAATGCTGGGGCCTGACTGGCCAAGGAGCCATGGAAATGTACGTTTTATCCTTCCCACGTCTCAAGTTCAGGGGGAGGTGGGAATGGACGTAGGGTGCCAGTTGACCGTGTCCCTCGTGCTTTGGGATCCCTTTTCCCATTGTCATCCAGCTTCCTCTGAGCACACTGTGGGAAACTCTGCTTAGGATAATTTCTTCAATGTGAGCATCCTAGGGAAAACTGTGACATTTTACCAACAGAAAAGACCAGAATGCGAATTTCTTGACATTTGTTTCTTTTACTATCAAATACAAATATCTCTATTTCAGTAGATAAAAGGACACTTGAAAGATTTTTCATTCAAAGTCCCTTAGGTCATGTAGCATTTTTTTAAATTGGAGTATAGTTGATTTACAAAGTTGAATTAGTTTCTGGTGTACAGCATAGTGATTCAGTTATATATATGCATTTCATATTCTTTTTAATTATAGGCTATTACAAGATATTGAATATCGTTCCTCGTGCTGTACAGTAGGACCTTGTTGTTTATCTATTTTATATATAGTAGTTAGTATGTGCAAATTCCTGACTCCCAGTTTGTCTTTCCACCCCACCCCCTTATCCCTCTGGTAACCACAAGTTTATTTTCTATGTCTGTGAGTCTGTTTCTGCTTTGTAAATGATTTCATTTATGTCATTTTTTTAGATTCCACACATAAGTGATATCATATGGTATTTTTCTTTCTCTTTCTGGCTTACTTAGTATGACAATCTCTAGGTCCATTCACGTTGCTGTAGATGGCATTATTTTATTTTTTATGGCTGAGTAGTATTCCATTGTGTGCGTATGTGGTATACACATACCACAACTTCTTTATCCAGTCATCTGTCAATGGACATTTAGGTTGCTTCCATGTCTTGGCTATTATAAATAGTGCTGGCATTTTAATGTATAAATATCACTTTCACAGCAGTAAGAGCAAGCTATGATATGAGCATATGGTTGGTTGTATTCATACCTGTCTATCCCATTAGATTGAGTCCCTTGAGGCTAAGAATCTTATTTTCTTCACCTTTATATGCCCCACAATTCCCAACAGAGTGTCTGTGAGTAAGTGTACAGTAAATGTCAAGCGGATTGTCATAGATGCCATGTTATCTGTTCATAAATCAATCTTTTTTATTTCTGTGTACTTTTTTGTGTCAGATTTGACAAGATTCAGCCATTAGTCTGAATATTGCATTCACTGTAGAAGACCAGACAAGATCAAATATATAATAATTCTTTTTCAACATTATTTTGTTTTGCCTGTAAGAATAAGCTTTTGAAAAATTTAACAGAAAAATGTCATGCAAAAATAAATACCGTGCAGACATGGATGCTCTATTTTGGAGTTTCTAGAAGTCACAGAGTTGAATATGGCAGGTGTCTTGCCATGTGACAAGGGACCCTGGAGCAGTGGTCAGCAGCATGAAGTTTTGAGGCTCTTTGAGGGACCAGTTCTTAGGAGAAGAGTATCTGAAGACACACCGCTTCAGTGCTTCACACATTTTATCTCATAAATGTGATGATGATGTAGGCGAGGGTGGAGAAGGAAATTCTGCAGTTCCGAATGGACTTGAGAGTTTCGTAAATAGAAAACCTGCTACCTGGTTCTTGGGTATAGGTGTGTAAGTAGTACCTAGAGGGTAGGGAGAGGTAAGTAAGCACACCCAAGAAATCACCACACAGGTTACTAAGTATAGCATTACCAGTACCTCAGAGGTCCCCTGTGCCCTCCACTCTGCACCTCCCCCAAGGTACCCACTCCTCAGATCTCTGACAGCAGAGACTTAGCTGCACTTAACATAAATGTGAAGTGGAATTACACAGTATGCATTCTTCAGCACTGGCCTTATTTAACTTCATTTTTTATTTGCGATATTCACCCATATTGTATGTAGCTTTAGTTTGTGGCTTTTTATTCTTGTATAGGATTAAATGATATGATTGTATCAGATTTTATTTATTCCTCTTATTACTGATGGATATTTGGGTTGTTTTGAACACAATGGCAAACAATGCCAAGTTTACTACTTCTTCTCCAATATTTATTTCTTTTGTTTACCTTAATCATATGGGGTTAGACCTCCAGTATAGTATTGAGTTGAAATGATGATGTGGTCATCCTTATTTCTAAACTCAGGGAGAAAGTGTTTTTTATTTCATCCTTAAGGTTGATGTTAGCTCTAGATTTTTTTTGTTGTTGTTGGGACCATTTATCAGCATTGGAAAGTTTCCTATTAGTCCTGATCTGCTATGAGGGTTTTTTTTAAAATCCTAAATGGTATTGAATTAAATGATTTTTTTGCATCTATTGAGATGATCATATGATTTTTCTTCTTTATTTTATTAATGTTATGGTTTAGACTGATTTTTTGATTTTTCAACTAACTTTGCATTTCTAGCGTAAACTCAATGGTCATTACATATTAGCCTTTTTTATATTACTTAAGTTACTTTCTCCTACCATTTTGTGGACTTTTATGACTATATTTATGGGAGAGATTGGTATATGATATTTTTTGTTTCTAGGTTTTAGTATCAAGGTTATGCCAACCTCATAAACGGATTTGGGAACTGTTTTACTTTCTTTTCTATTTTCTAGAAGAATTTGTATAAGGTTCCCCTCCCCCCACCTTAAATGTTTAGAAGAATTCATTAGTAACCCAGCTGGGTCTGGAATATATATTTTTGTGAAAAGTATTTTAATTATATATTTCACGTGTATACATATACACACACACATACGCATATATACACACAAATGTATAACTATTCAGATTTTCTATTTTCTCCTTTATAAGTTGTGTTTTTCTAGGAATTTGTCCATTTTATCTCAATTGTCAAATTAACTGCCATAAATTGTTTCAAAGTATGTGAAGGGAAAACTGACAGACTAAAAGGAGAAATAGACAAATCGACAATCAGAGTGGAAGATTTTTACACACCTCTCTCTCACCAGTTCAGAGAACAAGCAGGAAAAAAAATCAGTTTTTTGCAATACATTGTTTATGATAGTCTTTTTATTATTTTTGTAGAATCTGTAATAATTTCTCTCTTTTCATTCCTGATTCTGTATCCATTGTTTATCCATTTTATAGGGGTTTATCAATTTTTAGTAGTCTTTTTAAAGAACCAATTTTTGATTTTGTTAATTTTCTCCATTGTACGTGTGTTACTTTTTGTTCTTCATTATTTTCATCCTTCCTTCAGAATATTTGAAGTAGATTCTTAATTGTTAACTTTTAGCCCTTCTTTTCCAAATGTCCTTTAAGGCTCTACATTTCCCTTTAAAAATGGTGGCATTCTACAAGTATTAATAAGTTATTTTTCATTGTCATTCAGTTGAAAATATTCTCTAATTTCCCCTAGGGGTTACTTAGAAATATATTACTTAAATTTCCAAATATTTGAGAATTTTCTAATTATTATTTTTAAGTTTATTTCTAGCCTAATTTCCCTGTAGTCAGAGAAGATAACTCTATATGATTTCAATTTCTTGAAATTTGTTGAGATTTACTTTATGTCCCCACATAGAACTGTATTTTGTGTAATTGCTGCGCATGGGGCTTTGTGTATTGGGTCATTTTTTAAATTGTTCTTTATAATAATCTTCTATATTCTCATTGATTTTTTTTTTCCTGCTTGGTCTCTGACTTGTTGAGAGAGAGGTGTGTAAAAGTCTCTCTGTCTGTGAATTTGCCTGTCTCTCCTTTTAGTCTGTCAATGTTTTTCTTCACATACTTTGAAATATTTTGAAGCTATGTTATTTGGTACATACAGTTTTTACATTGTCTCTGATAGGTTGACCCTTTCACCATTTTAAATGTCCTTTTTGTCTCTAGTAATTTTTCTTGCCTCAAAGCTTACTTTATCTAATATTAATATAGCAACACCAGCTTTGTTTTGGTGAGTATTTGCAAAGCATTTTTCCATTTTTTTTCTTCTGCCTTCTCTGTACCCTTATATTTGCATCGTGTTATAAGCAGCATGTAGCTGGGCTTATTTTTTTAATTTAGTTTGACAGTTTTGCTTTTTAATTGGTATGTTTAGTCTATTGTCACATGATGTATTCTGATATATTTTTGGATTTAAATCTATCATATTGCTCTTTGTTAACTTTTTCTCACCTGATCTTCTTTATCTTCTTTTGTATTACTCAAGTATGTTAACTCTCCCATTTTCTCTCCACTATTAGCTTGTTATAAAGTCTTTACAATTCTTTTAGTGGTTACCCCAGAGATTACAGCATGAATCCTTGATTTAGGAGAGTCAAATGCAAATTAGTATCTTTACCACTTCCTGGGAAGAGTGGGTTATTAAATGAAATTTAATTCTACAAATATTTAAAGCCCACAAGGACTGACTTTTATTGTTGTATAGTTGATAAACATTTAGGTTTATCCACATTTCTGTTGTTCCTCATTCCTTCCTACGGTTCATCTGGCATCTCATTCCTTCTGCCTAAATTACCCTATTTAAATAGTGTCTCTTTTAGCATGGTTCTGCTGGGGATGAGTTCTCTCAGTTTTTGCTTTTCTGGAAATGTCTTTATTTCATTTTCAATCTGCTAGGTTTAGAATTCTCTGTGTCATTTCCTCCAATGTTCCTGAACCAGATTCTTGCCACTTCCACTTGCCCACAGTGTGCGCTAAATCAGGGTAGCCAGGTTGGTCAGACTGGCAGTTTCCAGATCTCATACCTGCCAAGTGAGGATGGCTATTTTAAAAGTTACAGATAATCCATTGGTATTAGCTTTTTGGAGGGCACTTTGCAGAATGTATTAAGATCTAAACTATACATCCATAGCCTTCGAGGCTCCTTAGCCCATTTCCCTAAAGCATAGAATCACACAAGTGTAAAAGTAAAAATAATGGTAGCAAATATTTGTAAAGCACTTATGATCTGCTAGGCATCATTCTAAGCACTTTACATGGATTAGCTACCTCATCGGGGTAGTTCACAGTGACCCTATGAGGGACGTACTATTATCCCAGTCTTACAAGATGAGGCGCGGAGAGGTTAAGTTAACCTGACCAAGGTTATATAGTTGGTAAGAGACTGAGCTGAAACTTACTTAAAACCAAGCAGTCTGACTTGAGAATCCATGCTTTTAATTACCATTCTCTACTGCCCTTCCAGGATGTTCTTTAGTGCATTTAATAGCGAACAGTGTGAATACCCCAAATGTCCATCAATCAGAGGTAGTCAAGTACGGTGTTTCCATGGAGCGGAATGTGATACAGCCATTAAAATAATGGAGTTGCGTAGTCATGAAAAGATGTGTATGACATATTGTCAATGAAAAAAGGCAGTTTACAGATCAGCTTGTGTAGTATAGTGTAGTGCCATTAGCTGCAAAATTATGTATGTGGGAAGGGGAGTTCGTTACGGAGAGAAAGCTCTGAACTGCATGTGTAATAGTGAGCCTGAATTGTTTCTGACAAAGCAATAAGTCATTTTTGTTTAATGGACAGAAACTGTGTCTTATTCTTCCTCTATCCTAATATATTTCTTGGGGTGTAATAACCGATTGAAAATAATAGCACATGATAGCTATTGAATGAACAAATGAAAAAATATTTGAGCTCCATTACTATTTACATGACGAGTTCCTAGAAGAGGAGGAAGATTCTAGACTTTGATGAATAGTAACTCTTCTTCTTCGACTGGGTACTTGCATTTCTTATTTATTCCCTTACCCTGTTTCTTCCTTCCTTCCTTCCTCCTCCTCCTCTCTCTCTCTCTCTCTCTCTCTCTCTCTCTCTCTTCTCTCTCTCTTTCTTTCTTTCTTTCTTTCTTTCTTTCTTTCTTTCTTTCTTTCTTTCTTATTTTTAACTGACCAACGTTTAATATGGGTTTTGGCAATAAAACAAATACATGGGTTTCAAAGACCTTTTGTCTTTGGTCCTTTTATTCTTTGGGAATCAATTTAAAAATTCACAAACCACTGATTTCCAAAATTCCTCTTCGTAGTTGCTGTGACAGTACCTCCAAATCTGACTGAGAAAGGGGACCAGGTTCTCCACAGAATTAATATCCATCCATCTTCTTTGTGGTGCTATTTCAAAATGAGAAATTCACCGTGAAGGGTCTGGAGAGTCGAGCTGGGCCAAGTTGCCTGTGGAGAGAAGGAGCAGCATCGTAGATGCCATGAGGGGAAATGGATAGCATATCTGTCACAGCCACATGCCTGCCTGAGGATTGAGCCCATCACCAACGCGTGCCCTGCTGGTCATCGAGTGAACACTAATTGGGGCACAGGGGATAACTGTAGGGGAGTGAAGTAGCTGCCTGGTGTCTTATGCTGTGAAAATCAGCTAAAGGCCTAGGACTTCATTTTTTTTTAATTGAAGTAGACATCATTCTAAGTGAAGTAAGCCAGAAAGAGAAAGAAGAATACCATATGATATCACTCGTATGTGAAATCTTAAAAAAAAAAAAAAGAAAAGAAAAGAAAAGAAAAAGGAGGACACTAATGAACTCATTTACAAAAGAAACAGACTCGCAGACATAGGACTTCATTTTATCACGAAACACTGCTGAGTCTGTGTGTGTCTGTGGGAATGTTCCCTAAAACACGCTCACTTGGGAAAGGAGATAAACACTTCATGTGTCATGTTTTTAAAGGCACACAGGGCTTCCTGTAAGTGCTGTCATTTATTTGATTTTTTTTTTTCAGCCCTGAAACCTCCATAAAATTAGTTCATTCGCATGGGTTTATGGCACAGTTAGGTTTCCACACCACACCCCCAAGTTCTCATCACACGTGTGAAAATAAAAGGTCACACGAGCACCACAATCTTGTGCCTCGTTGTATCTTGAATCTCATTCCTCCATTTTAATAAAGTGACATGGTGTTACCTTCTGCTCACTTGACACACAATGACAGGGAAGTGACAGTCTCTGTAACTGAGATTGTCCGGCCTCGTCGTAAACAATGCACGGCCATATCTGACATCCCTAGAAGACTGCAGAGCCAGACTGCTGTTTTTTTTTTTTTTTTTTTTTATTTTCCTATAAGCCCCCATTCCTAGTGTGAAACAAAGGCTGCAAAGGAGTCCCTCAGAGAGTTCTGTTTTTGCACGAGGAGTCAGGATTTAAGGGTTCGAGCCAAATTCCCCAGGGTCAAGGGCAAAGGACTGGGGCAGACTTCCTTTTCCTTTAAATGTGAGCATGTGAGCACTCATGTCACCAAGTCTACAAAGAATTTTCAGGTCTTTCTCTAGCACCTCTCTACACTCAAATGTCTCTTCATTAGAATATCACTTCAGGACTTTCAAAAGCTGTACTATCACTTTTTTTTACAGTACTCACTTGAGTATTGTATGAATATAGTATACGGTACCCATATAATCCAGAAGGTTTTATTTTTTTTTACATGTGTTTCAAGAAAGCACTCAGGAAGCCCTCACCTGCTATATTCAGCATGGGGAGCCCGTGCCGGCCTCTGAATGAGGAAGGTGAGACAGTCTTTGCCGCTCACGGTGTGGTCCCCTGACCGGCAGCCTCCGCGTCACCTGGGAGCTTGTTAGAAATGCGGACTCTCGGGCCCACCTGGATCTACTGAATTAGATTCTGTGTTTTAACAAGCCCCCGGTGGACGCATGCAAGATACAGTTTGAAAGGCACTGAAACAGTCTACGCAGCATCCCAGCAAATATGGGGATGATGCCCAAAAAATTTCAACCTGCGTGGGCCTGTTCAGCAATTATATTACATTTGAACATGACTTTCTTTCATTCTCTTGTTGCTCAGAGGCCCCTCTGCCCACCTAGATTTGAGAAAAATCACTTCAATGTTTGACAGTGTCTTTTGTGTCTTCTAGCAAGTTCTCCTTCCCGGTGCTTGTCATTCTTGCCGGCTGCTTAGCAGTTGTCAGAGATGATGTTATAACCTGCCTGTGATGCTTATTTGATCTAATGTCATAATCCTGTTGACCTGCCAAGCCCTGCAATTCTTTTTAGTTAGAGCTGTTCAGTGTGAATGCAAATTATGGGTCGGGAGACTTTGTCTCATGAAGATCGACTGTTTGGACTTGTTCGATTCTGTGAAGCCAGGACAAGCAAGTGATTGTTCCCTAAATCAAGCTGTATATGGACTAGAGTTTAGAAATGTATAGTATTTCTAGTTGATATTGATATCTGAAAAGCATGTAGTAATGTCTTATTATATCATCACATTAAGAAACATTAACACCTGCCTTATTTACTTTAGCAAACTTTTGCCATTTATAGAGTGTGTACAAAGGAAAACAAGATAAAAAAAATGCAATTGTTATATGGGACATGCATTCATTCAAAATAATCTGTCATATGAACAAACATTGAAATAATGATCTACTTTCTAGAGTATAAATGTTAAATGGTAAAATCATAACTCTTGTCCAAATATAAAATGTGTCAAAGATTTTGTTCAACTGATTAATTAATGAAGGAATTAGTCAGATATAAAGAACTAAATACCGACAATTTAATAAAGAAATTACTTTATGATGGGTTATATACAAAACTGGTAACTGTCTTATAGGACAATAAATTGTTACCTTTGGGGTCATCGGTCCCACTGAACAGAAATTATTTGCATCTTTGCCCCCCCCCAAAAATCAATCAGCTAGCCTATCACTTCACAAAGTCTAAGACCCTTAATCTGTAGGAAACATTGAGGAACATGTTTCAGAAGGAACAAAGCGTTATTCCTTCTACTGTCCTGGGTGACCTTTGCCCCCATAAGACATTGAAATGAGGTTTTCTGCCTTATGTCCAAGTGGTAAACAATTTTTCGTACACTTACAGAAAACCATTTTCTGTTAAAAAATCAACATACTTTCTTTTCATTTTTAAAACGACTTTATTGTGGCATAATTCCTGTACAGTAAACTGCACATATGTCAGGTGTACAATTTGATGAATTTTGATAGATGTATACACCTATTCAACATAATTTCTAAAGAAGGTTTAAACATGCTCATTTTCCAAGTGGGCATTTATTCTAAAATTGCAGAAGGTGAAAGCTGGCCTACTTTTTTCTACCTCATATAATTACTGCTGGGGTCCAGTGAGTTTTCCAAATAGCTTTACATAACCTTCTCTGTACGATGGTAGATTTCCACGCCTGGTGACCCTGAGTCCCAGTTTGTGTGAGGATATCTGAGGTGGCTCAGAACAGTCATGACGGAGGACCCGCTCTCTGAGCTACGAGTATCAGGAGATTCTGCTGCTTCCACTCACACCACATGGCAAGGTACACCTGCTTCCTGCTTTTGGGTGATCCCCGTGGACATTGGTGTGTTTCAATAGGAAGTTCACATTTTGAGCGCAAGAGTTCACTCTTTCTCCCATATACACATGCTAATTACGTAACACATAGGTTTCTCTCTGTAATCATTTATATTCATATTCATGAACAATGTTGACTCCCTCTTGCCATTTGGCTTCTATTGAATCTCATCGGCATTATTCTCAGAAATTGAATTAATTGTGCACTAGCATGGAAAAGAGTAAGTATTCTGAGTGTATTAACTAGGAAATATTGATTGCTCTATAACTAAAAACTATTTTCTAAAATAATTGTAGGGTTTTGAGGTGGGTTTTTTTGTTGTTGTTGTTGTAATGTCAGGGTCTGCTTGCATTCAGAGCATTCAGTGCATCTACAAAGAAGTGGGTCTTGGCTTTTACTCTGCTCCTGGCTTCAGCTTGCTCTGTGAAGGCAGCCAAGGGCAGAGAAGGCCCTTCACATGCTCAGCGGGGGATCTGGCAGAGGGGAAGATGCCAGAATCATAGAGTTCTCGGCATAAATAGCTCCAAGATCTGAATGCATTCTTTCCTGACAATCGAATGAATGCGTTTGTTCTCCCCTTCTTTCTAGTGAGCTAACCTTGTGTTGTGTTGGTCCGCTCAATAGCATTCTTCAGTGAAGATGTTTGGAGATAGAATGTAAATTTGTCGCAGGAAACTGCATATGGGAATGTGAGGTAGGGTCAGAATTCACCACCGCCAGGAGTTCTCAGGGTTAGGGCTTGCTGTTGAAATATCTAGAGATGTTTACTAAAAGGAAGAGTGTCTCTGTTTGCTTAGAATAAAAACACTATTTTCTGTGTTTATGTAAGCACTCACTAAAGTTTGTTCTGATGCTTGGGACAGTGCTCTTGGATTCTTTCCTAAACAGTTTAGGTTGCCTGTCTTTATTACTGTTTTCTGTAATGAGGTGTAAGAAAGTTCAAGCTTTTATCGATATACTGACTTTTATAACTGAAAATGAGAATACGTACAAAAATCAAAGGGATTTAATTCTTCTGCATTTTAACTTTCGAAAATGTTAGTTTCACGTAATGATTTTTTCCCAAATAATTTAAAAGTCTTCATTTAAACTTTGATGGTAAATTAAATTAAAGGTTTATTATTTTTCAGTGTGATCTATAGGGTAATGCTTTTATTTTAAATGTTACTTATGTCATAGAAGAATGGTATCTTGATTATCATATAGATTCTTAGGGGCATTTCATTTTTTTGACATGACATGAAATTTTATAAGCAGCAGTTAATTATTTCAATTTTTGCCTATTTTGAAACATTCTGATTTTAATATCCTTGTTCTTTGCCTTGATTATGTTTTTATTATAATAAAAGTAGTAGGTGTTGACTAGAAAATTTAGAAAACATTTGCAAAGCTTGGGGGAGAGAACCATCATCTGTGATAGCCAAACAGCAAAAACAAAAAAAAAACAAAAAAAAACTACTCTTAATATTTTAATTTAACTCTAAAACAGAGACCCACAGACAAGAAAACATGTAGGTTTACCAAAAGGGAAAGGAAGTGGGGAGGGATAAATTAGGAGTTTGGGATTAGCAGACACAAACTACTATACATAAAATAGATAAACAACAAGGTTCTACTGTATAGCACAAGGAACTTACATTCAGTATCTTGTTATAATCTATAAAATGAAAAAGAATATGAAAAATATATATGTATATTTGTAACTGAATCACTGTGCTGTGCACCAGAAACTAACACATTATAAATCAACTATACTTCAGTTAAAACATATAGTTTATTTCCTTCTGATATTTTATCCATGCGTGCAAGTACCTGTTTCTATAAAATTAGGATCATCCTTTATGTAGAATTTGTATTCTTTGAAACCATAAAGATGTTGCAGAAATGTATTTTTCAAGTGAAAAATGTTCCTGTTATATTATTAAATTAGAAAGCAGTATGTATTTCTGTCTCATTTTTGGTGTAAACAACATTATAACATGCTTGATTTATGTCTTTCCAGATTCTTTCTTATTATGATGTATGTTCCATTCTTTATGCTCTTTTTGCTTGTTTGTGTTTCCTGCTTGTTCTGTGGTGGAGCGTGTGTTACTTTTTGGACTTAATCAGTATAAATTGAAACAACTCAGTAAGAACCATCCCTGTCTGTAACCTTTGGAGCAGCTCTTTCTCTGATTGATTGTTTTCTTTGAATACATTCCTAGCAGTGGAATAATTGATGTCTAAGTGGTGAATATTTTGTATACTTTGTAGTCTAATTACTTTCTTCTTGGAAAGGAATTTTGAATGTGTTTTTTGCAAAGTAACAGACAAAGTAACTTTACCTTGCAAAATAAAGAACATGCGTTTAGCCATCTTTGCCCTCACAACTTTTCCATATCATGCTTTTCGCATCCCTATCTTTTACCCATCTTCCATACAGTTTCTATCTCTCTGTAAACCACAGATGCTCTTCCCTCTCTCCTCTCTGCCCCCACCCCCAAAATCCACCTTTTCTGGACAGAATTATCCCAGGGCTGGCTAGCGGCTCCCCACTTCTGCGTCTGTGCTCTGTACACGGTCCTCTGCCCCACAGCTCACCTTCGCCGTCCCAGAGAACTCTTCTCCTTCTGGCCCCACGTACTGTGCCAAACATGCAACTGTGCAGTTCCAAAGCAGTCACCTCCTTGTTCAGAATTTGCCAAAACCAGAGCAACAGATCCAATCCTGAGATGGAGATTTTGTGAGTTTTTATAGTTTCTGTGCATTTAGTGGCTTGAGAAAAATTAATGTCTAAAGCTGTCCTTGAATTTTCAAGCATTCTGGTCCTTATTTTTAAGAAGCTCTTTAGAATAATTTTATCATTAGAAACGTGGAGCCCTAAAATAGAAAGTTCATATGAGATGTTTCAAGCATTTTTCTTCCCAAAATATCTAAATTGTCTTCATTACAATTTCACCTTTTATGGCTAAAAATCCAGTTGTGTGGGGAAAAGGAAAAAACTCTACAGAGGCAGTCGTGTTGGCCAAATTTACTTTAGTCTCAAGTCTAGGGCTGTGAACCAAAATAGTCTGGTCTCCTGATGCACTGAAAATGGACAGAATTCGTTTATGAGAAAGATTCCAGCCAGATTGTCTAGGAACTTGGTAACTGTGGTTACAAAGGGAGACAGAGGGAAGGAAGGCACATTTTCTTTTATGTGTTGAAACAGTGAGTTTTAAATATCATGGCTATTCTGGATAAGGGAAAAGCATTAAGTCCTCCTAATCTATACCTGGATACCTGCTCCATGTTAGGCGCTGTGCTAAGGAATAATGCTAAGATCCTTGCCCATCAGACTTTTATCTTCAACTCAGGAGAAAAGCACGTGAACACGTCACACAGCAAAGGCGATTTAAGAAAGGGGCTTTCTGAATGCTATTCAGCAATTGCCTTCGTGTTCAGTTCAGGAATTGGTTATTTCTAACTGTGGCGATACAGGAAGGTATTTTGGAAAGGAAGTTGCTTTCAAGCGGAGCCTTAGATGAGCTGGTAAGATCTTGATAGAAGTTGTTGAAATGTGCTATACATAAAAGGAATGCGAAACTATGATGAAATCATACTGGGTGTGTTTGAGAAAAGCAAGTAGACCTCGCTGAATGGTGTGGTAAGTTCAAATGGCAAAGTAGTGAGAGAAAATTCTGGAATGATAGGTTAATTAAACCTGTATCATGCAGGATTCTGACTCCCACTCTAGAGCCTAGTATTTCTCAGAGGTTTTTTGGTGTTGTTTTGAAGACTCACTATATCAGCATCACATTGGGGCATTAAAATGCAGACTTCTGGGCCACGCTGCAGATCAGAATCAGAGGGCAGTCCTCTGAAACCTGCATCTTAATACTCTTCCTAAGCGATTCCAATGCATACTAAAACTGGGGAGCAGTTGCTCTTGAAACAGCAGCCCGGGAGGGGCTCAGTGAATGCTGTGGATATGGGAATGGCAGGCGGGTGGGGAAATGAAGGTCTGGGTGGGAAGGTGGGTACTGGGAGGTGATGGGGCAGGGGCTTTTGGACAGAGGAGGAGAAGTGTGTGGAATGTAGTCACTGCTGGGGGTTAGGGGTGGTGAGACGGAGAAGCGCTCATTAGGGCCCTAAGCTTCCGTGGCCAGGGAGCCTGGGGTGGGGCCACCAGCAGAAACATGTATAACACATGCATTTCCCTGAGCACCTACAGGACCGCTTGGAACCTCTCGCCCTCTGCAAAACTGTGTTTAACCCCCACCTCTAACAGAAACACCCGCACAAAAAGTTTCTGGACTTTGCAAAGGCAGACTCACGTGCACCCGTGAGCTAGTCTGAGCCCCTGTAGCACCGCTGCTGCCCTGTCAGATGACGTGGTGTCAAGATGGCTTTGCTGGGTCCCTTGCTCCCTGCCTGGCCTGTGACTTTCAGCACCTTGGTCTTGCCCACTGCCCTCCAGGCCCAGCAGCTCCCTGATTTTAGCAGTAAATGCCCCACCAAGGTGGTCTAGGAGAGGGTGTTATTGCTCTGGGCTCTGCGGTCCCTGCCCCGTCAGCATCCTCCCCTGTTGGTCTGTGTGTCACCAGCATCTCTTCAGCCACCCAACCAGGCTAAGCAGATCTGTGCCCATGAATCTAATTCAAGGGCCACAGTGAATGATACAGATGCTCTACCTTTTTCTGGCCAGGTGGAATCACAAAGTGCCTGCGCGGGGCACTGTAGCCTAGAGGTCCGAGGAAGAGTGGATCCTCCCCTTTGGAGAGCCCTCAGCCCCAGGGGTATCAAAGCAACGTTCTTTAGCTCTGTGTTTTATCCGTAGAGGCAAAATGACTCTTCCATCTTCTCTGGCTCCCTCAGACCTCAGGCATGAGTTCAGTGGGACTGTCAGGAGACAGAATCTGAGTAGCAGAATCTCCTCTCCCCACTGAGAAAGTAAAAACCTGTGTGAGGTAATAAGTGTGCTATGCCTGGCCCTCATCCCCCCTCAACACGTGTGCTCCTTGAAGACACACAGACAAGATGCCCTCAGCCCTCGGCGGGTGATGTTTTACCACTGCCCCCGACCTCCATCGCCATCTATGCTCAACCCTCTGCAGAGGACACAGCTGGGCTCACTTGGGATCCCCGCTTCACATGGGGATTGAAAGCCAGATCCTGTTTGGAAGAGGAGAGACTAAATTATTTCACTCAGATTTTTTAAGGCGGCAGTGTATTTATATGAAATGAAATTCTAAAGAGGGTGTCCTGTAAAGTATCCTTCCCAACTCCGCCCCCTGCCATTCAAATGAACCTGCTCGTGTATTCAGGTAAAAATGTGTCCATGTACCCATTCACCTTTTTTTTTCTAATGGAAGGAGATGGTACACTCTACCCACTGTTCTGGACCATGTCTTTTCAAACTCCACATCGGAGCTTGCTCGTCCTTGTCACAGGGTGTGAATTTCCCGCAGCTGGATTCAAGTGGTCTGCAGAGGTAGAACTTGGCATTTCTCCAGTCTCTTCCTATTACAGACGATACTACAATGGACAGCGTGTAGACACGTCATTACAGACACAGGCAGCTGTATCTCCACGGTCAAGTCCTAGAGGGGGATTGTGGGTCAGAGGTTAAGCGAACATGTCGTTTTTTAAAATATCGCCAAGTTCCTCCCCACAGGGGTTGCACCATTTTGCATTCTTATGATTAATGGACAAGAGTCCCTTTTCCCCACCTACCATTTCATCAACAGAATGTTGTCCAACTTCTGCATTTTGTGTGGGGTACGTTCTCGGCTGTTTGGGTGGGAGGATGGAAGGAGGCCAGGGGCACCCTGGGAACCTCTGCGTCCAGAGCAGTGCCTTACATGCAGCACGCTCAACACTGTTATTTAGTAAAACCTAGACAGCCCCACCAGCTTTTTATTTTTGTTTAAAATGTATTTTTTTAAATTGAAGTATAGTCAGTTTACAACGTTGTGTCAATTTCTGGTGCACAGCATAGTGTTTCAGTCATACATATACATACATATATTTGTTTTCATATTCTTTTTCATTATAGGTTACTACAAGGTATGGAATATATAAAATGTAATTTTTAATTTTTTTTTTTTAGTTAACAAACAGTAAAATTGATCTCATTTTGGGTGTATAGTTCTATGGATTTTGACACAGATAGCTTTGAGTAACCACCATTACTGTTCAGAACTGTCCTATCACCCCCAAAAGTCCTTCATGTTCTCCTTGGCAGTCACACCCTCCCCTGCCCCTGAGACCCTGGCAACACAGCTCTAGTCCCCGTCCCAGCAGTCTTGTCTTTTAGAAAATGTCGTCTGAACCACACATCAAGCTGGAATAAAATAAGAAAATACATGACGTGAATAGTATGATTGCTGTTTGTATTTTTCCTATATTCAAATTTTTAAATCTTTGCATTTTTCAAACATGTTATAAAATAAAACCATGTAAAAATTGTATTTTAAATGTCAAATCAACCATATTTGACTCAAAATTTTACGTGTATACAGGAGAGCGCTTGCCGGCTTATGTCCTTTCCTCTCCTTCCCACAGGATGTGCTGGGTGGCGTCCTGATGACCGCAGTCCTCATTGTCCTCACCTACCCTGCCTGGACCCTAATCGACTGCCTGGACTTGGCCAGCCCCCTCTTCCCTGTATGCGCCATAGTGGTGCCCTTCTTCTTGAGTTACAATTACCCCATGTCTGAGTGCTACAGCCCCACCAGAGCAGACACCACCACCATCCTGGCCTCCGGGGCTGGGATGATCATAGGATTCTGGATCAATCACTTTTTCCAGCTGGTGTCCGAGCCCGCGGAATCACTCCCTGTTGTTCAGAATATCCCACCGCTCACCGTGGACATTTTAGTTTTGAGTCTGGCCAGATTCGTTGTGGGAATCACGTTGACCCTCCTGGTTCGTCAGCTGGCGCGAACTCTCTCACTACAAGTGTTATACTCCTGGTTCAAGGTGGTCACCAGGAACAAGGAGGCCCGGCGGAGACTGGAGATCGAAGTGCCTTACAAGTTCGTCACCTACACGTTGGTTGGCATCTGTGCGACAACCTTCGTGCCAATGCTACACAGGTTTCTGGGGTTACTCTGAGCCTCAGATGGTTGGACATTAGCTCATTGGACATGAGCACAAGACATCAAAATTTGTTGGGTGAGAAAATCTTGATAACGTGTTTTTCTTTAAAAAAAAATCCTTAAGTCACATGTCGCTTTGCTGCTGTCTCAGATAAGTGTTGCTGTCTAGAAGGAAAAACTGTCTTGTAGGGACCACTAGTCTGTAAGGGTCATGCTGCAGGAGAAGCCAGACTAAACCCACAGTCCTGTTGTTTAAGGTCCCCTGCCCTGTCTGTTACATGGACTCTGGACCAGTCCTGGGCTGGCAGGAATCATGGCCTGGCTTAGGCATGGCCACAAGCTCCCCTGGGTTCTGGAGAGTCAAAAAAGATGGGCGTGGTCCTGGAGGCTGGATGTCAGGTGTTCCTTTTCAGCTGTGACCTTGCCCGGCACTGAGTCTCATTTCCAAAACTGGAATGTTGGTGTGAGAGAAAGAGTGGCGTCACGTAAAACTGTGTTCCTTGAACAGGGTGGCTTTCTGGTCGCAATGATTGCATTAGACTGTGTCTGCTTGGGTGGAAAGAGAACTGTGAACCTTGCTGTGAGGCGTGAAGGGCGGGGACAAAGCTGCGAGGTCACAGGCGAGAAGCTGCTTTCCTTTGAGTCCTGGTCTCTGTCGGCTGCATATTGAACAGGGATCCACTTCTCCTTGTTTGTTCGGGGTGCCAGGTACCATTTCTAGCCTCTCTGATCCATGAACCCAACTGGCTGCTGCCACCCCACTTCACCTGGGGTCCTCTGAGTGTCCTGCTGTCTCCTGGGCCACAGTGACTTGGGACAAGCCCTCTGCCCATCTTCAGCTTTTTTGTTTCCTCACAAACTGTCATCTGCCTATGAAAGTGGATCAATGAAACAGGTGAACAGAATCCTTCCTGGGGCCTGACGAAGAGGAACAAGGCCTCCCTCCCGAAAACTGTTCCTCCATTTATTTCTCAGTTTCTTCTTGTAAACCTGTTTTCTCATCTGCTGAATGGAATCAGGGGCTCCCTTTTCACCTTCCCACCTCTTATCTCTTAGCAATTTCAAGGGTAATTAATGCAGGAACAACTGTCAGCCTCTTTGGGGAAAACAAGGCAGCCAAATACAACGCCTTTTAAAACTCAGGCAAGCGACCGTATCCTCGCATCCTCGTTAGACTTGGAAAGTGATCATGATGCGAACACCTCCCTCCAGGGGCTCCTCTTAGTTCTTAAGAAGGACGAGGAACAAGTATCAACAATGTTCTTAAAAGTGAGTGCCAATGTGTAGTTAACAAAGTGTCTTTTGTGGTTCAGTGCCTGAGAGCTGAAGCCCATGATTTACAATACGACCCTCATGCATCCTTACCACGCATGCACTTGGGGGGAAGTTAGCCTGCCTTGAAAGATAGGTGCTTGCTTCTGCATCCGTGTGAAAACCGAGCATCCCATTCGTTCCGATTTCAAACATGCACCCTGGCCTTTTGGTTGAGATGGTCTTTGGTGTTTGACTTAATTCTCCTGTTTCTAGGGAAGAATATTTGTTAATAAAACATCCTGTTTTTCTTTCAAATTCTTCTGAAGTTTGTCATAATTAGAAGGCAGGAATCCAAATGACCTTTTTTACATCATAACTTTGACCAGTATTTGTGGAACCGGGGTGGGGGCTGTGGAGAGAGCCCCAGCTCACAGGCACACTGCCCTAGGATGCCCCCCAATGCAGTGCTACAACAGGGTACTTTTTGGGGTACTGTCCCCATTGGCCAAACCCAAGATCACAGTGCTGGATAATATTTACACAAAATGATTTCAGTGGAGAAAGGATCAGCTTTTTTCATTTGTATCCTTTAAGAAGAAGGGTCATAGTCATTGTTGCAGCAGTGGGGGGTGGTGGTGGTGGTGGTGGTGGTGGTGGTGGTGTGTGTGTGTGTGTGTGTGTGTCTGTAAAAAGTTTTACTGCCGTCCCTTTTGTCTTAAGCCCCAGCAGTAGGACTACAGTCAGCTGGATTGATGTATTTAAGGCTGTATTTACACGGTTTGGATTGAGGATGAGTATATTGGCCATAGCTTATTAAAAAGAAAAAGACCCATGCATCCATCACTTTTTAAAGTCTCTCATTAGAGCAACTGAAGAATAAAACATATATGTTGGTGAGGCCAGGCTTAGTTTTAGAGCACGACTGCTTTGTGGACTAGAATTAGGCAAACAGTGATTGAAAAATTGTTACCTGATTCAAATTCCTGCTTTGCCCACAGGGGTTCGCTCTGTTAAAACTTCACACTCTCTCAGGCGCGCGCGCGTGCGCGCGCGCGCGCACACACACACACACACACACACACACGTATGCATGCACGCACGCCACACTTGCCCCTTCCAAGAGTACGCCTTCCATCTCTAAGATCTTTGGATTTTCTCTCTGGGGAAAGACTGCCCCCTGCTGGTTTAGCCTCAGCCTTGGTCCAGAGCCTCTCCCTGGGGCAGGAGTCTTGGAGATGAAGACTTTAAAAATCAAGCTCACCATGGTGTATCCAACACAAGCTTAGGAGCTGCGTTCTGCCTCACCCTGCATTTGGAAACTGACATCAAAGCCCTCAGGGCCGTTGGCCCCTCCAGGTAGAACGCATGCCTTTTCCTGGCTGTCCTCACCCTGCCCCCAGCCGACTACCACTCTGGACCAGGGCATCCATCCTGTAACCGTCATTCTGAACAGATCTCACTTCAGGCCAGTGTTGCTCAGACCTGCACCATAACAGAACATGCAGAAGGAAAAAAAAAGCCATGAACTAAAAACTCTAAATTGCTGAAATCACTCCATGACATGCCTGCCGGTCGCACTGTAACATGGGATTTTCTTGCCCAAATAGGCGACTCATGCTTCCCAAGAGTAACCAAAGCATGTGGTGTTTCGGGGCCATATGCTCGGGGTTGCTATTTTGAAAACTTTCAGCTGTCTTGCTTATAGACTGTATGTAAATGTATTCTTTTTAAAATAAAATCATTTTTGTTTCTGACTTATTAAATGCTTTAAAAGCCAGTGTTCGGCCTCCTTGGAATTTTGGTCCCTACATCTTTTTCTCAGGGTTTCTGGGACCTGAGTTGAAAAGAGGCAACAAAAATAAACAGTAGGCTATCCCGTTCTCTTCCGCTGTCATTCTTCAATCACGTGCAAAGGCTGGTCAGCGTCACAGTAGCCACAGGTGTGATGAACAGGAAGTACGTGATATGATCACCTGCTTCATTGCCTTCCTTCAACTCTTTGTGATACTGAAGAGCATCCTTTTACCGGATTCGGAGATAAGTGCTACCATGTATTGAAGTTAAATGTTAAAGGTGACGCTGCTTAAGGCAGGTATAAGGTTTTCACAGATGCGTACCTTGTCTGCTGAACCGAAGGGACACAGCCCCACCTCACATTCTCATCATTGCAGTGATGTGCTCTGCCTTCAAGCATCCCTGGCTATTTGAAATGGTACCGAAAGCTGACACTTTGCCTTGCAAGGCTAAGCCTAGGGTCCTGTTTGTACTTTGAACAGTATGTATTTAATAATGACCTAATATGCTGGGTACCACAGGCACATGAAGCTGGATGGGACCCAGTCTGCCCTCTGGAGTTCTCTCAAGAGAAGAGGAGACTCAGGCTCAGAAAATTACAATCCAAGATCCAAAGTGTTAAGGCTGTAGGGAAAAGATAACCTTGCTGTGGGAACTGAGAAGAGGGGAGGATGAGTTCTGGCTTTGGGGCTGCTGCAACTCAGGGGAGAGTCGTGGGAGAAGTAGTGGGTGAGCCAGGCGTGAAGAACAGAGGGGTTGGCACAGGGATGTGATGCACAGTAGGATGGGGTGATGCTCCACAGTGAGGGCACAGCTTGCCAGAGACACTTCCCCAGGCACCTCCAGCCCTTACAAGGGGAAGCCAAGCTACACCCATGTTGGCGAGTGTGTGTAGGATTAATAGTGGTGGCAGGGGCAGGGACAAACTGAGCAAGGGGCTTTGATGTTGCAGAACCAAGTCACGAGAAGAGGAAGGAAGCGTGAGAAGCCCCTTAGTCCATTTCCTTGCCTCCATGTGGGACCATCCAGAGAAGGTGATGTCTGCAGGTGATTTCGGTCCCCTTTCATTGTTCCTCATTCCAATATTTCACTGTGGGTGCCTTCCCCTCCTGCTGTCCCCGAACCTCACCTTCCCATATCCTCTTGTTCAGCTCTCAGCAGACGTGACAGCAGCGAGGGACCCAGTCCGTGTCCTTGATGCCTGTGCTCTCTGCTCAGCTCCCTGACCTAGTCCCGTGAAACTTCACTTTCAGAATATTTTACCATAATCCTCGCTCTTTGAGGGACCTGTAAATACTCCATGTCACTCTCCAAGCCCTGATTCTCTAGTAAGAGGTTAACCAGAACCAAGTGGAACAGGGGTGTAGACGGATCTCGTTTTAAGGAATACATGTTTTCCTAAAAGCTGTCTGTTTTGATTGTTTAAACTTGAATTTTAAGTGCACCAAGGGGTTTGCTACTTAAAAAAAATCATATGCCAGTTCCTCATTTCTGTAAACATAAGGCCCCTAAATGGATTATTTGGGATACACCACGCATGCATTGTTTCAAGTGGGGCGCACCTGTAGTGCAGACTTCGCTATTTACAGGATGCATAGTAAGAAGAATGAGCACTGAATGCGGACCATAAATAGAATGGTAAATTTTTTAAAACTGTAGCCTCATGAGACAAGGGAGCATTATGAAGCCAAAAATCCTTCTTCCTTCTTCATGCCTGTCCATGTGGCATACAAAAGCAAGCAAGACGAGCAGGGATGCAGCTGAGACCCAGCTAGAATTAATTTCTCTTTGATGCACACACTCAAAATGCCTGCTAGCCTTGCTCTCTCTTGCTATGACATCAGGGTCGCCTTGGTTGGAGCACCAGCCAGATTCTTTCCCAGTGGAGGGGCTCAGAGGTCAATGCCTTTAACATCCACAAAGCCAGCCTCACGTCGCTGGGGGTGGGGTAGGGTAGGGTGACAGTTGATGCCGCCCTCATGCCATCTACCTGCATCCGAGAGCCTGTGGCTTCCAGTCCCGTGTCTCTCGGTCACATGGGAACCAGTTGGATGATGCTGCGGGCGGGGAGATTATGCACAGGGCACGCTAAACAGACCATTTTAGCCATCTTAATTAGATACCGATTAAAATATTTGGCTGGAAAACTATTTTCGCTGTGGGGGCTAAAACCATAGCTGAATGTAAATTTTTCATGAGGTCAGTCAGTTCTGCTGTTGTTAAATAGCATTTACTGAGTATTTTAATCAGTATATTCCTTTCTGTTTTATCTCAGACATCATGCTTTCATCTATAGAAATTAGAAATATACATCTTCCACGTTTCTACTTGTCTTGTTCCATCTTTCCTCTGGCTTCTTGAAAATACAGAATACAGTTATAGTAATATCCTCGTCTACTTTATCATCTAGGTCATTTTTCAGTCCAGTTTTTATTCATTTTCCCCCTCATTACTGGTTTTATCTCCTAGCTTCTTTGGTTGCCTGGTAATTTTTAATTGGAGACCAGGGACTGTCAAGTTTACATTGTTGGGTGCTGGATATTTTGTATTACTATGTATATTCTTAAACTTTGTTCTGGAATGCAATTCATTCCTTGGAAATGGTTTGATTCTTCTGGGTCGTGTTTTTAAGTTTACTAGGTGGAACCAGAGAACATTTAGTCTAGAGCCGGTTTCCTCCCTCCTGAGGCAAAGCCCTGGGTGGCACTCTCCCCATCGGCTCGTGGTTTGGGGGGTTGCTGGCTCTGGCCTGCCTTGTGTGGGCTCCCGGGACTGCACTCTCTCTCTTCTCATGGATGGCTACAGGTGGTCTCCTCTGGAACAGGACAGTCCCTGCACATGCATGCGCTGGTCAGTGCTCACCAGGAGACTCAGGGTGGGGGGGGGCGGCGGTGAGGGGGGAGATTCTGCAAACTTATCCTGCAGCTCCTTAATCTTCCCTGCCAACTCTAGCCGCCTCGGCCTCCGTGGACTCCCAGCTCCATCTCCTCAATTCCTGGGGACCTCCGACCTCTGCCTGGGTCCCCATCCCTGCACCACATCCTGGACTCTCTCCAGGCCTAAGCTGGGCAGTCACAGGACTCACCTTGTTTGCTTTCTGTCTCTTGAGGATCACTGGCCTTTGCTGCCTGATACCCAGTGTGTTGAGAACCATTGTTTTACACATTTCATCTGGATTTGTAGATGGGGTATGCAAAGGAGGAAAATGTTCCTCTGGAAGAAAGAAGTAAAGATGCCTCAAACAGATCCGCTAGAATCCAAGATGCTGAAGTACCTTGAAGGTCGGAGAGGAGGTGAGATCCAGCTGGTCCGTGATTGTCTTCTTTATGCTCCAGGACCAACCCGGCCCAGGGCCTCCCCATGACAGGTGTGTGCCCAGTGTTTCCTAGTTCTCTCACCTGCAGGGCCTCTCCTCCCTACAGCGCGGTTGTGTCCGGAGCACCTTTCTGCCTGGCTCCCGCCAAGGGCTCGTTTAAGTGCTCTGCCCGACACTCACAGTGAGATCTCTGATGAACCCGTCCACCTACGAGTGGTCTCTCACCTGCCTGGATCCAGCACCAGTGTGGACGCCTTCACAGGCTGGCCTCCTTTACAACTGGCTTCTTGCCCTAAGCAGGTGCTTATCTTAGGGGTGGCAGGAACGTAGGAAATTCCTTTTTCTACCAGGTTTGGTATCAAGCAGGCACATTCCTCAGCATCCTGATTTTTCTGTCTTAACGATAAGGACAGCTTTGCTGCCTGACAAGTCATGAAATCCGAATGCCCGGAGCAATTCTCTCTAGCAAAGGCCTCCTAACACGGGTGGGTGGGGGTGGGAGGGAGGTTTCAAAATGTGTTCTAGTGCAGAACCGTGTCACGTTCCTGCCTTCCTTCCACAGACACAAGTCAAGGCCAAACCTGTGGATGAGTGAAGAGCTTGAGTGCGAGCCTTGAGTATATTCTTATACACGGCATGGGTCACGTGGGGAAGGAAAAACATACAGGGCTCTAGCCAGACGTAATTCAATTAAAGCCTTTGCTGGAGAAAGAGCCTGATTTCTGGCCACTGAACTTGGTCAGGGGCCTCAGGGAGCTGCTTGCAGATTGCCCCAGGGGTGAGCCGCTCCCTTCAATTGCATTACGTCAGCCAGCCTCTACTATTGTAAAAAATAATACACGTAAAATCATTCAAGGTCCTTATAGTAAGTTAACAACTTGGAAGCGATCAGATGTGTCAAATGCTTTTGCTGTGTAGAGGGGATATTTTGCTGAAGGCAGCTGCGTTACTTTAAGGCCACCTGTCTGCTTTTGGATAAAACAGACAAAAGAGCCAAGTCCAGTGTCCAAGCATTGGGGTCAGTGATGTTTACAGGAAACACCAAGCACAAACAGAGGCTAAGAATGAGACGCAAGCTTGTGAGCAACGCTCTTCGCCAAGCTGATGAGCCCATCCCTGCGGAGGGCAGGAGCAGCAGCAGGCCAGCTGGTTCCCAGTCAGGCCACTGCTATGTAAAAGCTAACAGAAGTCTCACCTCCCTGGGATAATATACTGCTCACATACAAAAGTCACATGTAAGCAGTATCTAAGATAGCCCAGTGCAGTATTCAGTTATCTAAGACAATATCAGATGTAGACACTGACAGCCTTGCATCCTTTAGGAATGGTCTTCCACTGGTCCCCAAGCCTATGCTATTTAGGGGGAGGTACATCGAAGTCCATTAGAACACTGTAACTGCAGGGTTGGGACAGAAGGTCCATGAACAGAGGAACAGCTGAACAAATGATGGGCATCCACACAATAGAATGTTGCATCATTTAAAAGAATGAGGTGGGTCTAAAGGTACTGACCTGGAACAGTGGGACATCCTGTGAAATGTCATGAGCTACATTATGTAAACAGAAACCAAAACGTGTTGCAAACCATTAAGTAGAGAGAGCATGACCCCAAAACTGTTGAGCACGTTCGTGGGTCTGACAGTCCAAACTTAAAAAAAAAATGTCAGAAACAACACAAGCTAAACTGTTGACAGTGGTTAATTAGAGAACTGGGGGGAGGGCGGGTAGATTAGCTTGGGATGGTGTTATTTTGTAGTATTGTAAAGTAGTAAAGTTAAGAGTTTTAACTTTTTGTCTTTTTTAGTATTTTATATATAAAAACAAAACTTGTAAAAAAAAAAAAAAACCTTAACATTTGGGTAAGTAGGTAAATGACGCAAAACACTGAGTGATCCGTGGGCTCCACGTCAGTCTTACTAGGTGTCACAAACCCACCGATTAGCCACGTGACTTCTGGGCACATTAGCCTCTCTGAATGTGAACTGTTCTCATCCCGTAAGTCAGGGAGAATTCCTAGTCTAACGACCTCCTACAGGTGTTAAACCGAAAAAGTTAAAATACTGTAAACTGAAGAGGAACGCCGGCACATCTGTAAGCTAGAACAAGAATCAGTTACATCTCATTCCCCTTTTAAGACTAGGGCCCCCAGTTTTCACTAAGCAGGTGTCTTCTCCAAGAAAGGCTCTTTGCTGGTGCCCAGACTGCGCTGGCCCCAGTTCAGACGTCTCACGGGGACAAGTGAGGACGACCTGGCTGTGGTGCCTCTTCTTCTCGTGTACCCGATACTGTTTTCCTTCCTACTGTGTCCTGCTTCAGAGAGAAGAAACCACGTGACGGAGGGAGCTGGGATATACAATTAGGTATCAGTGGGTTATTGCAAGTTGTTTCTGGCCATCCAGAAATTATCCAGGTGGCAGGGCAGGCTGCTAGCAAAACAAATGGCTCTGCCCACTTCAACAATGGCTATCATATGACCCGAGAACCATGATTTCAACCACAGTGCCCCTGAAACTGGGGGAAAATGTCTAATAGTCCTGGACCAGTAAGCCATCATGAGCAGACATGCCAGTTCTAAAATCCATGCTCTTTTACCAACTATGCATGCACCTGCTGGTGTTCCATAAAATTTTTAAAATGTGTCACATTTTCTTTTCTCCCAGCTTTACTGAGGTATAGCCTACATCTTAACTACCATCTTAATTAAGGTAAAGACCATTTCCATAACTCAAGAGTTTCCTCTTAATCCTGCGCAGTCAGTTCCCTTCTATGGGCTCCTCAATCTGCCTTTGACTTTCCTAGAACTTCACAGAAATGGAATACAGGTAGCCTGTGTGTCTGCCTTCTCTCACTTAGCGTAGTGCTTTGAGATTCATTCATGTTGTTTGGACTATCAGTAGTTCATTCCTTTTTTCTTTTTTTGCTGAGAAGCATTCCATAGTACAATTTGCTTAGCCATTCATCTGTTTGAGTAACACTGCTGTGCACACTTGCATAAAAAATCTTTCTATGGCTGTATGAGTAAGCCTACGAGTTGAATGACTAGGTGGGAGGTATGTTCCATGATTTAACACACTGCCAACTATTTTCCAAAGTGGCCATGTCACTTTGCAGTCCCACCAGCAACGCATGAAAGTTCTAGCTGCTCCAGTCTCACCAACACTTGGCATAGTCGGCCTTCTTAATTTTATCCATTTCAATTTGTGTTATGTTTTTTATTTGCATTTCCCTAATGACTAATGATGTTGAGCATCTTTCCCTGTGCTTATTTCATTTATCTTCTTTTGGGAAATGTCTGTTCAAATCTTCCCATTTTTTAAAAATTGGGTTGTCTTAAGTTGTAAGAAATCTTTATGTTGGCTGGATACAAACCTTTCAACAAGCATTATTTTTTCTTCATTACTGAAATGTTGTAAGGATCTGCTTACCGCAGGACGGAGAAGGAACAGACGGCAGTCTGTACGCTCACGAATCTTGCTAAGCTGGGCACTGCTGCCCTGACTCAAGGTACTAACACGGCCTTAGCCACCGCGCAGCAGAACTCCGTCAGCATGATTCCTGTCTATCGTGGTTAGCTACTTCTACTGGGGCTTATTTTAAAGTTTTACATTTTACTATGTTTCATATCATCTCAACAGTAATTGTGACCTTCTTTTCAAACATTAGACCCAGCTTTTTTCAGTACATGATATCTACTGGAGGACCTTAGATCAAAGTATTAAAGCAAATTAGGAGGTAAGGCAAGGCAGACTAACAGAAGCTTAGCTTCAGGGGAGAGATCTAATACCTCCCTATAGAATAAGACAGAGGCTAGCAGCTCAATTAAGTATTTAAAACCTACGACTGTATAACACCGATTACAATAAAATGTATGGCCTAGGGCAAAAGTAAGTTTTTCACTGTCTCCCAATGTTCACAGTGCACGGGTCTCAGCAGAATGGATCCGTGTTGCCCGCCCTTGAACCCCAGTCTCCGTGTCACAGATGGAGCAGCCAATACCTGCGCCCCCTTGGATGTTCTGAATACCTGCACGTTTTTCCTTCCCTTTAAAATGGCTTCAAAGGCTGTAACTACTAGACCGTTACCGATTCTTAAAGGGTTTCTAAAGACGCTGCTCTGTAATTGTTTACCAATGATGAACAAGTGTCAAGTAGAGAAAATAAGAACTAGAAACCTTTGCTGCCTCACATGCGCTCAGCTATCTTGTCTCACCAAGCGAAAGAGCGGGATCCTTTCCTGCAGGGGAGGCACTGACAGTGACGGTGACGTGCGGGGAGCATCTCTGCTCTTCAGGCTCCTGGCTCTCCACCGGCTCTCACAGACAAGGCAGCTGCACCCGGAGGCCGCACTCATGTAGCACAAGCTGGCCTGATGCGGGGATGGCGGTACCACCCACGGAGCCAGACACTGCTTTTTACTTTATTCAACATTCAAGCACAAGCACAAGGGGACGTTCTTGTGGGGACAGCTAAAGGACCCTGGGAGGAGAGAGGGACCCTCGGGGCGAGAACCACACAACAGAGGCCCATCCTCACAAAAACGGCTCGATGTTGATCTCCACGCAGGAGCAGGGCATGGTCAGCTCAAATTTGGTGATGACGTCAGGATGAAGGACCCCCAGCTTTCCAATGCTCTGACCCCGGACAAAGATCTCAGCACATCGCCCGGGAAAGAATGCAGGGCCTGAAACACAGTGAGAGAAAAATCAATGTTTCTCCTGGCAAGAACATCAACAGGCATTTAACACTGAAAGCTCACCAGTCTACTTTAAAAATAACTTACCTTCTTTAAACTACCGGCCATGAAATGAGACTGCTTCCTCATACTTTCTGGTCATAAAAAGAAGTATTTGCTATTATACCAAGACACCCTTAGAAAGAAAAGGTGAGGGGCACATGTGAAAATCAGGGCCCTGTGTTTTTTGTACCACAGGGGTCAAGGCAGGGTACAGAAAAGGAGGCTGAAGGAGCAGAGCTGGGAGAAGGCTGGGGGACATGTGCAGACGTGGAGCTGCTCTAAGCAGGACAAAGGGAAAGTGAAATGTGAAACCAATGACTCTGCCTGGGAAAAACCTGTTCTGAAACCAGTTTTTCCACAGTAATACTTGCTGGATAAAAAGAGTACACTGAATTCATGTACTGGTCAAAACAGCACTCTATTCTACCTCATCACACAGAGAAACACAAGCTGAGCTGTCCTCGGCAGGCGCAGGCCTTGAACCAGAGTGTTGGAAAGAACTTTCTAAGCAGTTTTGATGTATCTTACTGTCAACCTGCAGCCAAGGCCAGCCCCCAAACAAGTCTGGGTTGAGCCCTGATTTACTCACGACAGGCAGAAAGCTCCCTCTTCATCTGGGTGCTGACGCAGGGATATGGCTTACTAACCCAGTGTCAGTTCTTCAGGTTTAAACAGCTAGAAACAAGCAAACAGACAAACGTATAGGCCCACCGTACAGCCACTCCATTTACCAGTGCCGCAGGGATTCATCAAGGCTCCAAACTCTATTGAAGTTAAAACAAACGCTGACTCATTTCTCTCACCACCAACTTGCAAAGGGATCAGGCCCACAGCTCATGACTGATTCAACTCAAACATTTACCGGCATGAACTACAAAAAACCAGCAGAGCTGGGCCACAAGCCTGCAGCCCGCTTTTCAAAGAGAGTGCGTTATTTACGAAAGAGCAAACTGCTGAGTCTCTACTGATGGCTCCAAGGGCAGCATAATGAAGAGACGCAGAACTGGGGAAGGGGCGGGGGGCGGTGGGACACAGACACAGGACGATCACCCACATTTCCCCATCAGCACAGAAGGATGTTCGTGCTCCTAAAAAACATTTTTAACTGCCATTCTTAAATAACCCCAAAGCAACCAGGTTGAAATATCAGGCAGTCTGTTTCTCACAGCTCCCCCAAACTAAACAATCCTGCTTCACTGTCTATTAAAGCAAGAATTTCGACAAACTGGATTTGAAGTTCATAATTATTTGGCTATGTGCCCAAATCTGCACCTGCAGAGAAGGACTAAACAACATAATACAGAAAGCGACTTCATTGATAATACAGAGCCTTAGCAAGACATGAATATTGCTAAATCTGACAAAGATGGCACATTTTAATTCTGTCAAAATAAAAACCTAACTTAAAGGACAAGACCACCCTCCTCCCCCATCAAATAAATCTTCAGATGGTAAGTCTGTAAAAGTGCTGGTGGTAAATAAGCAACATAACCAAGAATCACAGAGCTGGAAAGGCCGCCCGAAAGGCACTCACTCATCACCCCGGCACCCCTTATACAGAATACGCCTGAATAAGCTGCACAGCCTGAAAAAGACGCCGGCCTATTTTTAAAGGCCATTTGGAGAGGGAGTTTTCAAGACCTTCCCTGATTACCCTGGTATGTTTAAGACTCCTCACTGCACCAAAATCCTTGCTTTTTATCTATCTGCAAATTCCAATTTGACTGGATTCATTTTAACCTGAAGCATAAAACCAGACTATTTTAGAATCTAATCCAGATGTGCTAGTTCTGACAATGTTAGCAAAATAAAGCCTAATGAGATAAGACCTTAGAATTTTTACTTCATAAAACAACTTTTTGAATCAGCACTTTTCTAGCAAAATTCAGTTACGTTTTTTTCCAGTTAGTGAGCACGATAATGCCAGCTGTACTCTCTCCAGAAATTTGTACCAAACTTTGCTTAAGCTCACTAACTGGTTAAATACTTGGTCAAACAAAACCATTCCTATCACTAAATACAATTTTCCTTCTTTCCAACAACAACAACAACAACAACAACAACAACAACAACAACAAAAAAACCCCTGAAATTCATATTATGCACTATTTAAAACATATCCAAGTATGGGACTATTCTAAACAATACAAATAGCAAAAGCTCTCAGGCCCAGCACACGGACCCATCCCAGTCACTGCAGAGCATCTTAAACTGCCCCTGGGTCACAGGCCTACCCAGCTGAGGAGCTGCATGCCAGTGCAGCAGACACCAAAGGGTCCTCTCATCCAACGCTAATCCCCACCCCCACCCACAGGTAAAAATTAAGCTCAAGAATGGGATTTCTGCATAAATTCTGTTTTGCTGAAAACCACACATTTTAACCTGTGGTGACAATTTTCACTTTTCTTGCCATTTTTCATTTTTTCAGTTCTAACAAGGTTTTAAGATTTTCTGATTGACACACTGTTACGTTAGAGCAAGGCTGAAGGCCTCTTCTTCAGACATAAATTGAGAGGCATATAAAAGTGTCTTCAAGTTTGTACAGGGTACAGAGAGTACCTCAAAACTGTACCACTTGGCTGATGTTGTACGTGAACCAGAAGTACTGAAAGAAAATTTTCAATTACTAGAACATAAGCATTTCTTAATGCTTTTTTAAAATCTTTATGGTTCAAACCAAATCTTGCAGGCAGAAGTGAATGGCTTCAAAGAAGAGCAGACAAGAGAGAACTGCTTCACTAACAAAGCAAAGGGAACAGACCCCACCTCAGGCAGCAATTAGGTCTGAGTTCAAAGATGAGAGCACCCCCCCATCAGCAGGAGGGGAGCTGAGCACCGCAGGGCCACCACAAAGCCACCGCAAAGCTCTGGGACCAGGACGAGGCAACTTAAATCAGAGTCCTTCCAAAAGTAAAGGAGTCAGATCTGCACGGAACCTAAATATAGGCCTAGACTTAGGGAAAATCAGACCTGGATGGTAGTCCGAGGCTACTTTTATCTCATTAGCAAACAAACAAAAATATATTTCTGGGGAAAGAGCAGTCTGCAGTGTCTAAAATCATAAAGCTGCCAATTCAAGGGAAATCATGCTGCCATGTGAATGAGAATTCTAAACTCCAAATTCTACAAAATATCTTCTTTTTCTTTTAACCATGTGTTTAAGTCTAAATAGAGTTCCTGGTTTACTGTTGCACCAAGGTGCATAAATTCTACAATTTTCAGCCTGCACCCCAAATGCTCTCCAGCAAAAAGCCTCTCAGCCACACTTTGCCACCCAGTTCCTCTCACCAATTAAACCCTCAGCTTTGCTGGTATCCATCACAGCAAAATGGCTTCCAACGGAAGACAGATTTGGGGAAAATAGTGTTTTCTGTTGAAATGCATGTGGAAACCCAGACAAAAGAAACATCAGTTCAGCACAAATAAGAATTTAATTTCCAAAACTTAGTGGGGTGTAAGTAAGTCCCTTAATTAAAGCTTTTGTAGCATCTCTTCGAGGGCTATAATTGTCTCTCTGTGCTCAAACGGCAGGACCACTTTGAGGACCTTGGGGGCAATTCTTGGGCCAGTAATCCAGCACAGCACCCAGTCTTCAGCACATTTTCTGGCTAATTGACCTTCAAAGAGTTTGTGAGCTCCCTCCCTTGCTGGTTGCCAAACACCTTTCACAGTTTCTTTTTGCCCCAGTCTTTCTCTTGGAGTAATATTATAGGCCCAAAGTTTGGACAAGCTTTACACATAGTCACTCCTGTAATTTTGTGAAGCATCGGAAGTAGAAGCTTAAGGCGCTAACTGAGCAGACCCCTTATCTAAAAGCTCTGCGGTGCTATCAAGCACGAGGCTCTTAAGTCCTTAGTCTCAAACCCGCTGCCACTGGCTGTTTGCAACAAATTCATTTGATACTGTACTTAACCCATCTCTAAACATCACCTACTCGTACAATTTTACTTTTCCCTTTCTTTGTATTACTGATACATGCTTTGGGGTTGTACCTGCCTGCAATCTGGTACTTTATCACTCAAATTTTCCACAATAAAAAGAATAAAATTAAAAGGACGGTGGGGAACACTGAGAAAGTAATGTCCGTATATCACATACGTCACAGCAAATAAGAGAAGCCATCATCATGAGCTTTAATAATAACAACACACAAGTCCCCAAATTCAGGGATGAAACACAAAACACAGAATTATATAGCTTAGTAAGCCACTGGGCCAACTGAATGTGCTTTAAATCTGTTCTAAATGACTGATTATGTAATATGGGGTGGGAGGAAGGAATAATCACTTAACAGGCTGACTCTAGGGCTGACACCTACCCAAACCCTGCCTTCCTCCCCCAAGTCCCTAATTCTAATACAATTACATACATAAAATAATTAATTCCGCAGTCCCATATCCCATCCTAGGAAATCACACGAAGGGGAAAAAAATCAAAAACAAAAATCCAGTGTCTGTTCTGGAGTGAAACTGACAGAGCAGGTGACAGGAAGAGGAGGTGGGGCTGGGACCATAATTCCCCACCCAGGACTCTCTCCTGCTTTCCGACCACTTTCTGACATAGCAGTTTCTAACTAAGCTGCCAGCACATTAATCTCATTTTCCTTTTCTAAATAATGTTAATTTAAAGGGAAAAAAAGACAAAATATAGGGCTTAAAAAAAAAAAAAAAAAGGCCAACTGACCACAGACTTAACATGTGAGCAACGTATTGTTCTTAAGGGTGGCTGCTCTCAAAGCTTTAAACCAGGAGTTTTTTGAGTGCATCAGTGGAATGAGGGAGCACCCAAGGGGGAAACAGGCACAATGTGGGTAAGGCGTTAACCTATAAAAAGAAAAGCGTTTAGGAATACGAGGAGGAAAGACTGGCCTAACTACTGAGATATAAACACACACCTTTTTTCCAGATCTTGGTACACTCTCGGTTGGAAGAAAAGTTCTCTGCAAAGATCATTTAATCTGTAAGTGGAGACTGAATAATTTCCAACTGGTAATATAAAACACCCATTTTGCCCCAGATGTATACAAGTCTTCACCTTACAACTGAAGTGAAATATTTATGGCACCTAAAGTCTTTAAAGAGAGGGGACCTAATCCCTTGAGTTGAATGGCTGTCTTTCATCCTTTTCTGAAGATCAAAAGAAAGAAAACCCCCTTACACAACTTGACAGCGCTAATCCCAACACACCTGCAGGCACCGTTAACCCTCAGAGCCAAGGCAACTGGGCCAGGGGAGAGCCGGGCCCGCTCACCCCACAGCATGGAGCTCGGAGGGGAGCCTGCGCCCACAGTGACGTTCTACAGGGACGGTACGACAAAATCTGTCCTGCAAATAAGGACTGGATCCTGTCGGACTTCGTTCTTAAAAAGCAATCTGCAAAGCCCAGACTACCTAGCTTCTAACTAATGGAGAAATGTCATCCTTTTATAATAGATCACCACAATTGCCTTATGACTAAATATTTAGAATGATAGCTCCAAAAATTTTGTTTTACTTTGTATATGGAAATTTATCATTTATTTCCATGGCTATCACTTTTTGACACTTGTTAAGATCTGTTTTATTTTATTTATATTTTATTTTTTTGTTAAGTTGACCTGTAACATTAGTTAGTTCCAGGAGCACAACACAGTGATTCAACATCTCTGCATGATCACCACTCTGAAGGTCTATTTCAAAATCTAATCTTAACTATGTGTCTCTCATACACACACACTCATATTACAAAACCTGAAGAAGGTAACGAATGTTAGGAGAACTTAAATGTGATACATTTAATTGCAATTTTAAATGCATCTCAAATTAACTTGTATAAAACCAAAAGATTTTTAACTCCAGGTTAAAAAGTGCCCTCACTGGGGGAGGGAATATATAGCTCAGTGGTAGAGCGCATGCCTAGCATGCGTGAGGTCCTGGATTCAATCCCCAGTACCTCCATGAAAGATAGATAGATAGATAGATAGATAGATAGATAGATAGATAGATAGATAGATAGATAGATAGATAGAAAGATAGACCTAATTACCTCCCCCTCCAAAAATAAAGTGACAATTTGAAAAATAAAAGAGTGCCCTCACTGTCTACCTATTGGCTTGTTTTAAAAACTCCTATTCCAAAATAATGCCACCATCCTACATGTGTCTGGCACTTGAGTCATTTCCCCCCAAATGTTCACATTTCTTAAATGTCCATAGGACACATATAGAATAACAGGTTCAACAATAAAAGGTATGGATCATCCTGCCTTCCTGGGCCAGGAAGATGGTTCTTTCCTCATCTTTCACCGGATAAAAACCTGGTAAGGAACAATTTCTCCAACCAAATGTGTGCAACTTATTACTTTCTCTACCATTACAGTGAAATAACAAAAACAACAGTAAAGAGACTATTCTAGGGTTAACTGAGTATATGAGATTATATCTGTAACTTCACAATTATAGTAGTTAACCTATTCAACTGAGACCTTTGGCCAACATGGAATAAACATAACTTCAAACATGTAATTATGATAGATGTGCTGTAGTTTCAGAATTCAATTTCAGCTGACAAGCAGGGCGTGGGGAAAACAATGAAGAGAATGAGATTGTGAAAACAAAGTACCCTGCCCTCTACTTACTCATCTCCTTCCATCACTAGTAAAGGCAGTGACCTGGTCCCAGTGCAGCCCTGGCCAAGCCCCTGAGGACAGGCAAGTTACAGATGGGAAAGTGAAGCACAAGGAGATTAGGGGACTTGCCCAAGGCAAGCAACAGTATAGCCCAGAGAGTGGGGACGGCCCCTGAAGTGGCACCTCTGAGCGTGTGGCCCTGAGGCACAGAAGGCCTGCAGGACAGTGTTTTCAAACTTTGGGTCAAGCTCTCCATTTCATGTTTGCAAAATTCTTCTGATTTAGAATTAAATAAATAAACAAAACTTGAAGAAGAAGAAAAAAAAGGACTGGCAACCTCTAACCTTAGGACATAACTAGGTATGCTCTGCAATATTATTAACACAACACAAACAAAACCTAGAACTTTCCAGGGAAAACAGAACTACATTTCTAGAAGTCCCATATAATGCAGGCTTCCTTAAAGAGTAAGTTCCAGATTCCTGAAACAAGGCTGGAATAATCTGAGAAGATAAATGAGCCCCACCGTGACACTATCTAAAAAGGTGAAGAAAATGTTGCTATGTTAGACCCTGCAGCAGAGGCTGATTCTGAAGCATTTAAACTCCTGCAGAATCTTAAAACTGGAAATGACCTTGGAGGCGATCTTGCCCATGCCTTTATTTTCGATGAGGAAAACGTATAACAAAGAGGTTGAGAAAACCGTACAGCCAGGTAACAGCAGAGCTAAGAACCCAGTTCCTTTCTGGACCTCAGTCAATGACTTACCCAGTGCTGATTATCTGGTTTTTGTTTGCTTATTTTCTCGGTGGAGGTAATTAGGTTTATCTATTTTTTTGATGGAGGTACTGGAGATCACACCTGGGACCTCGTGCATGCAGCACACACTCTGCCACTGAGCTCCACCCCTCCCCTCCAATGCTGATTTTCTTAAGGGCAGACCTAATGTCTAACCCGAGGGTCCTCAGGGGAGGGATCATCCATTCCAAAATGCCTTCCCAAATTCTTACATCTGCCTCTCCCAACAACTCTGTGGTACACAGGACAGATATGACCATTCCCCATGTTACAGATGAAGACATTTCCAGCACAAAGGGATTAAGTCCTAAATCACACCGACCTCAGCAACAGAAGCGCCGACGCAACACAGTTACTGTGACCACACCACAGCCGATCATGCCTCCCAGGGCTCAACAAAGTGCATTCTTTCTATCATTTTAACTAGACTCTGTACCATCTTAACATCTGCCTTTTCAATTTCGTTTATATTCACATGTTTTACCACATTCCATCACATTTATATGTCATAGTTTGCACGTTGTTCTTCTAAGTATTTTATGTTAAAGTCGATTCCAATTATCCGCTACTACAAACAGGGCTTCTGTAACATGTATGTTACTTTTTGCTCTTTCTTGGTTCCCTCCCTTTGTCTAAGGTAGTACCACACAAATAAAACAATGCGAATCATCGTACAGCTCATTATATATCAAAGCATTAGACAAAGGACTTCAAGCAATGGTAGTATCAAACTTAATACAAGATTATACTGACCTCGTTTTGTACAACACTGATTTTGAAAAAGTCTTCCCTTGCACAGTACCAACTACTTACTACCTTTTTTTCAGTTCCATTGGTGAGGAAAAGAATGCTTCAAAGCAGCCCAGGAAAATAATTCCAAAAGGGGATGTCTGTTCAGAGAACACAATTCACAAACAAGCTAAGAGCCTTTAGGGATTAAGAGAATGAGCAGAAACCTTTCTCTTCTGGAATGTGAGTACCAAAGTATAGTGGCTGCAGTAATGTTGATAAAATATTTAACAGCTACTGGTGAATATTAGACACATCAAAACAGGTCTCACGGTACAAACAGGAAGTTCTGGAGACACTGAGAGCAAGGCATTTTATCTGGTATTTCTGCTCAAGTGTTTACTCTTCACGGGCTTCAACATCAGAAGAAATAAAAATATTCTAACTACAGTCACACGGTTTATTGTTTAAAAGAAGGCAAGTAAGTAACCACTGCCTCTTCACTAATATTTTGGGCCATGTTGCTGTTCCTCATGTTTCTTCTCTCACCTCTTCCTAAATATGCTCTTTCCACACAGTAAGGGTGTGTGTGGCTATCAACCAGGTGTGGTTTCAGAAAGAGGGTAGGTTTTTCTATTCCACTAAATTTGCCCCGTCCTTTCTAATGTTAATACCTGACCTTTTCCAAAAGGGAGCAAATTTTTTTCCTTTCATAATGAAAAAGGCTAAAAATTAAAGCATTTCTTAAATTCACACTAATAGTATCAACTGAAACTGAAGTCAGATCCTTCCCTGAAAAGAAAATATTTTTAAAAGAGCAGAAGGGGAACAATGAGAGAACCGGGTCCTGGAGGCGGGGGAGTGGAGAAGGAACAGTAAGACCCAAGGCTGCGTGGTGCGGAGGGCGGGGTCTGCTGCCAGCCTCGCGTGTGGCCTGTTTGGCCTTGAAGAACCCTCAGCAGGAAGATGAGGTTCCTCAGCTACAACCCAGTGAGCCGGCAGGTGCTCCGAGGTTTTTCCATGAGGGGACAGGTTGTCCAAGTCACCCATGTGACTACCAGCATTTATTCTCAAGCAGGTTGCGGCTAGGCCATGGCTACTGAACATTAATATAAAGCAAAATAACTCATCAAGATCAAAACCACAATTGAGACCTCAAGGAAGCTGGCTTTTCATTTCCACAGAAGTATTGGGAATGCTTTAAATGAATGTCAATCTGTGGGATTCCTGTAATGATGTAATACAGGGAAGGCTAATTTAAGATAAAAACCAGAAAGGAATCTCTGCAAAGGCAGCGTAACACAGAGAGGAGAAGAAATGTGCTGGCAGATGAGAGACACTCTGGAGAAGACAGGTATCTAATGGATGTCTGATTAACGTCCCACTTCCCCACTGCCCCAAAGTCCACAGTAAAATACGCATTACTAATATTTAAACAAAGCAGACTCTTAATTAATATTTTTTTAAAAAGCAGTGCAAACATTAGTTATCAAAGGCCTCTACAGTCTTGCTTGTTAAAAAGAAATACTGGGAAAATGTTGATCAAAAAGTGATTTTAACAGCCTTCTAATTTCCTAGATAAATCATAATAGAGGGTCAGCTATTAGCTACCAAGCAGTGAGAATCACTAAATCAAACTCTGTTTTTGGTTCCATTAAGCAAGGAGGGACTTTGGTTCTGTTGAGCAAAACAGAGACTATGAAAAATGTTGGAATCCAAGTGGAATTACTCTGAATGGATAAATAATAGAAGCAAAGTTAGACAGAAAAAAAAAAAAAGTTGGTCCCAAATACACCACTCTAAACAAAGCCCTTGGATGGGAAACCTGGTCACTAAATTGCTAACTGCTCTGAAAGGAACAAGGGACCGGCAGCTGTTCGTGCTCCAGTGTCCACGGGACCTCACACAGAGGCCTCTACTTCTGTATCTCATGTATTCTGCAAACTGCTATTAAAAAGCCAACATATAAATAGACCATCAGCTAAGTATTTTATAAACTCCCTAGTCATGGCATAAAATCTTTTCTTTTGGAATCTGTCAGGATCCTGTACATCATACATATACATATGATTAAGGCCTCATCTCTAATCATCACTTTACTGACAGATACAGTGACTTTATCTTAATGTTGGAAAGAACTGCTAACGGACTTAGAAGAGCTGGACTATTGGGGAGACTATGGCGCTAACTCTGATATATACCTGCAGAATTCTCAAAATATTTCTCAAGAGAATTATTAAACAATAGAAGCCTTCTTTTCTTGAAAAAAGAGGCTATAGCAAACTGGATCTTTAAAACTCTATGGATCTGTGAACTCTGCCCTGAATTGGAACAGTTTTTTATTCCAATTCTCAGCCAGTCTCAAATATCCCCATGTTTCCTCTTGGACCTGTTCACTTTGACCAAAGGAAGTACTTTTAAAAATCATTTAATCTTTTAGAGATGTCAAAGAGTATAAGATTTTTAGATCTCTTCTATTCCCTCATGGATTTCAAAAAGCATTTACCATAAGACAAGGTAAATCTAAGGAGTTAAGTAATACCACTAAAAAAAAGTCATAGCAACATGTACCAAAAAATCTACAAGGCATATGGAAAAAGGTAAAACTTGATCTATTCCTCATAGGTACTCAGGATAAATTACAAACAGGGAAGAGACTTAAATGAAAAGAAAATAAAAATCTAAGCATCAGAGGAAGCATGGTGCATTCCTCCCTAGTCACAGAGTGGGAGAAACTTTCCAAGCTATGACTCAAAATCCAGCAGCAATAAGGAAAGATTAATAAATTTTACCATATAAATTTTTTTAAAATCTACATGACAAAAACATAATTAAAAAGTCAAAAGATAATTTATTAAAATTAGTTTGCTATATATCATAAAAATTTAATATTCCTGATATGTAACAAGATTCTAAAATAGAGAAAATGAAGATCGAAAAACCTAAAAAATAAGCAAGACATATGAACAAGCAGTTCACAGAAAAGGAAATAAAAATGTCCTGTAAACATGAAAATATGTTTGCTTGCTCATAATTAAGGGAGATCCAACTAAAACCACAGTAGACACCACTTCCCACCTGAAAGACTGGCAAAAATTAGAAGTCGGATGACCTAGTCTGCGAATGAGGTTCTGGAGAAAGAGGTCCTCTCATCTGTTGCTGTTGGGTTTGTACAATGTTAGAACCATGAGTCCTACGGAAAGGTGTTTGGTAGTATGTAGCAAAAGCATGAAGTTACCCTTAGTCCCAGTAATCCCACACTTCTAGGGATCTGTCTCAAAGACACACAGGTTAAAAAAAAAAAAAAAAGTAACATATATCCAAGACTATTCATTGTAGCATTATCTGTGGTAGCAAAAGATTGGAAATAGCCCAAACATCCATCGATAGGGATTGAATTAATTAAAGTGTACTCCGTACTATGCAGTACTCTGCAGATGGAGGCCTCTATATGCTGCCACAGAATGACCTCTATTGTCAACTGGTAAGTAAAAAAAAAAACAAGGTACAGAACAGTGTGTTAAGTATCAACTCTCCAGCTGAGAAAGTGGAGACTATAAACACACACGCATACAAGCTTATACTTAAAAAACTGCACAAGGATAACTGAAAACTAGTAAGATCATGACCTATGGAGACAGGCAGGTAACAGTGTGAGGAAACAGACATGGAAGCTGAAATTCTCTGAATGTACTTTATTTTGTACAATATGTTCTGACTACAAAAAGAACTGAAGATAAAGCTTAAACTGTTTCAATAATCATATCGTACTTACACTGATAGTATTCTGAAACAAAGAGCAAACAAATAAGTAATTATGTAAATTCATTAGGAACCAAGATTTTCAGTGTAAAGAAAACAAGCTATAAATATATAGCCAAACATATTAAGTAAAAACCCTCTAATCCTAAATATAAATTGGAAATATCCATATGAACTCAATGTTTTTCCTTAAAAAAAAGTAAATAAATAAATAAAAAGGTTTTCCCCAGTTCTACATACTAAAAAGTCCTAGAAACAGTGACTCGCTCAGTAGCAATGTGCCACCTTAGCACCTAGATTGTGATCTAAATTTGATTTCTCCGTAAAAGGAACCAAAATCACTTGGAAATATAGCTGATTCTGGGTCCAAGGCAGAAACGGTAGAAGATGAGCCTAGAAATGTATTTCCTACATTATCACCTGCTTCCAAAAAACCATTTTCTCCCCTTCATTTTAACAGAAACCTCCCTACTGACAAAGGCTTCTCAAGACTTAAAAACCTTCCCCTTCTCCTACAGAACAACCCAGCCCTAAAGGGGCTAAGGAAGGCAGAAAGCCTCACCCCCAGGGGCAGCATGGGTGTCAGAGCCAACAGGGGTGGGAAGGGCATGCACAGGTGAGAGAGGGGCAGGCCTCTGAGTCTGACAGTGAGTGAAGAGCAGGGCAAACAGGGGACAAGAAGGAGTTTAGTAACAAACCGGAGCAACAATCCAGCAAGTGAACAAATTATGAGTAACGGGAATCAGGTTTCTCACTTGGAAAAATGAGGTACAAATATGGAAACAGAGAAAACTATAGTGAACCCTAAGGTGTTGGAATGGAATGGCATGGAGGTGTTGCTGTGGATTTATGGTCTGCAAAAAATATACACAGAAGCAAATTAGTGTTTATATATGTGTGTGTGCACACCTAGAATCCTAAATTTTGGCTTTTAGACATCATTCCCCACTAAAAGGAACCAGAATGGAGAAATAGGACAATGGAAAGTTCAAGATAAGCCTGTAATATCTTCTTGTGTCCAAAGCAAAAGAGTGCTAATAATTATAAAGAATAATAGGAACATGTTACAGGGACACAGAAGTCAATTTGAAGAGACTCCCACTGACAAAAGTGAGGACAATATGAGCATCAGAATAAAAAATAGATTAAAATACATTGAATAAAATCAGAAATGAGTCCACACTGAGATAAATAAAAAGACTGATTAAGAACAGAACATTTACATAATTTCAAAGTTCTTCCCCATAAAATGTTTACTAAATATAATGGAGGAAGGAATAACTTGACAGTAAAGAAGCCTAGCAGACACCATCTTAATCAACCGATTAATTGAACATTATCAGTTATGAGACAAATGGAAATAGTGTGTCGTTGACAGGCTGCATTGAGAAGACAGCATTACTTCTGTAACGTTCCTCCAAAGATGCCGAACTGGAATCTAATGGTAAGAAAACATCAGACAACCCAAAGTTGACGGTCACACTACGAAATAACTGACCTACAACTGTCAAAGTTGTCAGGGTCAGGAAAGCCAAAGAAAGGCTATTCTAGAACTCCCCAGAAGAAGACTTTTGAGACGCAACAGCTAAAAGTGACAAGTGCTTCTTTGATATAAGGGATAACTGATAAAACTTGCACAGGGTAGAGGATTAGATGGTGGTTAACATTAACACGAATGATATTTTCCTGGTTTTGATGATTATATTTTGGTTATGCAGGACACTGTCCTTGTTTATAAGGAATACACACTCATGTATTAAGGGGTATGGGTTGGCAATTTACTCTCAAATAGTTCATCAAAAAGCCTTCTGTATGGTACTTTAAATTTTTAATAAGCTTGTAACTGTTTCAAAATTTTAATAAGTTAATACAATGGAGTTTAAGTTATAGGAGTTTCTCCCTTTAATTCTTAAAAAAAAAAAAAAGCTAACAAATGTTGCCTTAGTCCTATACCTTGAAAGAAAAGGAAATACAAAATACGAATACTTCAAGGGGAAAAGGACATTTTGCAGATAGGTAAATTCAATAAACTTATTTGCTTAAACACATCTGCTTCAAAAGAAATGAGAGTGGCTATCTGTTTTAAATTACTCACATTTACTCTCTTAAGAACTGATTCTTTTTCAGGCTACTCCAAAAGATAAGTTATTTCCTTCCTTAAAATCTATCCATGCACCCATCTATCTAAATACATGCACACATATAACAAACTTGTTTCCATACCACAGGATTTCCTAGTATTTTTGAAAATGTGACACCCTATCATTTATTTCATTGTGTTACCTTACCCTGACAAAGTATTAGACGTCATGTATTATTTTAAGTGACTAAGTTAACTGTGTTGAGGAATTTTAGCAACTTATAAAACTAAACTTATTAAATTTATAAGTTTAGCAATTTGTAAGACCACATCAGATTAACTTATATCATTAACTCTTCTTCAAATTACCAAAAAGAATTTAAGAAATATAAGCCAAATCATCTATGTTTTGGCTTATTTTCCCTTTTAAGTCAGTGTTAATGGAAAAGAATTACTCTTAATTTTCCAGTACCCAGAGGTGAGGGACACTGGCAAGTACTTGGTATTCCTGGGCGACTGGAACCAGAGGACACCCAACCTCTGAAATCTGACTGCTGGCTTCCAAGTAGCTGGATAGAGAGCCGCCATTTTTCACATTCACAATGTGCCAGTCCACACGATAGGACGACCTGGTATTACTAAAGCCTTGAGATACTCTTCACCAGGTCCCCTGGTGAAGAGTCTTTCATCTTTGAGAAAGAAAATCTCAAATGATAATGGCTTAATTAAGACGGGGTTTAATTTCTCTCTCATGTCAAAGTCAGAGGAAGTGCTCCAGGGAAAGGTGGCTTTATTCTGAGCGGCCAGGTACACAGCAGACCTACCTGGGGATACATTCAATAGGTTTGCCTGTTTTTCTATCCACCACTTATCCTTTTAATCCTTCTAGATTAAAGCTGAATTGACCACTTAGAGGGCTATTTAGTTTATCAAAACACATCATCCTTTAGGAATTCAGAGGAGAGTGGCTCTTAACCAAGGTATAGCAACTCATCCACATGCCAAAACCAGGGAGCTGCCAGTGTTTGACCAACATGTAAAACTGCTCCTCCCTGAGGAAAACAAACTTACACATGTAAGATCAAAACTGAGTAGTACAAATCACTCTAAAAATCCTCTCAATTTTCAGAATCTGGGCCCTTGAAAGTGGAAAGTGAACTTCTTTTGCGTCTCTCTGTATTTGAGCCAGGGCCTTTTCTGTAAAACAGTAGAAGCCGAGGTCTAGTTTGGAAAGAAGGCAAAAAAGGAGTACAATGTGGTAAATAAAAATACCTTTCTCTCTCTCTTTTTTGCCCAGCACATATTGTTAAACTGAAGTAACTCCAAAGTCTGCATTAAGTCACAGTATGCATTCTCAACGAGGGTGAAAACTGGTTCTTGGAGGGGGAGAGTGGGGAATGAAAAAATCTTGTATTACAATGGTTTGGAGCCCTCCCTACTTAACAAAACCGTACTCCTTAGCATTCAGCTCCTCTCACTGGGTTGTCCTGGGCTTCACCAGAGCAACACTGACCGGGGAAAACATAGCAAATGTATGCAAGACCAGTGCCCCCAAACCATGGAGACAGATGGCTCTGATCCTGTGACTGAAGGCTTTCTATCAAGTGCTCGATTGCGAGGTCATGTTAAGAGGTGACCTGCGTGTGCCAGGAGCTGCCATTGGCTGCTGTGTAGATGCTGTTTATGTTTGATCCTGAGAGCTTCTGTGCGTGGCTCAGGCTTTGAGAATTAGATAAAAACAGTTTCTAATTCAAAAAGTTGTTCAATTCATCATTAATTACATCAAATGCTGGAAAGAAAAAATATTGACAACATCTGACTACAGCTAATTAAAAGTTATTCTCTCTTTATTAAGAAAAGTTAAATTCACTCAAAATGACTTTTAAGACATTAATTTAATTTTTCAGTTATTTTGCTGGAAAAGTAGGTTTTGAATGATCTCTTAAAATTTTGCTTACAGTTAGTGTGCATTTACGTTAACTGCTAATTGGCCTATATAATTTGATATACTACAATTCATAAAAGTAAATAACCTTAAAAGTTATTCAGCAGATGTAAGTGAAATGTTAGTACTTTTAAAATTTTTAACTTAAAAATTTTTACTTATTCTTAACACTGAATTGAATTTTAAAGAAAAAGGTTTATACCTTTTCTTTTAATGTATAAAGCACAGCCATACATATAGTATATAATAAATATGCAGTATATTAGTGGTATTAAAATTTTACAGAGGGACAACTAGGAAAAAAATCTAAAAAGTTTCCATAAGGGAGGGATCATAAAAAGTTGACAAATGCTGTGTTACAACGAGATCTATCAGATGGGAGAGTGAGCTGATCAAGTCATCCACGTGAGACCTGGTGTGGAGCACTCACTCCAAGGCCTGAGCACTGAAATGCCAAGAAGGCACCAGAGCACACCAAAAAAACGGGGGTGGGGGTGTGGTATGAACATAAACATGAACAAAGAGAACTGTGCCTTGTAAGAGAGAGTGAAGCAAGAAAATAAACACGCAAGAACAATTCAGGACTAAGCGAATCATGTGATGACTGCTGAAGCTTTTATGAGCACTGTGGCCCCGTGTCATCCCGCTGCTTTGATGTGTGGCGGTCACTGCCGAGTGTTTAATACTGCTCTCAATAAAGCCTTCAAAGAAGGCAACAAGTTAGTAGTATTTGAAAGCTTGCCTCAAACACAAAAAGAAGAGAACCAGAGAAATAAGGACATTTTTTAAAGAGTAATGAGGTCAGGAAGCTTAAAAACTTCCAAACCTTTTGTACTTTATACTCGATGCCTTAACAGAATAATGTCTTCGCTGACAGTAACTAAACGTGGACACGCCGTACAGATCGTCCTTTCTTCCAATGTAGACGTTTTGTATAAATCAGACCATAAACAGAACAACCTTACTCCAACAAGTTGTTCAACACATATTCTTCTCATATATTTCCAAGCTCATGTTACACTAAAAACCAGTGTGAAGACCAGGGAAACATCACAATTTCACCCGTATGTTGTAGCATCTGAAATCTTTCACAGGTGTCCTGACAGAGGAAAAAGGTCATGACCTACAGGTCAAGTCAATGATCATTAGGTGTTGCTGTAACAGAAGGTATCTAAGAAACCTCTGTGGGTACATATGGTGCAGGATTAAATGTGCCTATTATTTACAAGGTTATTTTTCATTTCACCAAATGAATTCTGAACAGCATGAAAACTAGAATTGTCAAAACTAAAAGTTCCAAAACTTCTGTCTTTCCATCAAGGATCTTGTCTCAGGTTAAACTGACATTTTCTGTAGAAATGTGAATAAACAAAACTGAAATAGCAACAAATTAAAGGGGAAAAATGTACAGAGTCAAGTCAATGCAGCCAATCGCACACAAAGCCCACTACCTTCAACAAGAAGTTATTTTTGCCTCTGATTTGCCCAGGAACCACATAACTGTTCCAAACACAAAAATGTTGAGAATTTTCCTTGCCCAGAAGTGGTTTTTGAAACGGATAAATGCATCTTAACATACATAATTTAGTTTGCAACAAACCACAAAAACAGAGAGGAAGAAACCTGAAAAAAAAAAAGCACATACATATGCTGTAATAATCTGATCAAATGCCACTAAAACATTCCGAGCTGATCCCTTGTGAAGCCCTCAAAACACTCCTCATCTGCTAAAAAGTTAAAAGTTCTTTTTCCCCACTCAACAACTGCCTTTATTCTAACAGCAGTGTGACATTCTAGTTCACCCTGTGTTCTTAACTGCAAGGATGCTCAGCAAATAAAAACTATGTGAGACTAAGCGACCATGGCTTCTAACTGTGGCTGTAGTCTCGGGCCCCAGGAGTGCTTCTCAGAGGCCATGGCTGGCAGAGGGCTGCTGCCTGCACGAGAAGCAAGGTTACACTCCAATGTCAGCAGAATTCCCTGGGATCAATGTGATGATCAACTGAATGAGTTTCCAGACTTCTCTCACAACGGAAAGGGCCAAGTTTCTCAAAAAGGAATCAAGTTCTGATCCACTCAGTCCTACCTCCAAACAAAGCAGCACAAAAGGAAGCCAGTGGTGTTCATCAGAAAGGGCAGAAAGCGATTAGGTGTAACTGCCAATGAACTGACATTAGCAAGACTCTCTGGTGAGCAGACTTACCTCAATTATGACGGCAAAGCCACCAGGGACTTTTAATTATTAAAAGGTAAATCATATGCCAGAGTAATGGAAGGCAACTCAGTAATCAAGAATGGCAGGGAAAGGTAGTTCTTAATCTGTTTTAATCTGTTTCTATTTGACTTTTTTATACTATGAAGACTTTCTCTTGAAGCAGGAAAAAGATAAATGCAAAATAACAATAAATCTGAGGAAATGATGTAGCGAAACATGCGCCAGCTACCAAATTCCTATGCAGAGATTTACTTAGGAGATCCATATATGACATACATACATGAACTTCATATATATATGCATATACATTTATACATGAAATTTTAGATGAAGAATACCAGCTTTGCTGCTGACTTATTTTGACAAGCCACTTCTTTAGGTCTTGGTTTTTTTAACCATTAAAAAAAAAAAAAAAGATAATCATATTTGTCATTAGATAATTAAAATGTAACAAAACATTACAATATCCTGACAGTGAAAGTAAATTCAAAAGAAAACAAGACGGCTTGTGTCCTCATACAAAATCAAACAGCACAGTAACAACTTGGCCTAAAAAACTGAACAAAAGATCTACAACCACAACATAAGTGATTATAGTTTATAAATGTATTTTCTAATTAAAAAAACAAACTCCAAAACAACAGACATCTACATATTAAACAAATTAAGTACTAAGTATTACATTGTTTTGGTGCTAAAATATATAAGGATTAGAATTATAGTATCATAGGTTTAGAATGATTTAAAAGAACTTAAAAAAAAAAAAAAGATCAACACATATGAGCTGTATCATAAAAGGTTCCAAGTGGCACAAAAGGTTCCAAGTTCTAAGTGGAACTTTTTCTAAATGCTGAGAGCTGTAGCTTCGACCTTCATAAAGTTTCTTAAATCAGTCTTCTCCTTGGTGTAGCTGAGGCCAACACTCAAGTTCTTACTCTCAACACCTTAGAATACACTGTAATACCTGTCAACCGTTCTCTGCACTGCTACTCTCCATTCCATGAAGATTAATCCCTTCAAAGTACAAATCTAATCATATCACTCATTAAAAAAAAAAAAAAAAAAAGCAGCAGCAGCAGCTTCAATACTTTCCTGTTAATTAACTAAAATCCCTTTTTCTAGCACTCTGGATAATACATGTGGCCCCAGCTTGTTCCTCACTCTATAGTCTAATCAAACTGCACTAGGCCACATTTCCCATCAGTTTTGGCCTTGCTTCCCCCATCTCCTCCTATTCCTTCAAAGGCCCATGTCACTTTCCAGAAACTCACTAAAACTTTCCCAGATGCCCTCAAGATGCTGCACTATCTTGCTCTTGGGAAACTTCAAGGCCCTGATCTCAGCAGCTTGCTGTAGGAGCTAGTCTGCAGTGGTCACTGTCCTGCAGATTCCTTCACAGCAGGGCCTGCGTCCTGCTTATTCTGTCTTCTTGAAGCCTGTCTCATGACTGGGAACTCAGATTCTTCTGAGAAATAAATGTCTAAGGAACTTATCGAGGCAGGAGAGTCATAATATTAAGATGTTGGTTTATCACTTAGATTAATATAAAAGTTACATATAAAAGTATCATACCCACAACAAATTACACTCCAACTGACCATGTCAGCTCTTTGCAACCTTTCAAGTAAGAAAAAAAAAATTAGATCCCATATATATGGTATAATCTGTTTCAGGGAACAGATTTTTATCCAGCTAATCTCAATACTGAAGTAAAATTTCTGAGAAAAGACTGCATAGAAGGTTAAAAAAAAAAGTGTCACATCAGCTTTCAGGTTGCCATTAACTTGGATGACCAGATCTTACAGCACGATTCTAGAAAAGTAAACTGGTGAATGAGTAAGTAAAGCCACTATAAAGGCAGGCAACTTGGCCTCGGGGAAAGCACACTGGCGGGCAGGAGCCGTGGGTTCTATGCGTGTGACTCAGTCCAACACACTTAACTTGCCCAGCCCTGGCTCCTCCAACTGTCAAACCAGGAAGCTGTACTTGATGAACTCCAAGATCCAGTGCCCACACTCCAGAATTCTGTAAGCATAACACACATCTTCACTGGATGACTGCTAATGGGAGATGGGGTAGAAAACAATTGCTCCCTGCTATAGCTAATCTCTCAATTTTATTAAAAAAAGAAAAAAGATAACCCTACAAATCTTCAACCTAAAAAGGCCCATATATTTAGGGTTATTGCATTTGCAAAGAAGTTTCCAAATTTAAAAATAAATAAACAAATAAAACAATAATAATAATAATAAAAACAATCTCTGAAGACCAAGAAAAATAAATCTAAGAGTAAAACAGAAATATGTCCCCCTAAACCTCAGACCACTACAAGCAACTGCTAAGTAACACTTTAAAAAAATGAATGTTCTTTTAGAAATTTGAGATGCCAATACAGGTATAAAAATTCATCAGGTAAACAGTAGGAATAAAGTGGTAAAATATTTCTTTTAAGTTGCTTCTGGATCTCTTTTTTAACAAAATAAACTCAGATTCAAACTTCAGGAATATGAAAAGCAAAAATTTTCAGAGTTTCTCAGAGAACAAGAAACTGGCATTTAAGCAGTATATATACACCATTTGGTTAGCCTAACCTGCACTCTCTCTCTTCTTTTTCTTTTGCCTTAAAAGCTTCAGACAGGAGGCTTTGAGTGCTAACTCATCAGCCTCGGTCCTCCCGTCTTCCAGTTTGGATTCTGGATTCGCCAGGGTTAGCAGCGCTCAGCTGGAACAAAAGCGTATTATGCGGCACTACAAGAGCTCTGAAAAGCATTTTCTTAAAATGCCAGAGGGAAAAAGGATTTTTCTAGAAAATACTGATAATTACTTGAAATGAAGCTCTATCTCTCATCCCCCCTCCTCAAATCAAAACCAAAAAAATCTTGATCACACACAGGGCTTGGTCTCTTCATCATGGTATCACTGACTCTGGACTCAGCTGATTTGTCTTACCTTCTGATGCTTTGATCACATATCCTCCCTTCTTTTCACCAGGAGGCACATCAAGTAACTGCATGACTCTGTCCAGCAGCCCATGGATTATCTCAAACCCAGGATTCTTGTTGTAATAAACAGCACAGAGATGCCTGTAGTTTCTTGCACCTACATCTGAAAAAATAAAAGAATTGATCATAGGCTATGGTGACCATCACTTAAGAAACTGGTTTACCCCAACATAAACTCAGGCAAAGTAAACAATAAATACCAATTAGTAAACATACAGAGAAACAATCAACCTCAGAAATGCAAGATAAAATGGTTTCTCAATCATCAAATTCCCTGAGATGTTTTGATTTGGGGGAGGTATGGGAAACCCTCAATGCTGACCCAGGAACAACAAGGGCTTCACTGTGGTATGTTGGTAAAACTCTTTGTAAAGAATTTAGCAATATATATCAGAGCCTTAAAACTTCATACTTTTATTCACAATATTAACCAAAGGAAATAATCTTAAATACAAGAGATTTCATACAAAAAGATATTATTTCTACACAAGCATTATTTCCAATACTGAAAATTAGAAACAACCTAAATGGGGAAATGGCCACATAAAGTACAGCATAATCACTCACTGGAGTACTACTATGTGGCTAAAAAGCATCTTTATGAAGATTCATCCTAACAGAGCTAGAGCAAATACTTTACCAGTTAACCCCAAAAAAGGAAGCCACAAAGTTCAAAAAGAGTCAAAACTAAATTATATCATCTAAAGAATATAGATAGGTTGGAAAACTATAAAGCAAAGAAGGGAAACATTATCACAAAAGTTGGACAGCGATTGCTCTAGGTAAAGGGAAGGCAGTATGATGGGGAAGGGTCTTATAAGAAGCTTAAGATACTGGACATTCCATTTCTTAATTTGGATGGTTACACTAGTGTTGCTTTATAATCTTTTTAAACTGCCATATACACACGTCACAATTAAAACATGGGGGGAAAAGCTCAATTTATGAAGAATCACAATTATGTAGGTATAACCATGAGCCAAAGAACTCCATGTACAGGAAAAAGAATGGAAAGAAATACACCCAAAGGTTAACAGAGGTAATTTGGGGACAGAAATAATTTTTTTCGAAGTTTATGTATTTTCCCTTTTTCCTTGATTAGTATGTATTTTTCCATTTTGAGAACCAGGACAAACTTACCAATCGCACTATTTTTCAAAAGAATTGCAATAATCTAAGTGGACCCTAGTGGATGACTGTAACTGGTTCACGTAAACAACAGAATACGACTCAGCACTAAGACAGACTTGACTGCTTAGATGGATCTCAAGGGCATTGTGCTGAACAAAGGAAGCCAATCGTCAAAGGCTGCACACAATGTAAGTCTATACAACATTCTGAAAAAGGCAAAACTACAGAACAGAGAGCAGACAGCGGCTGCTCCGGGTTAGGTTGGGGGAAAAAATGCGACCACAATGGGACAACATGAAGGGTTTTGGGGTGACAGAATTGTTTTATATCTTGAAGTGATGGTAACAAAAATCTAAGACTGTATTAAAACTCATTTTTAAAGAAGGAAATGCATAGCATACAAACACAGGCTCGAATTCAGCGTTGACCATTTAAATTTTTAATAGGTAAATACACTTGTGGCCCTTTAATAAATTCTGGAGGAGACCACTGCTCTTCATAAACACTGAATGAAGGCTAGTTTCTTTTGCCTTTCAAATTAGGCAAAAAGAATAAACTGATGTCCATCTGGGGGAACAAACTGAAAATAAAAAACTGCTTCACATTAGCATGTATTGAGCAAAAGTTCTCCCACAGACTTATCCCCACAGCCGTAACTGACACAAGATACTGAACCCCGTTGCCTTCCACATACCCAAATAAACAAATGAGTACTTCATAAGACACTGTACTGCACTCCTAAGCACTGTAAATGTGAGCCCCTGAGTGGGGTAAAAGGAAAGGGAAACTGAGATGAACTGATTATCCACTATGCGCCAGGACTTAGTACCTCGTCTGCCTATCTATCATCTTATTTAATTCTCAAGACAATCATGGAAGGTAGGTTTTATTGTATTTAGAAAATGGATAGGGAAAAAATGACGGGGAAACAAAAGCTCAGAAAGGGTTTGCCCAAAGCCAAGCTAACTGCCTGGAGCTAATTAATTACACAGCTAATAAGTGACTTGACCAGGACTGTCTAACTCTAAAACCCATGCCCTCTCTACTATATGGTAGAAATCTCTAAATCTCTAAAGGATTTAGATGAAATCTCTAAAGGACCTAGATGAAAACAAACAATACAAAGGACAACTTATGTATGAATATATACTTACATAATATAGTCAAAGATGTGTATTCTTGAAGTGTTTCTGGTATGATAAACAGATGTTTTCATTGTCAAGAGTTTTCATATTTAAGAATTCTAGTTAAGCAATTGAAATAAATTATTTTTAGAAGTCAAATACTGTTTCTAGCCATCAATCAGTATTGTAACTCATGGAAAGCGTACTCTGAGTTAAACTTCTGACTGAACATAGAGAAATGACTGTTCTGGTCACGTAACATTTCTCAGCACCTATTATGTTCAAGGCACTCCACTCTAGGTGTCCCTAGAAGGCAGAGGTCAAAGCCAGCATAAGGCCTACAAGGACTAAACCTTCAACAATTATTTTCTGAGAAAATGAACAAAGCCTGGAAAGGAGTTAAGCATACACAGGTAACTATTAAACAAGGCCAGGACCAGACAGCGGCCACGCTCGCAGTTAGCACAAGAGCCAGCTGATGTCAGCAAGTGAGTACGGTGCCACTGGCACTCTCTACCATTTCCACACGCAAGGATAAAGAAATGCGGTATCTAGAAGCTATAATCAAAGGTGTAAGAGTAAAAATTAATATTAAAACCAGGCAGGCATAAAACCTCACTAAATCAACCACATGCATTAACTAAAATGAGGGGCCGGATTCCTCTGTAGGAACACACACACACACACATACACTCCCCCCTCCTCCCCTTTTCCATTTCCCTTTCCCCTTCTTTCCACCTCCCCTCCCCCCACCCACCCCTTGAATGGAAAAAAATGAAATGAAACAGAACTAAATTATCCCTTTCACATGACGGACTTGCTCCTGGGTATCTCTGCCATGTGGTACCCATTTGTGGGTGTCACATGCTTCCACTTTAACACAGACACGTACTGAAACTACTACTTTGTAGTTGCATTTCTGCTGTGAGGGAAGAGCCCAACAGTAATGCCGCCACTCAGAGGGCTGAGCAACACAAACTGGAAGCCCTATTTTGGTAACCTTTGCCTTGGAGTACTTCTTTCCTGATCTCCAAATTATGTAAAACTTGCCTTTCTGATAAGAGGAGCAACATCTGGTTTAAAGACTTAGAATTAAAAAAAAAAACCAAATTAAGTGATTTTGATGATCAGAATAACGAAATTACAATAAAAATACAAGACTTAAAAAAAAATATTACTCCATTCAGGAAAGGTATCAGGATGTTTACAGCACATACTTACACAACAACGACCTATATATTTTTAGATTCAATTTTGCAGTATTTTTAGGAAAGGCCACTTTATACTAAAACCACCATAAGAATTAGATTAAACTACCCATCACTTACTGGCTGGTTTTTCACATCTCTCCCAAGTGCTACCACTCCCTCTAGACTTACTTCCTCACATCTTGTTAAGATATTCCCTCTGAATTAGCTGAACTGAATTAAAAGAGAAAATAACCATATACTCAGTTCTACCCAGAATTCCTCCTTGGAGAAACTGCTAGGTATAGTAAAATTCCCATTTCCTAGCATTTTGCACCGAGGGACCATATTACATCACAGGAAGCTCACTGACTACATGCCACAAAATAAGAACTATTTAAATTTCATGCCAAAACTAGGGTTTGCTGGAAATGCCTCAGTTCTTTATAACTCAGTTAACAGACCTCTTGTGTCATGCTATCAAACAATTCTGCTTTTTAAATGGGCCTGCCAAGTATGTCAGCCTAAATTACCAACGTCTTTCACAGACTTCAAAGTACTGCCCGGAGAGGCTGATCTAAACCACCCAAAGGAGGGGTGGCTGGCTATAATTCTGGAAGCTAAAAGAACACGCCAAATGATTTTCTAAAAGAAGAAAAATGGGGGGAAAAATGATACATGATGTCCCTTAGTAAATGACTATCACATACAATTCAAACTCTTACAATAGGTTTCTGCTTGGTGTAGATTCTCTTTCATCAAAGTACCAACGATTAAAAACAAATGAGAGGTGTTAGTTTATGTCATCATATTTGGCACAGACTGGAAGAGGGCAGAGTCTTCAAGGGAGCCCTTCCATCTCTAGCTCACACTCAACGAGAAGCCCAAATAAAGATGCTACGAGAAAGTCTACTAGGAAACCAACAACCTCCTAGGGCAATCGGTGCCTGATATTGAGCTTGAGAATTGAGAACTGAGCCTGGCCAAGCTCAGAAAATGAAACAAATCACCTCAATTTTTAGTTTTCCATCCAACAAATTTCTTTACTGTTGGCACCCAAGAGACTGTCACATACACTACAAGTTTTTCTTATCTCCAAAAGAAATTCAGAGTAGGCCTAATGATTCACAAAAGCTACAAGAATCCAGTCAAGATATATACCTTAAAATTTAGGTCTGATGTGGGAAAACAGGAACCTTTACACACTTTTGGAAGGAATCCTAATTTGTAAAAAAAAAAAAAAAAATACTTTTTAGAAGAGAATTTGACAAGGTAGCAAATATTTAATGTGCATACTTACGGACTGACCAATTCAATTTCTAAAAGTACATATTTGTAAAGGGTACAAGGATATTCATCACAACAGACATTTTAGCAAAAACCTGGTAATAATCTAAACAGTCACCATAACAATCTGAGTAAGTAAATTACAATATATCCACACAATGGAATATTATGCAGCCATTAAAAAGAATGGGGTGGACAGAATATGTTCATAGGAAAAAAGTACAAATCAAGACAGATAAAGCATAATTCTATCTGCCTGAACACTACATAAAGTATTTATCTGTATCTTTGGCTATATATAGAAATGTAAACCATGTGGTTGCATATGCATAAAATGTCTGGCAACTAATTCTAAGAGCAGGATTTGGGAGAAGTTGGATACGTGCATTTCTTTTAATGTGAAAACAATGTAACTGCTCTTAAAAATATGTATTTGTGAAAGTTCTTAAAGATATTACAAACACATTTTCATTTTAAAAACAAACATAATAAAACTTAAGAGTAATTTTTCTTAAAACACTTCTATATTATAGCACTGAGGTAGAGACTTTTCTTTTTTAAATAATGCTGAAAACCAAGGAGTAAATGTGAGGAAAAATCTATGACCGTCACAATGCATGAAGGAAAAAGTTATATCCTGGTGGACTGGTTTTTATTTCATTAACATAAACCTGGAATGGATTTTTATCTATTAAAAAAATACAGTATTCAATGCATGACAGAGCACATTATGCTCACATTAGCAGATCTTAACTGTGTTGAACCAAACGTAATAAAATAACTTTCTATATTAAAAATGATGTTATTTACACAGTTAAGATGCCATCACATATGCGACGGATGCCACTTCAAATATTGTTAATGTCAACGTTCCCTACACCCATGTTTTTTGAATTATTAATTGGAAATTCTACATGCCAAAAATATGAAGTAGTAAAATTAAATTAATCCAGGCTGATGACATAAGCTCTCTTTAGAAAGCCACATTCCACATGTGGACCCTCGATAATCATCCATTATTTAATGACTGTAGAATGGACAATTTCTCAGAGCTGAAGTATTTTACAAGCTCATAATGAAAACGCTTTCATTGAGCTTTCTATCAAGCAAAGAATCATACAAAAAACTACAAAGATTGGGCCCCTAAATTTTAGTAAGTTACAATATAAGACAGATACATGAAAGGTACAAACCAACAGTAAATAGAAAGAATCAACCAAATTAAAAGAACAATGAATTAGCTATTTCCTATGTGGCCATGGTGGCCCAGGGAGGAGAAAGGAACAAGGATCTTAAATATATTAAACTGAAGCTAAATTAATTAACTTTAAAAAGTTAAACAAATTTCTGGATTTCCACATCCAAACTAGGCAGGGTAAGAAACAGGTCATTCTTTGATTTAGAAAAGCTTTAGGGAGAATGAAAAATTTTAGGAACTATTTAAATAGCAATTTGGGGGGGTGGGGCAGAAGAAATGCAGCATGTACCAGGACTACAGCAATGCTTTGGAAAACACAGGAATGGTCTGAGCAAGACGTAAAGGCTTGGAATAAGTGTGCGTTTGCTAAAGTAAGTGATGTAACTAGACCCCTTCGAGGGGTCAAGAGGCCTTTAACCCATTCCTTCTACTATAATAACTATTAAAACCCCAAATTCTTTAAATACAGTAGTTAAAACTAAAGCACATGGCAATATGATTATCAGGGTTCTCCAACTGGATGACTGTATCATGCTAAATTTAAGTCTATACGCTTGCTTACAAAGCCAAACTAAGCCTTCCTTCTTAGGCTCTCATTCCTTTTAAACTTAAGACTCAACCCAGTGATACATTTTCTTCTGCCACTGTTGTGAGCTTCTAGGCAAACTGGTGACCATCATGGAATAAACTTTGATGGCAGAATTCAATCTGTATTTAATTAAAAAGCCAGAATGTTGGACTTTGCAAAATACAGCTGCATTTCTGGGCATGAAGATCAGCAATATACAACTCCTCTGAAGTAATTTTTTTTCACTATTTTGTTTACAGTGTACCCTTGACACTGAGCAGAAAAAACAAAAACATCAACAACTGAAACCAACCAATAACTCACAGAGCAGCCTGATCTGACAGCTTCAGTGCAGCCTCTACTGACTTCCTCCTTATAATAAAGCTGAAAATCTACCCCGCAGCAGAGTCTGCATTTAAATTCTCGTTCCAAAGGCACACGCTACTCTGCCCAACAAAATGGATAAATCAGCTTAGTCCCTCTAGTCATGACTAATTTTTTTAAATGTTGCAGCAACTTCTTACGATCAACAAGCACAATGACTGGCTTGGCCTCAAAGAGCGGGGGTGTGTCTGACTCAGAGTGGAAATCCTCCTCCGTGAGGAGGGGGCCTGAGCCCCTCACTGGGCAGCCGGACGGCCTCACGACACGGACGGCCAGTCAGAAAGTCCACGCTAGCACGAAGAGGTTGGCCGGTGAGGCTGCGCGCGAGCACAGGGGCTAGCGGACGTTCATCGACTCTTACAGGAACGCAGGTCGGACAGAATTTGTGGGAAGTATACTGAAATCCAGGGTGGATTCCTTTATCATTTCCCTTTTGGAAGACATGCCTGGCTCCACATGACATGACATGAAGCTCAGAGTGTTGGGTTCTCCTTAGTGTTACAAAACAAGTTAGTGGCTGTGGTCACTCCCTGCTCTGTGCTACCAGGAAGCCTTGGACACCCCGTTGGAGCGCCACCTACAGCACTGCTCACCGGTCTCTCTCAAGACTGGCACCCTTGCCTGTTATATTCCAAGCAGCCCTAGCACAGAAAAAGAACGAAAAAATACTTTTCTACCAGTGCCACGAATAAGCCTGCCTCGCCTGCTTTTGCCACACATCCCCACCCCTTCTGAACCAGTAGTTTGGTTGTTGCCCTCACAAGTGAAAATTTAGGACATTTTCATAATAACTGGAAAACCCCTCTATCACTGCACTTTTGACGGTCCAGATTTTTTTTTCCTTCAAAATTATTTCATTATTAGGAGGAAATGACTAATGTAAATCCAACAGAGGGATGGTAAAAATATATGCGCTCAATTCATTGAAAAGAAGTGGGTGATGAATTACTCAAAAAACATTCTTGTTTTCTTAAATTCCCACCTTCGTACGTTTTGGCTTTCTTATCCTATAGTGAACAACAGAAGAAAAACCAATTAAGTCAAAAATTAGGATAAAAATGAGCCCCAAGTGCCGCAGTAAGGTGATGTTAACCCTATAATGGACAGCGAAGGTTTTTAACTCATTCGCATAGAAAATCCCCAGAGACCAAGATGCTAGGTATCTGGCCTCAGGAACGGCTAATACCCCGACAGTCAGAGCTAACACCAAACAATGCTTAGTACATGGCTGGAACTTTTCAAAACACATGTAATTTTTAGAGCAAATCTAATGAAATAAGAGCTATCATTATCCCAATTGCACAGATGAGAAAACTGAGGCACAGAGAAATTAAATAAATTGTCCAAAGTTAAGCAGCTGGTAAGTGGCAGAACCATGACTCAAACGCAGGCACACTGGCTGCAGGGTCACTCTATGGAACTGCAGTGTCGAGCCACCTTCTCCTACAGAGTCCTCTCTGTACCCCAGAGGACAGGCAGGGAGTCCACATGTACGTATTTCGAATAATCCAATCAGAAAAGCTTCTTTCGTTATGAAATAAAATCTAGGCCCACCTATACAGGAAACATACTCCAAATAAAACAAAACAAAATGTTTTCAAGACGATAGACTAACTGAGCACATTTACTTCCTCTCATTCCTCAAACCCCATTGATATGACAGAAAATTTTAAAGAAAATTTTTAAGGTATAGAAGGGGTCTGCTGCAGAGACAAGAACCACGCTTCCTGATGAAACAAAGCACAGCAGAACTACAAAGCTCTGAGTGAAACAGTATATAGATGGGGTTTCTGGGATTATCATCAGGGTGATGTGTTAAATGATGGCTCTAGAGCTTAAGAACAGAGCTCTCCCAACCTCCAAGCATGGGGCTTGGGGCAGAATGGAGTCTACATCTGGGCCTTCCCAGCAAACACAGAGAAAAAGAAAAACAGCAAAGGCATCTCTACCCAGGACTCAACACAGTGAACTGCTCCACCCCTACAGTGAAACCCTCCCTGTGGCAACTGTGGGCACCCCAGCTCGCCCCTCACCCTCTCCCTCCGGACTCTGAGCTGCCTGCTTGTGAGCATGCCCAGCCCTGCAGGGAGCCTTTGCAATTAGGGAAGAGGCTTGTCGCTGACACAGTATTACAGAACTTTTGAGGAAATCTAGAATAATTAACCTAATCCTATATTTAGAAACATGAATGGCTCACCAAGGATCAAAACAACATAAAACTCAAAGAACTAAGATGAAAGGTAACAAGTCAAAGTTAATACGAAAATTTGACACTGGAATTGTAACAAACTCTCAGTTATCTGTACCAATGAGTGGTCTGAGGCACAAGAACCCTCAAAACTATTTGCAGCTGGTGCTGAATGTTTTCTGATTTCTATTATAGCAGATTTACCACCCAAGGAAACTTCTACATAGACTGATACGAGAAGGAACTTTTATTCTCTAAGGATATAAGCACTGAGACCAAAGTTCTGGCCCTAGCTCGCAGTCCCTTGTTTTATGCAGCCTTGAGCAAAGTACCACTTTTCTGTCTTAATTTTACAGTATATTAAATGGGGACAATATTTTGTCCCATCTGCCTCAAAGAGATGTTTTAACAATCAAAAAATAAAAAGTATATAAAAGAGGTTTTTTGAAGAGCAAAAAGCACCATACAAATGCAAGGTGATGCTCTTAACTGAAGACAGGCTGCATCCCGGGAAGCAGAAAGAATCCAGCACTGGCTGAAAAGTTTGCAATGGATGGTCCACAGACAGACAGTTAAGGTGCTCATACCTCTACAATCTCTATTTCTTAAGACAGGCCAATTTATAACCAATAGTTCTTGACTTTTGCTAGTTAGAATGATAGCACATCGTCCTTTCAGGTGAAATTGAGGAAAGGCCTCTTCTTCTGTCAACTGATTCAAAAGAACACACTCTGAATTCTGCAGAGTCTGGAGTAAGACTGACCGAATAAATACTGCTAGGACTTCAACTGTTCAATCCAAGGAACCAAAGAAATACTGCCAGCAATTGAGTCATTTGAGGGCACTGCTTACCAAGAGATACCACATACGCAGCTCTAAACAGTTAGTCTTATATAAGTTGAAGACATGGAGAAGTTTGAATAAGACATGATATGTTTGGGAAGACACAGGAAGTCTGAATGAGACAGACTTTCTTAGCAATCAGGTTTAAGTACTCACTAAATACATATTTGTTAAATAACCACTGCACTCCAAATACTGGACGAAGCGACTTGCTGGGCTAACAAGTCCACACGATACTCCACAAGTCCACAAGAAACAAAACTGGTAAACAAGACAAAAACTGGTAAAACACATTTACAATCACTGGTACAACAGTGATATGAACAATCACTGCTAAACCAGAATGGTAAACTGTCGAGTATGTCAGAATGACGCATGACATGAGAAACCAAGATATAGTCCACAGTGCTTTTCAAGTTGAGGTTTTAATAGGACTCTTCATAAATATTACTAAATTCTTTGTTAAAATTTGCTTTCTATTAAAAGTAAGAGATTTAGCAATCAAATATCTGGCCCTTGCTTTGATTGATTCAAATAAATAAGTCATGAAAATTAAATTTATGAAACAATTTATGAAGAAATTCCAACACTAAGCTGGATATTTGATGATAAGATATAACGGTGTTGGGTTATTTGAAAAAAACAATAGTGGCAGTCCTTATCTTTTAGAAATACAAACTAAAGTGTTTGTTGATGAAATGGTACGATGTCTAGGGTTTACATTAAAATAATATGAGGAAGTGGGTTGAGTACAGATGAAAGAAGTGTGGCCATGAGCGTGCTGGTAACTGCTGAAGCTGGTGCTGGAATCATGGGAGTAATTATGTTATTTTCCCTACTTTTATGCACAGTTCAAACTTTTGTAACAAAAAATGCTTTAGAAGTATATAAATCAAAGGTGGCTCGTTCTTACCTCTGCTAGAATCTTTTATTACAATGTCAGAGATTTCAAACAATTTCAGAGGAAGGGGCATCTTCCGATTCGCAGCTATGGTCTTCAGGAGGCCAGGAAGGAGGGTAGTGCGTGCCACCTACAGGAGAAGACACGCAACTTCACTGACCAAACAGGAACCAAACAGAAGTACTTGGTTAAAAGACTCCATGGCCTCACAGGAAGACACTTCCGAAAAATGCGATGCCTAAATATCCAAGTCATTTTTAGTTTTTAATTCCAGGACACTAAAAGAACTGAAGTATTCTGGACTTCAAACTCACAAAATGAAAAATCATAAACTTAATTAAAAAATAAATGAAAAACAAACATAACAAATATAATTGCTTGTATCTAAGATTAGTTTTTATCATTTTAAAAATTACAGTTAGCCTTCAAGATTTCAAATATGCAGATTTTCATATCCTGCTTCATTTCACAAAGTAACTGAAGTAGATTACAAGAAATACAAATACTTAAATACTTTAAATACGAATTAACCAAATTTTTTAAAAACTAGGATCAGGGAAAGTGTAAATTCAATTAAAATACCAAGACAGTGAAGAAAACAGAGCACAAATATGTAGGCACTAAAAAAACCCATGTAGCTGCTATGTCAGGCTGTGACTACAGTTTTCAGCTTAGTAGCCAAAACAAATAGGAAAACATGTATAGTTATTCTTAATATTCATAAGAAATGCAAATATAGATCCCAATTAAAAAAAAAAAAGGCAAGGAGGGGGGAACAGTCCCCGTTTGGTCTGTGAAATAAATTTCTCATCCTAAGCTATATGACGTAACGTTAGCTTTGAACACATCATTTTATCAGAAAGGTTTTATGAGCCATGGTTCGACATCGGTAAGAGTCTGGGCTCTGCGGTCAGACCCCAACACCATTCATTACCTTTTGCCCAGACTACTGCATGAGCTCCTTAGGTTAATTTCTCTGCTTCTACTTGCCACTTTATGATCCATTATTCTCCCCAAAGAGTGACCCTTTAAGACCTAAATCAGATCATGGAACTCTCCGGCTTCAAAATCTCCAACAGCCTTCCATCAGATTTTGAATAAAACCCATGTTCTACTTGGGGCCCTATGTGATTCTGGCCCTGACCCCTTCTCCAACCTGACACCTGCTACTCCCCCTGCCTTACTGCACACGCTCCAGACACACACAGGATCCCATCCCAGGCCTCCACACTTGTGCTTTCCTCTGCACCATACATTCTTCCTCTAGATTCGCATGTAGCCATCTTACTTCCTTCAAGTTTCTGCTCAAAAGTCCTCTCCTACATGGGCCTTCCCTGACCACCCTGGCTAAAACGGCACCCCCTCCTAGATCCTGTACAACTAACAATAAGCCCTTAAATGGACTTGCTATATTGTGCTGAGGGAAAAAGAGAACACCTTTTTTACCGATAGTCATTCTACCAGAGCTGGTATTAACCTTCAAGTCAGTGCTTTCTGACACACGGGTCACTTTCCCAACTAAAGAGGAAGTGCCCAATTCCTTCACAGAAACAAAACTTCCATGTTAAAAGACAGTTTAACTTACTGGAATATAAATAAACTACTTTGATAGATAACTTTTCTTAGTTTTTTTTTTTCCCCACTTTATTTTATAGGTAAGATTTATTTATTCAAAAACCCACAGCAATACAAAAAATTAAACCCGAAATCAGATCAAACTTCTAGATCTAACTCCAATTTACTGGAAATATAGGGGACCACTGGAATATAGTCAGCAAAGTCCTAAATGTGAGAACTCCACAGGACAAATGACCCAGTTTCTTTCACAAAGAAGGACAGAGAGAGAGAGAGAGAGAGAGAGAGGAACAGTGTGAATGGATGCAGGCAACCTTTAGAGCAAAAGAGACTTAAGAAGCACATCAATCAACTTTGATGTACCAACCTCATTTCAACCCTAAATCACAAAAACTACATAAAAAAATGAGACACTTAAGAAAATTTGAACCATAACTGGATATTTGAGGATATTAAGGAATACTATTGCTAATTTGGGGAATATGGTAATAGTCTGTAATTGTGTTTATAATAATTATAGTAACATTTTATAAACTTTAGTAAATAACATTTATTTTATTCATTCTTTAACATATCTACTATTAGAAAATAGCCCAAAGTTAAGAATTATGCAAAAGAAAGAATAAGTTTTGACAACAAATTCAGATACAAAACCATGAACAACTCATATTTATTTTAACCATAAATAAGTATAAACCTGTTAGCCACATTAGTAACGGTAGGATATATCTGTCTGTTAATCAGGAGTAAAATACAGAATCTGTCAAGTTTAAAAGACAGACTCTTTTTCATCTCTAATGTATTTTATGCAGAAATAGTTTTATTTTTAGAAATACTGATTCTTAAGTGTGCTAAGCCACAGACATTTATGGTGACATTTAACATGTTTCTGATTTTGTTTTGCTTCCACTTATATAAAATACAGAAGACAGGATGTAAAACCTAAAGAACTTAACATTACCACATCTTAAGAACTCTATCAGGCTTGATAAATGAAAATAAGAAAAAAAAACTTTGGAATAAATAAAAATCCATTAAGATTTTTTTTTTAATTAATTTTACTTTTGAAGGGGGGAGATAATTAGGTTTACTTATTTATTTACTTACTTGTTTTAATGGAGGTACTGGGGATGGACCCAGGACCTTGTGAATGCTAGGCATATGCTCTACCACTGAGCTATACCCCCCCCATCAAAATCCATTAAGATTTACTGAAAAATCTCTCTATCCAAATGAATTTGAGTATCTCTTATTAAAAAGAATGCCTTGGACATCTTCTAAAAGCAGTAGAAAAGCTAGTGGACCTCAGAAAACAAAACATTAAACCTCCTAAACACAATTCTTCTAAATTAGTGTAAGGATTCTTCAAAGTTCTGATACTGAATACAGAGAAGAATTCATGTACTTGATATATATTACTACCAATTTGTTCTTTAATTAGTCTAGCTCTAATCTGCCACATTAGCAGGTAGTTCTATAGATTAAATCTAACTTTAAAAGATCTAAATTTTAACGTTTTTTAGAACTTTTAGAATTTTTAGAACTAATTCAGTCCACTGCTTTTACAAAAGTGAAAACCAAGATCCAAAGAAACTATCTCAAATCACAGAGTTCAGATATTATTTTATAATAGCATTAACTTTCTTAAAAGCATTTCCTTCCCATTCTAAGATTCCCCTTGATTCTAGCAGACATGACCATGTCTAAAGTCTCGGTTAAAAAAATCACAGAACTGCATATACAAGAAAAATAGAAGGAGCTTATTAGTATGGAAGAGATGTCATTAATAAATAAAGATATTATAATCTTGAAATGCTCTCTTCTTATAGTTAATATCATAATCTATAATGCAAATCACTTAACATTTACTATTAAAGTACTATTGTTCTCATTTAACTATTCCTAACCTCTGCCAATAAACTAGACAATTACAATGAAAGGCACAGTCAGCTTAGTCAAGAACTGGAGTCAAGACTAACTGCAAAGTGAAAGACTTCATGGAGGCACTGGGCACAGGTGGCGATTCACTAATTACAAATATGTGGAAAAGAGAGGAAACCTGAAACTAATACTAGTCAATTCTGAAATGGAAAGTTCAGACAAGAAAGGCTTGTCTCAGTAGCACAAAGCAAGTAAGAACCACCTATGAGGTTAATCAAGAAAGGGTTATAAAATGTTTTAAGAAGTTTTATCAGTGAAGAATGTAAGAACCAAACACAAACTTATCCAAGAAGAGATTTTAAAGATTTTGCCATCTGAGGTAAAATAACTGGAGAGACTTTTTATAACTCATGCACTGCCTCTCAGTTTTTACCCAAATTGTTATCTACTTAAACACTTACCTGAAATTCAGCTGTTTTAGGATTACTTATGTGGACTGCCTTTGTTGCAGAGATATCCAAACCCAGTTTATCAGCAATATCTTCTTGAGAGCACTAAGAAATACACACAAAATAGATCAAAAAGTAAAAGCAATGACTAAATCTAATATAAAAAATATCTAATGCTGTAACAACTTTTGACAGTCTCACAGCAATGTAGATTATACAAATCAGTAAGCTAAGAATAAACATAGAGCAAGTAAATTCAGGTCCACAGCAGATTAATTTAACATGAATAGTTCTCTTATAATGAGTTCTAACCATGACGCAGAGCTAAAGTACATTTTCACTCACATGGAGACGGTGGTATAACCTTCCTAAGCCAGCCTCCCGCTTGCTTTACCCGTCTAACCTCCCACAATTCCCTACTCATTCCCTGAACCGCACACTTTTCCCCACCTTTACCTGAAATGCCCTCCCTGTTCTACTTGCTGCCACCCACCAAGGTTCTACATAAAAGACATCTCTTCCTACCTCTTCCATAAAAAAACACCTAGTGACTCTGGTCAGAACTTCTCTCTCCCTCCTTGGTGTTCACATGACTTCCTGCTTTGACTACTGCTGTAACCTTGCTAAATCCGCACTGACTTGCAGCAGAATGGAAGGACTGAGAGCAGAATTCAAGTGGCCTGAACGATGCCATTTAACTTCTGTGCACATGCACTTGATAAAGCGCCGGGTAATGAGCAAACTCCTAGGCACTCACCCACCAAAAAGAGAAAGATGCTTGTTACCCTCGAAAACCAGGATGGTAGGCAGAATTATGAAAACAAAACTAAGTAACTATGAGATACAGCAACTCTAATAAACGAAATGAGGTAATACAAATACAGTGCTTGGCAAAGCTAAGTGATCAAAAAATATTAATGATGATAACTAGTAACTCATTATTAAGAATAAACAATTGTCATATGTATTGATGCTAACTTTTTGAAAGAGTTTAAAACTTAACATGAAAACTGATATATCATCAGATTACTCTTTTCTATTTTTCAACATTAAGTGATCTTCATTGCACTGTTCCACAAAACACTATCTTCCAGGACAGTAAAGTTCTGCTTTTCACTTAGAAAAAAAGAGTGGGTTTAGATTCATTTTATGCCAATACCAGTTCTAATGACTCTTGCCATGCTCTCTTGGGAAAGATTCTAAAGACACATCCGGGCGCAGCAGAAAGTTCCCTGAACGGCCATGGCTGCAGTGGTGGAGAATGGTGGCAGGCATGCCGGCTATAACCATTTTTTTCCCCATAACATGGAGGCGTTTTTATAACAAGTTTTAGATATGATGTGACAATTAATTAGGAAATGCAACTTATACAATACAATCTACTGTCAAACAGAACCGGTACTGTCTGTGTGAAAGGAAAAGGCTCCGCAGACACAGGGCCACTCAGCTAGGTATCTGAGTGACCTGCACTTTATCACGAAGCTGGACAATACGATGTAGCGATAAGAAGCAATCTAAATCAAGGTATCCTGAAGTGGCAGCAACTGAGACACAGGATGTTAATATTTTATGTCTTTAAAGTGGTAAAAAAAAAAAAAAAGAACAAGGAAATTAAGCCCATTAATTTTTATGAATATTATTCTTATAATAAGGCTAAGGTAGATATTTAGTTTTAAAAGTGAGCTGATTTAAAAGAAAATATTACACCTAGTATGCAGATACAGCAAAAATCATGATGATGATACGTGAGTGACTTACACTTGGGCAGTCAGGGCTGGGTTTTAGGAGGTCTGTTACTCTTAGTGCAAAACCAGATGTAATGCTCAGTGATGTTTAGATTTGCTTAGAAAATACGTAACTTTACAAATACCTTTAACGTTGAAATTCCTACAGGAAGACTGTTACTACAAATCTGAAACTCTCTAGCCCCTAACTCCTTTCCCACTGGGGTGATAATGCGTTGAAGTGACCTTGTACAGCCAAACAGACTGTGGCACTCCTGGTGGGACAGTTCAGTCACAGACCTAGGGTGCAGACAGACCTGGGCAGGAATCCCCGGTGCACAGGCAGCTGGCTGCGTGGAGTGGGACAAGCTGCCGCGTAGGACAGAAACACCCACCTCACAGGATTGCAGGGACAGATGGAGTCACGTACATGAAGCCCTTGGTGCGAGACAAACTCTGCAGAGCAGCTACTGCCCAGGAGGCAGGTTGTGTGCTCCCCCAGAGGTACACGGGGCTACATGCTTACAAAATCAGTTCCTCTGCCACTCATTATAATTTTAAAGAATAGAACAGTTCCCTTTATGCTATTTTTTGTGTTTCATTTGACATGAAATCACTGCTGCTCCTGACTGCCTAGGCGTATGTGGCATACATATGACCGACGTGGTCCTGAAACCTAGCACAGTCTAACGTAACGGAAAAGCACTGCTGTGGAAGTCAAAAGGCCAGATTCTTGTTACGGTTACCCGCTCTCTGCGTAAACTGTGCTGGGTTCTTATCCTCTCTCGGCCTCAGGCTTCCTCACTCACTGGTACGGTGCCTGGCACATAACAGAAGTTCCATAAAAGCTGTTGCATAAATGTCTGCTAAATCAGAAAAGTGAAGGTACTGAACTGCATCTGTATGGTCTCTTCCAACATTCACATCCTATGAATTACAAATGCTCCACAAAGTGACAGAGGAGAGGCTGCAGCCCTCAGCAACCCTCCGTGCACAGGTGGTAATTTCCACTACTGCCTTCTGTAAATACTTAAAAGACAGAATTTCAGGGCTGTGGGGAGCTTTCCTGGTTGTTTTGGTCTGGTTTTGGCCCTACGTTGTTGAGCTGAAACATACCTGAATACTCGAAAACTACACCGTGGGCACCACAGAAATGCTCAGCACAAGAGAAAAAGAACTACAAATTGCACACACATTTCACTATCTTCAAATGGTCAATCTGCTGGGGGAGGGAGATTTCCATCTGATTTTGTAATAAAATTCATTTCCTGATTTAGGCCTTTTATGTCAGCTTTTCAACTCAAAGCAAATGTTTGTGAACATGTACAAAGACAAAGAAACAAGTTTAATGTGGAACAGTCCACAAGCTCTTAACCAGGGCAGCAGCCAGTGGACAAGGCCACAACTAACTCAGGACCAAAAATCCTAACTGAATGAACTTGGTTAGGAAACTCACTGTGAACCCTCAACACTTACATGAAACTCAAATACACTGGCATCTGTCATTTAAAACAACTTTTTTAGTCCTTCATGCTTTTCTGTGACTAAAAGAAAAGAAATCTTCATCATTTCTTGAGCAGAAATTATAGAATCTCAAGTACAAACTCATTCCTCTAGAACCTGGAAATTTTATGAATTTTTATAAACTCATATAAGGAATCACAGAATAAGTAATTCAGAGATTCCAAGAAAACAATCAGCAGAGCAGAAAAAGCACGTAAAACATACCAGGGCAAAGGTGAGTGCTTCCGTGAACCCCGCGGCTGCCATGTCATGTCTTAGGAGTTCTGTGAGCTTATTAAGTGGAAACTAGGGGAAGAAATTATTTCACCTCAATAAAATTTCCTGTATTTTTTAAGAGAGATTTACAGAAAACATATAGAGATTTACATGTCATTAAAAGGAAATCACCCTTCCATCCTTACTAATACACTGCTAACCACACCTCTCCCCACCACCTCTCTACCCCAACACCCCTACATAGATGTACAAACCCCCGCTTCCACCCCTCCCACACACAGCTTCTGCCTTCAGGCCCAGGATGACAAAACGAATCTCCCAATCAGAGATGCAAGAAGGGCTCCAAATTCAAAACCTGTCTTTCTTCAAAGAGCTAGTCACCACAGGTTTTCAACATACTCTAATCAACTGGGCATCTGTTTTCTATCCTCTCAATAGCAAATGCCTCTCATAGCACAGCATGCCCCATACTGCTTAATTCCTCTGTTCTGTTTTTCTCGAAGCCTTCCTGGCATTCAACAATCAGTTTCTAACAGTAAGGAGTGTTTATTTAAGGGTGCAATCTTACTTGATTAGCTATGGTGTATGTTTTCGGGAGAGTCATCTGAATGTTGTTATACCCATAAGCAATGGCTGCATCTTCTATGATGTCACATGCGTGGATAATGTCAGCTCTGGTCGGAGGGATTTCAATCTCAATCTGATTCCCATCGCCTATGACTTGTGACTTTAAACACATCCTAGTCAGAAGCTTGGCAAGATTTTCTGGAGTTTCTCTGAAATAGGAATGTATAAACCATAAACTTCACTACACTATTTAAAAGGTGTTCATATTTTGTTTCAAAATATGCTACTACTTGAAACAGTAACCTTTTTCTGTGAATTCCGACAGACACCAGACATCCTAACTGATGTTCTTTCATCACTTAACTTACTCTAAAGGGACATCAAAATCTTTTCCAAGCATTCTTTCAGGAAAAATTTAAGTGGTCTTATGAGCACTTCATTCTTCAATTCTCTTCAACAGTAAATAAATAAATGAACTTTTCAGAGCATACCTGATTCCAACCTTTTTGTTAATTAGATCAGCTCTCACCAACTCCTTTCGGTAAGCCAGTTCCTTAAAGAGAAAAAGTTTGAAAAGCTTAAATCATTCCCGCCAGATACAGCGTCAGCCTCTTCCTAATTCAGTTCATTGTTGTTGCAGTTTCATTACCCTTCTAAGAAACTATCATTAGAGCCCGACAGAAAAAAAACCTCAGTGTTTCAAAACACTATTTGCTACATTATATTCATACAGGAACATTCTACCTGCTAGACAATTGGAACTGCTTGGAAATATTATAAAATGCCAAATATTTTTCCTTTTACATGGTCAGTCACCATTCTCGTCAGCAAAACACTGGTGTATTACATTATTTCTAAAATGCTTACAAATCCTGCTGAAGATTTTCCATTTCATCTCACACAAGCAGGTACTTATGACCGAGAAAGAACAATTCACTGTGCTACCCATCACGCTAAATCGAACAGCGTTATGAAGTTATTCCTTTCTTGTCATTTTTTCAGGTGAGGAAATGCAACCATGCCCTCGTCCCAGCTATCCCTCTGCTCCAGGAGACAGCAGGGCTGGGCGCATCTCATGAATTGGTACTCACTCTCCTGCAAATGGTATTGCTACCATGTTAGCCAGGAACAAACACACAAAATCCAGGGTTTTCAGCAACTTTCGAAACATGCCTATGAATATTTCTTATCACTAAATTACTCTCAAAAGAGGAACCACCACTAGCAAAAAGGCCATACATTTTAAAACTTGTTTGGACTCAGATAAGGATAACGGGTCAAAGGCTTGCTATTCAAAATGCAGTTCTCAGAGCAGAAGTGCCATGGTCACCCGAGTTCTTGTTAGAAACGCAGGCCCTCGGGCTTTGTTGCTAGTAGTAGTTAATTACGCAAGACCTACAAAATCTGGACTTTATTTTAAAACAGACTAAAAAGCTCTCTCTCTAGCTTCCCAACTACTACTACTGTGGTCAACTATATAAATGGCCACAAATTCTTCCCTCTCTGTATCCATGGCCTTGAATGTGACACAGGACACCATGCTTAAAAGCACTTGAGCATTGGACCTGCCCTCTCGCTACTGGGAATCCTCCGACCACCACCATGTAAGGAAGCCCAAGCTAGCCTGTGGGATGACAAGACACACTTGACCTGTTCACTCCACTGCCAAGAAGCAGACATGTGAATGAGCCATCCCAGGTCACCAGGCTGCTTAGCCTACCAACCAGCTGGAGCTCAGCAGAGATCAGTCCAGCCAGGCCAGACCAGAACTACCCAGCTGACCTACAGAACCATGACATAAACAAACGGCCATTGTTTTAAGTCAGTAAATCTTGGGGTAGTTTGTTACGTAACAAAGATAACGGATAACAGCCACTAAAATCAATTTTAAAAAAACCTGATACTGCTCTTAATTTCACTCATGCTTTCTACAGTCATACATTTATTCTGAATTATAATTAATACTCTAGAATAAAATACAATGCTAAACACTAATGTTTTCAGGAACGGGAAGGTTTTGATCTTGGAAGGTTTTATCTACTTTAAAAATCATTTAAAGGGTAGAAACTATTCTAGGTTCTGATTCATTTCAAAAATGACAGAGGAATCAAGAAAAATCCAAAGAAAAAAAGCTCGGCAAAGAATGGCCTCACTGAATCAGAATCACACCTAAATGATTGTGACGCTGTAAGAATGTGTTAGAATGGCCATCTTGTATTTACAAAATCATCTTGGGGGGAAAAAAGCCCAGTCAATGAAAAATAATGCTAGTTTAAACTTTTTATCAAGATCACATGTCTTCACAATAATTGTGCTTACTAGTAAATTAATCTTCTTGATACATTTGGAAATATTTATGAATTACAGTGATGGCCTTCCACAACTGTTAATTCAAGTGTGAACAGACTAATTAGGTTTGGATGGCTGAGTCATCTTAAAAGGGGTGAGACTATAAATTAACCCAGTTAACTAGTCGATATGGGAATAAATCACAGGAATTATGGCCATAAAATGCTGTGGTTTAACATGGCATGCTGGAAGTGAAATGCGGTGTAATATAGTGTGTTGGGACTGCCTGAGCATAAATCCTAGCTCCACTGCTTCGCAGGAGCAGGGGTGAGAGCTATTTAACATCTCAAGGTCCCCCTATTTGCCTAGAAAAGGGCCTAATAACAGCACCAACCTCACAGGGTTAATGTGAGGACTAAATCCACAGCATGCACCCGGTATGGTGCCTGGCAGGTAGGTGGATGGGCAGACAGACCAGAGCACTCTATAGCTACTGTTACTATTGCTGCTCCTGTCACCAGCAGCAGCAGCAAGTCATTTCTATACTTACTGGAAAGGTATGCAGTTTTCCATTAGGAAAAACCACCTCAGCTGCTTCAACCCTGAAAAAAAAAAAGCCAGAAAGAAAATTAACTAAGTACAAATAAAACTTAGGGGAAAAAAGGGCCATAAAGTCTAGCAATGTGCCTGGTCAATAAAACTTCTACTTGGTCTACAACTGCAGCCTCAACATATTCAATCTAGCCACATGCCCACACTGCTGTCTGGACTGACCCTCCCACGTCCAGCGGTGCTAGTCCACGTCCTATGGCTCCCAGGTCTCCTGAGGAGGGGTCCACCTGGTAAGTTTATCTCCCAGTACTGCAAAGCACGCCTCCTCTATGAACTCCTTGCCAATACTGACACTCGCATTCCAGGATTTACTAGGGTCATGTTGTTACACAATGAAAACTGACTGACACAACCCCTAAAATGCAAGCCAATCCAAAATACCAAAAACAAACAAACAAACAAAAAAACCAAAAACAACTAATACCACCCATACAATTTCAGACACGCTTTCCATAATTATACACTGATTTTGAATTACATACTCTAGAATAAACTATGATGCTAACACACGGAAAGGGCCATATAGGTTTAGTTTTTTTTTTAATTAAAAAATCAGTTTGGAACAAATTCAGTAGTCCTACTGATGTATATGGGATATATGCTTTGCTTTTATATGATTCTCTTCCTCTGTTTAGCTGTTCCTTCTTCTGTTCCTCCATGTTTATATTCTTAAATCCAATGATCCTTAAGTATAGCTTAAATTTCCTTGCCTCCATGATGTCTGCCCAGATTGCCTCAGCTAGCAGTAACTTACCCTTACAAACAGCCAGAACATTACTGAAAATTTTTAAAGTACTTATCACTTTTTACTTTATAATTACTTATTCATATGTCTTAGCTCCCCAAAAAGGTTATATATCCTAGTTATAGGAACCACATTTTTCATCTTTATATTTAGCACAAGGCCTTAGAGCCTTGACTTTAGAACAATAGGCCATCATTGATAAAGATACCGAATGAACTTACGTAAATTGATTCTCACAATATTCACTGAACGTGGTGACAATAGTGTCAAGAACTATTTTTGCCTGCAAAGGAAAAAAACAAGTATTATGGTCATCTACTAATATATCTTTCTCCACTCAGAAGGAAATGAGTTATTATTTAATATCCTTTAGTCCCCAAACATCTAAAAATGGACTTCTTTATATAAATTCTAAAGAAAGAAGTGGAGTAAAAACTCCTGAGTAGGCCTGACCTTATCTTCAGGTGTTCTGCATTCATGCGGTTCTCTGAGAGTTACAATCCATGACTGAGACAAATCATTTATTTCCCCACCCCCTCCCTTGGCTTCACCAAATTTCAAAAATGACAGATGGCTAACTACAGCAGTAAACTTTATCAATCTCCTAAGTCTCTGTAGCCAGATTCCAGATTTCTGGCCTAGTCACTTATTAACAGTCTGACTTTGGGCAAGTTATTTACCCGTCTTTGTACCTTAGTTTGTTAAGTAAAGATGATAAAAGTTCCTACCTCACTTGGTTAATATGAAGATTGAGAGAGAGTATGTATGTGTGTGTTGTGTGTTTGTGTGTGTATAAAACACATACAGCAATGCCTGACACATAGTAAAGGCCATTATAGAATTTGTTAGGTTTTTTTTAAGTTAAAAAATACAATAACCTTTTGAGAAATATGATTTGCTTTTATATATACTTCACTCATAAACAAGCTTCACGGAAAATATCCAATGTCTGTTAATGTGCAAATCAAAAAAAAATTTTTTAATGGAAAAAGCTTTATTATTTATTACCCTGTCAATATTTCTGAAGGCAAATATGGTACATTAAAGTTATAAATGAAATACCTTACAATGGTCTCCAATCCTGTAAGATGCATGCAAATACCATTTACCTGCCCTCCTCCTACACTCCAGTCACCTGCTGCCATTCACATTTACCTTAACTGCTTAATTGCCACCTCACTCTATGTCTTGCTTACCACGTGTAAAGAAATCACATGCCATAGAAAAGAGCTTTCATAACAATTCAATCCAATATATGTAGTAACTAAAATGACTGAACGACTGATATTCTACATATTCTAGATATCTTTCTGTGCATAAACTCTTCTGCAACTTACTAAAAAAAAACTCTATAGCCAGTTGGTTTTAAAAATTTCTTTTACAAGTACACAAAGGTCTGAAATTAGTCAGCATTCAGATTAAGCCCACGAAGATGAACACTTTATACAGGTGGCATTACAATGCATATCCCATTCCCTGTGTTACACTTATGCATATGGCTAATTCTCTCACAAGACGACAAGTTCCTTGGAGTTAAGAACATATAACTTGTTACCAAATTCATGGCACTAGAAAGATAGCTGGTGCTCACATTTGTTAATTGAATGAAAGCACTATAACCAAAGTACAGAATATCTACATCTTTCTACTTTTCTAAATTTATAAAATATGTTCCCACCTACAAAATAAACATATTTTAAAGTGTAGCCACATAGTCTTGGTCCAGAAGTAAAAATCTATCTTGACGGTACAAAATTAGAATAAAGTTTTATTTACCTTAGTAAAGTCAGTTCCTGTGCATTCAATAAATATATTTCTAGTATTTACTGTTATTTTTGAATGATTTCCTGCAACAGACATAAAACAATAACAACAAAACAATCAGTTTCAGAAACACAAGTGCACTAAAAAGCTCTACAAAACTGAAACTGCATTTTAACTTAGAACATAATATAAACGGACACCTCAGACGTAAGGGGAGATACATCTATTATTTTAAGCTTCCATTATAAGCTGGAGAATAAAGCTAAAGTAAAAACAAGACTTTACTAAGTGCATTAAATGTGTCAGGTGCTAAAAGTTGTCTCATCACATCTTCACCACAACCCCACGACGGAGCTGCAGGCAGAACAACGAAGATTCAGATCAGGCTCACTGACCATGACCATTAGCTATTAACCAGCAAGGCTAAGACTTGAGTCTGGATCTGGCTCACTCCAAAGGCCACTGCAAGTACTGGAGTCCGAGATCTTGAGGAGGAAAAGATTCTCCTTCCCACCGTGCATCAACTGCACCCCCTTCTCACCTCAGAAAGCCAAACATCTATGGCTTTAATACTGTTAAACTATCGTGCATTCAAATTGCTTCTTCAACAAAGGGTTCAGAAAGGAGTTAAGAGGGTAAAATTCAGTTTTAAAGTTTTAACTTAACTATAAAATAGTAGGTAAGACAGAATTTGGCGTGAACTAAATGACCTGCTAAAACCAAAAATCGACGCCCTTTGGAGGAATATAACAGCATCATGAGAGTAACACCAGAAGATATTTATAAACTTACAAATATGTATACAATTATAAATTACATACAAATCACCAGTTAAATATTGAATAAATGAATGAAAAGAACTATTACAATAAAATCTACAAAAGACCTGAGATTCTCAGATTAAGTGTTATCTGATTCAGCCAAGTCTACTGAGAATTCTACAAAAACGTCAAAAAATAAGAGGGAAACAGCAAAAACTATGATGCTTAAGAAATAACTCACCATTGATGATTGGAGGCATTGAAAGGACGACACCATTGCTATCATAGATAACTGGGTACAGAGGTTTGTTTTCAATTATATGTAAATAATGTTTAAGGTGGTTGTCAGTCTGAAAAAAAAATTGTTTTTTACTTTTGTCACTGTAGTTAGTTTACATACCTACCTGGCATAAAAATTACAGAAAAACAATAAAACAGCCCCCAAAAGTTCTAAATTTATACAATTTGCTGATATAAATTAATTATCTTAGCATCCTTATACAGCCTCATCTCCTACTAGGGAAAGATGAAGCCACAGTTGAATTGCTTTTCAAGAGTGAAAACAGATTTGCACAGTAAGCCTGAATCACCTTAAGCAAAACACAAAACATACAAAACAATTTAAATAGGAAGAAATCCTGTGCAAATAAGGCCAACGATAATAGCTGCTTTCTCCAAATGATCCCCACTACTTCCACTACTTGTTAAGGGCAATTTAAGGTGACTACTGACTACTGAATTCATTTTCACTGCTCAACTGTAAAATGCAAATAATGGGAGGTAGACACTTTGTAACAGAGTGTGACACACACACACACACAGCAACTAGTAAATCTTACTGTTCCTTATATTTGCATGAGTTTTAATTACACCTAATTATAAATACTGCAGTGTGGTATGATCTACTTCAGTGGTTCTCAGTCCTGGCTGTACATTAAAAACATCTGAGAGGATAAAAAAGTACTAATAGACAAAACAAAACCATGCCCAGACCCCACTGTAGATCAAATGAATCAATATCTCTGGACTGGAGCCCAGACACTGCTATTTTTTCAAAAGCACTCACTGCACTGCCCTAATTAAGACTTGACTTTGGAGGAATTTCATGATTCATGCAGAGCTATGACATTAATATGGAAGGACCCCTACCTTGTACATGTTCATCAGTTCACAGGCTGTGTATTCCTTTGTCTTATTTAGAGGCTTGAATTTGATATCTGAAGGTTTCTTTGCAGTGTAAGTAAATGGGCCTGATAAAGTGTCCAAGTCATGGGTACCAATAGCAACCAATGCTCTTTTCCTACATGGAGAGAGAAATGGGAAAAAAAGACTTGAATATTCCAAAGCAGAAATTCAAAAGATAACACAGACTACAGGTTTTTAAAAATTATTTTTAGACACTTCCCTAAAATACCCTGTTAATATATGGCAATTTTACAACCATTAAAAATTATGAGAAATTATAAAGCTACTTAAAAATATTATTTCAATACCTGAAGTACATTTTTTCAACTGTGCTTTCCCAAGTACATTACTAGGACATTTTCAAAGTCAACATACCTTTTACTTTCTTTTAACCTATTTCTGAACTCTTCATATCCTCAAATAAAAATAAATGTTTTATTTAATTATATTACCTAAAAATTGCCATGTTTTTTGGCTATATTTTCCTAAATTTCCTGTCATATACCTGCACTGCTTTATTAATGGAAATTATTTAATTTTAAAATTTCATATGTAAGGAAATTTCAAAAGCTATTAATTTCATTTATTCTACAGTTTACCTGCAAAGGATTGAAGACAATTTTAGGAACTTAAATCATGATACAAAGTAGGAGAGAAAGAAACAGAAGGAGGGATAAAAAAATGGAGTAATGAACAATGTTGATACTAAATTAGAATCTCAAGGCCTACAGTCTTTCCACAGAGGGTCACAAATTTAGCTCTTAGATTTCCAAAAGACAATTCAGAAGGAGACACTTGGGCAGAATTTATGGTGCTCTTGAGAATACTTAAAATTAGTTTTAGATGTATGTGTACATATATTTGACAATGTATGCCTAACTACAGTTACAGATCAGAGAAAATGCATTAGTAATCAAAGAATATACTAAAGTCCACATTACTTGAACCATGAAACAATTTTTTAAATGTGTAAGAAACAAATTTTGGTCATCCTCCAAGACAAGTAACCAGAATCTTAATAAATACAGGTGAATTGAACAGAGTGGTTGACAAGCAAAAAGGAAGTATTACTTTACTCAGTTATATGCTTATGGAAGATAATAACCCCAGAACTAGCTCAGGTTGAAATGAACATGGTTCTGTAAGTTTAGATAAAATTAACAACTGACAAATCCATGGGTAAGAAGGTCCATGTTTTCCTGAACACTGATGTTGGTCCCTTAATCCTAAAACAATACCTCAAAATGACACTAAATTTCAACCTCAAACCAGTCATAAATAAATAAATTTCGGATGAATCAAAGAGGTATGCAATTTGAAAAACAAAAGACAAACATATATACACACATAAAAGAAACTGAAAAATTATTCAAAGAAAAAACAGGAGAACGATGCTCAAAACTGTGGAGTAGGACACCCCTTCTTAAGTAAGACACAAAACATAAAAGCCATATAGGAAGACTAATAAACGTGCCTATATCCAAACTAAAAGCCTTAGATATCCCAAAAGACCCCAAAAGTTCAAAGACACATGATAGAAAAGGTTTACAATGTATGTACAGAAAAAGGATTAATATTTTAAATATATATTTCATACATAAGATATGAAAACTAAAAATACTGAGAAATCAAGATTCTACCTATTAAAGTCTTGCTATGAAAAAGCAGCAGCTGAAAGAAGGGAGCAGAAAATTCTGCTGCTGCCAACTGCAGAGGTCTCATCTAGCCAAATTTTGTAAGTCTGAGTCTAGCTAAATATTCAAGAGTCTTTGCCTGCAACAAAAATTGCTTGTCAGAGAAAAAGAGCAAAATCAAGAGCCTCTTCCACAACCTAACATTCTATATGTAATCAAAAAGCAGTGCCTATGAAAACAGGGAACCATGACTCATACTCGAGAAAAAAACAGCCCATAAAAACCAATGCTCAAGATGACCCAGATCCTCAAATCACCACACTAATTTTAAAAATGCTACTACAAAAAATGTTCAAGAAAATATACACATAATGAAGAGATGAGGGATAAACAGCAGGAAAAAAAAACTTAAAAAAGAACCATATAAATTCTAGAGATGAAAAGTAAAATAATGGGTAAAAAATTCACTGGACACTTACAGCCAAATAAAATTAACAGAAACTAGATTTACTCTCCTGCCTGAAACAATCATTAAAGAGGCAAAATACACAAAACAATGGTTTCCGTGTCTGGCACTGGACATCAGGCAATGAAGGGCGGCAATCCCTGAGACAGGAAACAAGGGGAGCCCTCCAACCGCCCGGCTGACTGCCTGGAGGGGCTTCAAGCCACAGGGCAGGAAAGGGGGTCTGGTTAGAGTCCAGTGGACTCCCTAAGTTGAAGACATGGTAGAGAGCCTAGAGATCAAGACGGCCAGAGTTCACTGCACAGAGCACCAGAGAGGAGAGAACTCTGCAGAAGTGCAGAGGGGCCCCATTGAGTAGTCAGCTGAGCAGTGATCAGTGCACACATGTGAGGAAACCACCCAAGGCCAGGGAAAGAACTGTCCAAGGGAACAGCGCTCACAGACTACAAAACCTCACTATTCGTATGGCAATGGATAAAGCAGGAACAAGGGTCTTGGCTCAGTAGTAAGGGCTAATTAGCCCTAGACAGAACACTGCGTGATCAATGAAAACAGACAAACAGAAAAAAAGCAGAGAAAAGTCAATGAAACCAAAAGCTGCTTCTCTGAAAACTGATATACGCTGATACGCACTGAAGAAATTGATAAACCACTAGTCACAGTGATCAGGAAAAATAAGAGAAAAGGAACAGGAATGAAAGAGGTGATATTGAAACAGATAATACAGATATATTGAAGGATAATAAGGGAACATAATAAAGAACTTTATGCCAATCAATTTTATAATTTAAATGACATGAACGTATCTCATGAAAAACACAGGATTTACTGACTCTGGTACAACCAGAGTTTTAGGATGTGATTTATTCCTCCCCTTAGGAAAAGCTCATGACTTCCAGAAATACTGCATAAACCAGAGCTTAAAGTCAAATTAGTAAGGAAATGCCTTCTGATTTAGATAAAAATTAGATTCTTCAAATGAACAGAACAGATAATTGGGCTCAGCCACTTGCTAGATGTATCTATGCTTGTCCGAAATCCTCTACCTTGTTCTTCATTTTGAAATATTCATTTTTCTTTTTTTTTAATAGACGTACTGGGGATTAAACCCAGGACCTCCTGCATGCTAAGCATGCACTCCACTACTGAGCTATACCCACTCGCCTTGAAATGGTATTTAAATTCTTATTATTTTGCATAATAATAACATCTGTAAGATGACAAATAGATTATTTTTATAAAACATTTTGGAATAAATGTTCTTCAGAATCTGGAAAAAAGAAAAATGATGTTTCAAGAAAAAGAAACCTCATGAGCTAAACCACAGGTGTTTTATTTTTAAAATATATTTCACACCAGAGGAAAACATCCAAGGGCCCCTCTGACCCCTGTCTCTAGCCCAACCCTTACACATAAGCCTCTTCTAGTTTCCATAGTTAAACCGAACTGCAATCACTGCAATTATTAAAAAATAAAAATTACTTTTTCTATTTTTATTTAAGACGTACATAACTGTTAATCCTTTGACAAGCATGAAATCAACTTATGTTGATATATTTTAAGACCAACACAAAAAGACTGGATGTGTTAGCTAAAGCCTGACATTTCTTATCATGAGTAAATATATCATTTCTACTAGTATTTTTGAAATACTGAAATTAGTTGAAGGACTCCCTCCCACTGTTACCTTCCTCGACCTTTAGGGGTTAGGAATTCCATAGGTTTGAAGATCACTTCACTAAAGGGAGCTCTCTGGGAAATGATGTACAGCAACGCCAAAGACAGAATAAGACAATCCAGTTATTTAGTATGTGTGACGCCGAGGTGAGCACAAAAATTCAATTATTTAAAAGTCTCAAGTTTCATCTGTCAATTTATACTTATATTCAATCAAAAAGTGAGATCTAAGCCAAAAAATTCTGCCTATTTTGAAAATGAGAAGTGAAACTTCAAATTACCATGGTTTAATACTTAGTAGTATAATCCACTGCTAGTAATTTGAACCAAAAAACAAAAACAAACAAAAAAAGAAAACCTCTACGAGTAGGTATTTCTTCTCTATATAGTTTTCAAAATATAGCTTACTTCTCCATGTAGACACTATTTATAAGCAGTAACAAATAGCTGTTGGTAAACTGAAACTTATTTAAACTTCAATTTAATTTAACAAATTTAAACTCTTGTCACTCTCACATATTATTAATTCAGAGCTTTGAAAAAATGTGCAGTAGAGAAAGAAAGGAAAAAGGGAAGGAAAGAGGGAGAGAAGGGGAAGGAGAAGGGGAAGAAAGGGATGAGAAGGAGGAAGGAGAGGGGGCGGCAGGGAAGAGAGAAGATGCAGCCACAAACCTGCAAATGTTCTGATGCAACTTCTCCTGAAGCTCAATGAAGCTGTCATAGCGATCTTTAGTAAACTTTATGTTTCGGAGAACTGCTGCGACAGCGTAAGGGCGTATTTTTGCTGTCTGGAATCATTATATCATGACAAACGGTAAATGTTAATCCTTTTCTTTGTAATAACATCTTGTAACAAAAAGTTAGCTGTCACAAACTTTCATTTAAACAAGTGTATATTATTCATTCAATCAACAAGTAATAAAGTACAGTGGTGATAAGAAAAAAAGTCACTGTCCTCATGAAATTTACATTTCAGATTACTGAAAATTTACTAAATTATTGAGAAAAAAAAATCAACCTTTAAGTTGCCTGCTGATAGTTAATATTTTTACCAAATAGCCTTCCCCCAAAGATTTTCTAAATTTTAATACCATAATTTAAACAATTATATCTCAAATGTATTTTTTTCAAATGTATTTTAAACAAATATTTGGATGTTACTTTCTGAAATTTTTCATGGAAAACAGATGCTCTGTTCCCTTTCATTTCTTGGTTAAAAACAAAATGACAATTTTTAAGAACGAGAGGCTAAATATACATCCATTTTAGCAAAAGATCAAAGAAAATTATACTTGGCAGAAGGCTGAGCTTTGTTCCACCTTACATACATAAGAAATGTTTTTAAAAGGAAAATAAAAATTGACCCTTATTACCTCCTCTGTGATGATCAATTTCTGGATTTCTCCATTAGGCATTACCCGTTTATACACTGGAGTCTTTATCCTAAAATGTTAAAACACACTTGCTCAATATTAACCAAAAGATTTGATAAACTGATTTATCCTATTCTGTGAATAGAAAGCATGCAAAATGAACAGAACTAGGACAGTGGGTTAAAGTTACAGCAAACCAAATTTCAACTGAATATTAAATACAAAACAACAATAACAAAAAACAAACTTCCTAACATTTCAAGTTGTCTAAAAATGGGTTAGGATGCCTCATGCCTCATGGTAATGCTTAATCTATCCCTAGAGTCTCCGCAGAGGCTAGAAAACCATTTTACCTAAGCAATTGTATGGGGGCATTTAAACATCAGCTGAGGGGCTGAATTAAATAACCTTTAAGTTTTATTCCAATCATGAGATTCTGAGCTTCTAAGAAAAATAAAGCTTATTAAAAATATAGATGGCCTGGTCCCATCTGGACTTAATGAATCAGAATATTCAAGGGAAAGGCCTGGTAAATAGTACATTCTGAAGGCATAGTCCAGGTAATTGTTATCATTAGGAGAGGGTGGGAACTACTATTTTAAGTCAGTGCTTTTCAAACCTCAATGCCTACAATCAGCTGGGGAATTTGTTAAACCGATTCTGATTCAAAAAGTCTAGGGTAGAGGCTGAGATTCTGCAGTTCTAACAAATTCCCAGGTGACACAGATGATGCTGGTCCATGGACCACACTTTGAGTAGCAAAGGTCTTAAGTCATTTTCCTAATTCTGTCTTATAAATATCTTACAAGGTGCCTGTTAAAAACAGAAATTCAAATCAGAGACGTTTGGGAAACACACTGTAAGGGATTATCCCTGACCCACAAAATATAAACATCTGATTGTCATGCAGAGAAACAACTGGGTCAACCCCCAGATTTTAACCACCTTAACCAAATGCCCAATTATCACCCTTTCACCAACACCTGTCACTCATCTGAAGGCCTCATAGTTCCAGAGTCTAGCCCATCTGCCTGAGGCTCTTAGGCTTAGTCTTTTGCAACTCATGAGATAATGTATAAGTATTCAAAACCAAAAACAATTATTTTTGATAGCTTTACTGTTTTGCCTCTTTTTCACTTTATATGTTCATCATTTTCTAAATTTATTACTTGAAGAGTTAGGCAGAGACTTAAAAATATTCATTACAAATTAAGAGATTGAAACTAGAAAGGCCAGTGAACTTGCCCACAGCCATCGTTAAGATCTTTAGTTTTCCAGTTAGGAAGATCCACTCCCGAGCTTCCTCAAAATTCTTAAGAAAACGACATATAAAGTTTTGCCACCTGTACTTTTCTCTCAACCTCTAACAAATCCAATGAACTATCTCTTCCAATTGGATTACTGAAAGAACTCACATGAACCTACTGAAGAATTTTTTAAGAAGCCATAAAATCATTAACCACTCTAGTTTTAAAATGTGTTCCCAAAATGAAAGGCTATGACTCAACATTGAGGCAAATTTTCAAATGGCTGCAATCCACAGGTCGAATCATCCCTCTATGCAGACCTAAAGCTGGTGTACCTGTCCAATAAGTTTTCTTCTAGAAACTGAGAAAGGGTTGCTGATAATGACAGGCAAAGAAAAAAGCAATTCAACTTAGCCAAGTATTTAATGAACTGATTCCCTTACCTTTCTTTGAAGACTTGAAGTCCTCGAACCAATCCTTCCAGACACAGGAGATCATATCTATTGGCAGGCACATCAATTTTGTAGAGAACAACATCAGAGGCCCCCTGTGCCTTTTCATTACCTTGTTCCTTACTTATGATTTCCTTCTCCGAAGTCTAAAATAAACCCCCAAAGTAAAATAAAACTAAGTAAGTCTAAATTCTTTTGAAAAAGTAGTTCTTAGTCCTACCAAGTAGTAACTACATTATCCCTGTTCTTTCCAGAGCAGCACAAATCCATCTAAAGCAAGGAGTGGGCCAAATCATGCCTGCCGCCTGTTTCTGTAAATAAAGTTTTATTGGAACATAGCCACACCCATTCATTTACATATTATCTGTTGTTAAGTACACACCACAACAGCTGAGTTGTGGCAGAGACTACACAGCCTTCAAAGCTAGCCCCTTATAGAAAAAGTCTGCTCATCCCTGATCTAAAAGAAAATGAAAACACAAGAACACAGGGCAACAACAACAAAAGTGTCAATGAGAAAAAGGAAGGAGAATTCACCAAATAAAAGATATGCAAGTTTTTATAAGATAATAACTCTAAAAGCTAAATCCTGTGGGCACCAAAGTCTTAAAGCAACGTGAGAATGAGAGTAATCATATAAAAGCAAACAAAAACATCTGAAGAGATCATCAGAAGCTGTGGGGTAAATTAGAAGGAATTAAAGGTACAACAGGAAGCAATCTAATGACCGTAAAAGGTACAGAGCAGCAAGAATGAAAGCAAACAAGAGGGAGAAGAGAAGTAACACTAGGAGAATTTTTAACGCAGTGGCAAAAAGCTTAGAATATTCTCAATCACCACATCAGAGCAAAGAATAACATATTTTCTTAAAAAACAACCATTGACAGGAAATTAAATTCCATTGCCTATGTTTACTACAGCAGGGAACTGTAGGTATACTTAAGAAATTTTCAATCAAAATGCTTAAAAGTCATAATCCAACTGTTAATGCTACTCACTAATTATCTGGAAACCCCACTTAACTGGAACTCCCACTGCTTCTACCACCAGCAACCTGCTAAAATAACTGATGGATTCCTATCAAAACATGTAATGATTTTTCTCTTAACATGGTGCCCTCCCACTGTCACAATACGAGCAGTTCAAATCATTGCCCAAATAAAGAGTTATAGTCTACACCTGCACGGCAGGTAGAAGAATTCAGTCAATAAGCACTGTACACCCGAGTCACAATCGAGGAATCACAGGGGTCCATATAATGCTGGGACCGCCTACACTGGGTATCTCAAGCTCAGGAGACAATTTTAAAAATCAGAGGAAATATAAAAATAATAAAAGGAGGATAAAAAGGAGGGAGAAGGAGAGGAGAAAAGAGATGAGGGGGATAGGGAAGGCTATGAAAAGAGGCAAGAAGAGGAATCAGAATTTAAACCAAGTTCAAAGGAATCAATAAAATTGCTGTATTTTTTTTTAATGAAGAAAGATGATGGCGGATTTCAGGAGGGACCCCCATAAGCAAGGGGAAAAAAATGTGGTAACCAGAGAAGAGGAAACACCTGAACAAAAAAATACCTAATTCTTTTGCAAAAAAAGACACAGCTGCTTAAACCTTCTTTCATTTTCAGTATCTCAGTTCATGCAAAGATCATATGTGAAGACTGGGTTTATCAATGCTGACAAAAATGTTATAGAAATCAATGACCACAGAAATTTCAGAGCCAAAGAGTTCTATAAAGATCATATAAGCCAAACCCCCTTATTTCACGGATGAAAAGGAGGCCCAGAGTGACCAATATATGAAGTCCAGAGAGGCAATGTAATTGTCCATGGTCACATAGCTAGTAAATGTGGAAGCTTGAACTGTTACTCAAATTTTCTGATATCCAGTCCAATGCTCTTCAATATCACACAGCCTCAAACATAATTTTGAGTCCTAATAAAATTAGTAACAATTTAATATAAACTACAGAAATCTCAGCTGACCTCTCAAGATATAGATGATCACTAATTAAAAAAAAAAAAATCTTCCTGTAATGTTAGTAAATAAACAGCAAGAAAAACAAGACAATACACATTTTGTCAGTCTGAAGCTCCTCAAACTTATAGTGTTAGAAAACACTGAATAGACTAAGAAGATAAAAGGTTTGGGGGAAAAAATAACACTAATTACCCGAGAAATATTAATTATCTTTTTAGTTACAAATGTCTTTAATATATAATCATTATAGTAATATATTTTGTAAATAAAGCTATTGTTTAAACATTTTAACCATTATACAATCAAAAGACCAGGAAAATGCTTCAAAATCATTTTTACAAGCAATTCTTCAAAAAATAGGAGATGATTTTACAAGATCAATGTATACAGTAGTGAAGGAAGAATGAATTAACACTGGTTAAACAAACATGGAGGAAGGTGAGGTGGGCACAGAGGAAATGTAGAAGTCAGAGGCCAAGGAGACAGCAACTCTGGCTGAAGCAGAGCTTCCATTGCTCCCAGACCCCTCTCCATATGGTCATCTGCAAATGGCACCGGGAGCTCACTCTCACTCTAGGGTTACCTGAGAGGGTCTACCCACCTCCACAGCACTAACCTGACAGCTTAAGGTGTCTGCATCCGAATAAGGCAGGGACCCCTTTTGAGACTTTACACAAAGCAACAGACACATTTAGAACCAGAGCTTAGCCCCTTAACACAAAAATTACCACGGCCCACAAATATTCCACCTTATAACAAAGATAAAATATAATAAACTTCTGAAAAATGAACTTATACACAGGATATGAGACAAATAAATATCCAATACATACAATTTCATCAAGTTCCAGGCCAAATTCAAAACATAGTTCGTCAAATTCTTCGTCAGCTAGGAAAAAAAAAGAGATTGCTAATTTTAATCTGTTCAGTACAAATGAGTATAGCATATAAATTGCATTTTTTAAATTGCCTTACATCAAGCATACTAAATATCAGGCATCAGATATCACCATTTAAAAACAAATTTTAAAAGTTTGGCCAAGAAAAATTTTTAAAGAAAAAGAAAACTATTACAAGGCTGATTCATCTAAATAGTATCAACTACGGAATCAGGTTACCTGCACTGGGGACTTTACATTTACTCACAAGAAAAGTGACCTCCTAAGTAGGGACCCAATGTAAAGTAGGCACAGAATCACAGATCCAACATGATGGAACAACGTCATATAAATCCTATCATTTAAAATTCTAAGGTGGCCTAACAGTTGACTTTGGAGCCGTGCCAATCCCAGTTTGAATTCTGACTGTTCAGTTTACTAGTTCTGAGAGCTTAGCACCTTATGTAAACTTTCTGATTCCTATGTCTCATCCATAAAGTGAGCTAAAATGCCTCATCCAAAAATTAGCATTTTACAGCCACTGATTTAAAGCATGCAACTGTTGGAAAGATTTAAATGAGTTCATGCAGATAATGGGCCTGGCATAATGCCCTGAAACGTGGTAGGTCTGCAAAAATTAATAGTTCTCTTCCTTACTTTTAAATTATATTCTATTCTGCTTTGCTACCTGACACAACATTTTTAGGGTTTTCTTGTTACCCAAAACTGAACACAAACTGTCATTACCAGTATAGTCTAGCAAAAAGCTGGTCTTAAAATTCCCGATCCTGATACTGAACTGCCATTTACCAAACATTTATTGAGCACCTACTATATCCTGGCACTTAACTAGGTATCAGGGCTGCAAAGATAAATAAAACACAATTCCTGCCTTAACTACTTCCTACTGTAGTAAACAAGCTAGATGTGTAAATACAATTATGATAAGTGTAAGGTACAGCATAGGCACAAAGGAAATAATCAGCTCCACCAAGGGTCAGCTGAGGCTTCAGAGAAAGGATGAGTTTATTAGACGGGGATGGTAGGGAGTGAGAAACAGCATGACAAATGTAGGAAAGTTCAATACGGATGAAGCATGAGGTTCATGTCAGGAGCCATGATGGAACAAGCAGGAAGAAGTCAGCTCGTGATGCCCTCTGCCCTGCCTGGGGTAATGGGGAGTTACACTAAAGGATGTCCAGCTGGACAGCAGCTCAATTAGATCTGCGTTTTAAAGAATGCTGGCAGGGTGGTGGAAGAACTGGAGCAGACAATCTACTGCCAACAGCCAAGTGAGACAGTGAGGACTTGATCAAAGCAGAGCAGGGAGTCTGAGAAAGAAGAATGTGAGAAACATCAGAGACAGATTCCATAAGGCTCGAAGACTGACCAAGAGGGAGGTGGGAACCGTGAGTGAGCGGGAGGACTCCCAGGTCTCTGGTGTGGGTGAGCATGTGAGCAGGGGTATAGTTAACTGGGGCAGGAAATAACAGAGGCTTCCAGTGATTCCCTGCCTCCTGCTATTCACACCCTTCTGGGAACTGAGGTCTGAAACAACCACAAGCGTGAGCTTGGAAGCATATTCTCCAGCCCAGCCACACTTTGCTATTACACCAAGGCAGAACAGGACCAGAATTGAAGAACAGTTAAAATAAATCAGTTAACAAGAAAATGAGTGGCAAGAGGAAAACATCTGAGCAGAAAGACGATAAAAAGGTAGACAAAGGTGACAAAACTGCCCCAGAGGAGCAATGTTAAAGAATAAAAGCAGCCCGAAAAATATTCTTTGCTAATTCTCAATAAGCAAAGAGGTGGCGGAAGGGAAGGCAGTGACTGATGAAACAATGGAATTTTAGGACAGACTGAAAAGCAACCATGGAGGGACTGCAGAATAGAGGGAATGGGGATAGAAGAGTAAAGGAGACATTATCTGAAAACAAGAAGAAAAAAGACTGAAAGAGAAAAAAAAGGGAGAGGGGACAAGTCGGATTCACACTACTTGGAAACCAGAAGCTTTGCCAAAATGTTTTTCCAACTTTTATCCCAACCTAATTAACATTTAAAATATTTCAAGAAATAACACATAAAATACAAACTAATGATAAGTATTATTTCTAACCTGTCTGAAGTACATCTCAACACAGATTTTGCTGAGTGAAATTTTAATGAGTCAGTAGCTGACAGATATTTGTGGATAATTAAGCTTACCCGATCTCTCTCAATATGAAAAAAAAGGGAAGGGGGCAGCTAGGGAATACATTAAAACATCAGATGACAGTGAATAGGTTATAAATCTCATCATTTTTAAAAACTTGGATTATCTCTTACTTTCCCAGATATGGATACCCACGTGGAAACTGATCACAGTTGTCTTCAGCAAGTATTTGCCACCTACTCTCTTGTATAATTCAGGTACATCGTACAGCATGAGTGAGAATATGGTTTAGAAAGATGGGTAAGGAACATAATTATGCATAGTATGAAATAAAAGTGTAGAGAATTCGAGCCAAGTTCAGAGGACAAAATAATTAACTCTTTCCAGGGCCTTATGGCAGAAGGAGAATAACACTTTAAGAATACAGCTGACCCTTGAACAAGGCAAGGCTCAAGGGTTCCCATTGCCTCCATCGTGTCCAAAAATCTCTGTATAACTTATATAGTTGGCCCTCCTGGGTTCTGCATTTAGGGACTGAACAACCACAGATTATGTTGTAGTATTTATTGTTGAAAATAAATCCTTCTATAAGTGGATCTGCCCAGTTGCAAACCTGGGTTGTTCAAGGGTCAACTGTACGTAGTATCTAAAAGTGAACCTTTAGGTTAAGTTTTCAAAAGCTAACTTTATTTCCACAGTAGTATCTTATTGTAGGAAGCAGTATCTATTAAACCGACTAGGGCTTTGTCATATCTAATCCTAAAACCAAAAATAGCTCTCACAAATCAATTGCTACAGCCGTTATACAAGCTGATAATATGGGGCGGGGCAGATGTCACTTCAACTGCTACATCTATATGGTAACTGATAATTGTACCTAATATGTCTCCCCCTTTTTTTTAATGCTAGTGGTTTTCGAACTGAAGAACCTAAGTGTAGCACGATGACCAAGCCCATCCAGTGAAGACTCAACACTCAGGGCTCAGCCCAAATGTTACCGCCCTACCTAATGTTGTTCTTAGCACAATATCTTTTTTTTTCTCCCTGACAGCATTTAACGTTATCCGAAATCATTTTATTAATATGCTGGATTTATTATCTGCCTCCCTTATCCGAATATGAACGTGGCCCTTAAGTGCTATGTGCACCACTGTACTCCCAAAGCTCTTAGGCCAGTGCCTGGCACCTAACAGGCGCTTCAGTAAAAGTTAAAAAAATAAAACAAGGACAGAATGCCGTCCCCTCTCCTATTCACAAACGGAGTTTCCACAGCGCTTTTCTTACAGCACTTAATTGGCTACACTCGGGATGCAACCCGGGGCTTCACTCCTGTTCTATTCCCTGGCATCAGGCAGGCAGTAGGCGCTCGATGAGAGCCCTGAATGAATGACACTGCGAGCCCAGCATCTGCAGGTGATGCAAATGCACCCGCGGCGACACCGGTTCCCAGAGGCTACATCACCCTGGCCTGGCCGCGGGGGCCGTCAGCCCTCCCTATCTAGACCTTGAGCGCCCAAGGCCGAAACCAGCTGGGCAGCATGAACGTTGCCACGAAACCTTCTGGAGGGGGTCCCAGCCTCCGAGGAGAGGCGCAGAGTTATGCGGCCCGCACTCACTGTAGGTCCGGCCCAGGGCTCGGAAGAGCAGATCACGCTTCACGCTGACAGTCGGCATGGCGAGTCAGGCCCACTGCGCTTGCGCGGGGATCTGGCCCGGGCTCGGCGACCGAGGTATGTAGGACCCGGCCCCGTCCGTGAGGGCTGTCTTGAATATCGCCGGTCTACTCCCCAAAGCTTCTCCTCTCGCTTTTCATCTGAAAGCAAGTAAGTGGCCACCACTAAGCTCGGAAAATCTAACTTCTTTGGGTTAATATACTACAGGCTGAGGAAGGAGACAGAATTGTGTAGAATGGGCTAGGATTTGATGGGCAGTAGAATGAACAGACCGCAAAGGCCCTCACGCCTCAAACGCACGACGGACGGAGGGCGCCAAGACAGGTGGGCGGGGGGGGGGGGTGCGTAAAAGGGGGCGGGGCATCGAGGTGGAGAATCCTCCCGGGAGGGGTGGGACTGTGAGTAGGCGGGGTCTGAGGCCGCCGGGATAGAAGGGTGTGCAAAAACAGTGGGAGCGAGAGAAACTACAGAACTGCTTTCATCTCATTCCTTAATCTCCCTTATGCCCTGCTACGTGTTATAACTGTGCTTTGTTTGAACCTTACTGCAGCCCTGTAAGGGCTGGCTTCCTTAAATAACCTCGTTTTAAAAGCGGAAACAGACTGCTATTTACTCTGTGTTCTCCACTGGTAGATGCTGTGCTCAATCCTCTTCCAGCGTTAGATCGCCTTCTAACAACCCTCAGTGTAATAGGCAGAATAACAGCCCCCAAAGATATCTGGCCCTAATCCCTGGAACCTGTAAATGTTATCTTAAGTGGAAACAGTCTTTTAAGATTAAGTTAAGGATTTCGAAGTGGAGAGATTATCCTAGATTATCAGAATGGGCCCTAGATGCAGTCACCTATCCTTATAAAGGGGAGATTTGACAGAGAAACGAGTCAGTATAACCACTGGGGCAGAGACTGGAGTGCTGCAGCCGCAAGCCAAGGAATGCTAGCAGCCACTAGAAACTGAAGAGGCAAGGAAGGATTCTCCCTTACCCTTCCAGGGCAGCCCTGTGGTGTCTACAGACACTTTGTTTTTGGCTCAGTGAAACTGATTTTGGACTTCTAACACCCAGATGGGTGAGAGAATATATTTCTTTATTTTAACTCACCAAGTTTGTGATAATTTGTTACAGCAACTATGGGGAAGTAATACACTCAGTAAGTGCTACTATTATCCCCATTTTACAAATGATAAAACTGAGGCCCACTCTGTCTGAGTCACCCAACACAGAAAGCAGAGCTGACACGCTTCCACAAGGGAGCCTTGCCCTTATCCTTTCTACGGTACAGTGAGTGAGGGCCTCCAAGTCCATTCAGGTGAGGGAAGTGTAGCTGGGTGGGATTTAGGCCTTCCTGGCTGCCAATCAAGCAGATTTTTTTCCCCTATGTTAGCTTCCCTCTATGGCTGCAGGCAGTCCCCTCCCAGTGTCCAACAAAATAGGTTGGCAGAGGCCCCATCAATGGCAAATATCTCCAATGCCAAATAAAATTCTCTGTCCTCAAGTTGGTACTCAGTTAGTGAATAATGAATTAGTGAATAAAGGTCTTCCTGAATTATTACATGCTGACCTGCTCTCCTCTGGGCATTCCAAAGAATTCTGTGGCTTTTAACCTCAGTTTCCTCATCTGTAAAGTAGAGATGGTAATAATATACACCTTCAAGAATTATTGTAAGAATTAGAAATAATACTCACGAATGACTAGCATAGTTCTTGTGTCAGAGGTCCTAGAAATTGGGCTTTGTCATTATTGTTGTCTATCCGCCTAGTCAGTTTCCTGCTATCCTCAGACTACCCAGGGGCATTCTGTTCCTATCTGCTATATGCTCACCTACCCAATCATGTTTGGTTCTCCTCCTTTGCCTAATCAAACGTTGGTGGCTCTTTCATCACCACACAGGATCAGAGCCTGCGTAGATCTGTGCAATCATGATGTTTTTCCCTGTAAAACATGTAACATATGTGGAGAAAGTTTCTGAAATGATTGTGCCATTTTCCTGTAATGCTTGTGGATTGGGTAGCAATTGGGAGAGAGAAGTTGTCTGATATGAAATCCTTCCCACTTAGGTCCCGAAAATGCAGTACTGTGTCTGATGACATCTCACAGTGGAGTAGCAGATTTTCTAAAGTGTCATGCGAACATTATGTGTGTGCTTTCCTCCCCAAAACCAAATATTGTCCACTCCCGGCCTTAGTTTCCTCATCCATAAAGTGGAGGTAGGACCTTACTGGATGGTTTTGGGGATAAAGTATGTGGAAACAATTTGAAACGTACTAAATGCCTTTCATATATTAGATATTTACACTCAAGCTAACAATCCAAGTGATCTGAGACTATAAATTATCTCTAGTATTAAACTTACTAAAACTTGGGCTGCTGCCTCCAGGAGAGTGAGATAGGGCTGTAAATTCAGGTAATAGATGATATAATTGACAATAACTGGCCTTATTTTACTTGCTATGTATCCAGAAGTAGTTTTGTTCTGGCTAGAATCTCATATGCCTTTCTTATAAATCTCCTGGGGCATTCTAATCCCTTTGTAGATTATCCTGAAACTTTTAGAACATGATCAAAGTCCATCTATCTTCTTGAGCTTCTATTGATGAATCTATATGGAACCAGGAAAGTCTGCTAGACCTGCCAAGAATCAGATTGATCAGTACTGACTTCCTAATTGTCATACCAATGTTTATTTTTAATTGTATTTTAAAAATAAAATTGTTAGACATTTTATACTATTGAACATTCCCTCATTCTTGAAATTCTCCTTTCTCAGTTTTCCTGGCTCCTTGGATTTTTCTATTATCTGAGAGGTAATAAAAATGCAGTGTCAAGAGTTTTATAAATTAGTCACAGATTACCATTCTGTATCTACCGCTTACTGAGACCTTGGACCAATTACTAAATACTGAGAAGCCTTAGTTCCTTATAGAATGAAGATAATAATATAATATCTACTTCATAGGTATAACATGTTTGTACAAATTTTAATATAAGAGTTCATGTTTGGCACATTGTGAACACTTGATAAATATTAACTCTCGCAGGCTCTTCTACTTCCTACACCACCCTTTCCTACCTTCGGTGTGGAGTACCCTCTAAAGTTATGTCTTTGGTGATCTTCTCCCTGAAAAGATCTCAGCTTTCACTACCACCTAACACAGGTGGCTCCCGTTCTAACCTTCAACTTATATCTCTCTCCCGTGCATATTTCTTACCAGCTTCTGAACACCCAGACCTGAATGTCCAACAGGCTGTCATCTCACACTCAAAAACTGAACATTGCACTTTCGCCCAAATTTGTTCTTCCCCATGTACTTTCTATCTTTTTCAACGTCATGAGCATCTACCGAGTGGTCCAAGCCAGAAATACTGAAGTCCTCCTCCTTCATTTCTCTCTTCTAACTGATTATGATTGAGAAAACTTGGGATAATCTGCTTAGCATTCCTTTTTTTTTCCTTTGAGCAATGGGACCCTGTATCTCATGTCAGTGAATTGGTCCAGCTGTAAACACCTGAACCAAACTGTTTTTTGGACCTGGAACCACAGAGAACTTGAGGTCCATTTTATTTAACAGTGGAAACAGTAAGATGCAAGTCTGGAGCCATTGGCAGCCATGTTTGCCACCATACAGAGAAAACTAATCTGCAGTGTGCTAAAATGATACGGACATTGGAAGAAAAGATAGTGGAGAGAGACTTAGAAGCATTTAAATCCCTGGTTGTTCTTAAGACTTAGGTGGCTCCCTCTTCTTCCTGAAACTTGGTTGTTCAACTGAATGAAATTCAGAAGGATTAAAGCTTAGACTGTGAGAGTCGAAGGGTTATATCTGAGACTGAGGGGATGGATACCCCATTGTGCAGGGCCCAAAACTACATTAAAGAGTTTGGACTTTATTTTAAGAGCAATGGGAAGAGATTCAAATATTTTAAGCAGAGATATGACATGATTAATTTGGTATTTTGGAAACATCACTTTAGTTACATTGTAGAGAAGGGATTAGGGACGGTAGTTCAGGGGACCAAACACAAGGCACATAAATCATTTAGGAGGTTGCAGTAATCCAGAGGAGAAATGATAGCAGCCAGAACTGGGGAAATGGCATGTGTTGTGGGGGGAAAAGTAATAATAATAGACCAGAGGAATCAACAGGTCATATACCATGTAGCCATAAACAATCAGAAAGATACAAACATGAGTGAAAGTCCATCCATTGGAGTGAACCTTCCTGGAAATTAGAAGTAACTGATGGAGCCTGTTTTGCTGCACCTCCAAGGACCCTGCTGTTTGAGTTGCTGACTGCTTCTTTCAAGAGCCTGTCCTGGATGAGATCAGTTGCAGTAGGCCTTTCCAGTCTCTCTCTCTTAGTTTCACCCCAAGAAGTTTCCCAGGCCACGTGCAAACAAAAGTGGGAATGAGGGTCATGGGAAGAGAAAGGACATTTAATAAATACTAGAGATTACCATAATAATTTCTAAGAGTGATTATTCATAGTGTTATAACAGGTTAAAAGAGCAGCTATGAAAGCACCTATTTTGTAGAGCAAATAATCATATACTAACATTAACTAATGGAAGGTTAATGACTGAATTTATATCAATGAAGTTGTCAAAGGAGAATGTGGAAGGACAGAATGGTGTGTGGAGTCTGAGACTTGTATATGCCTATAGCAACAAGAAGATACAGAGGAAAGGAAACCTTGGACTGTAAATGTGGTGGCTACAAAGTCTCGCTATCTTGGGCAAGACTCCTGCAACTTTGCCCAGGACAAACACACTCCAGCCCTGTCAGATTGATAAAATAGTTCATTGAGAAAACAGAGGGGCCCATGGCAAATTTCTTGAACTTTGTTCAAAAGAGCCTTGAAAATAGAACGTCTTAAAGGACATTCCATTGAAACTACCATGGTGATGGTCCTCTACTTGACTTTAACCGGAGCTCGTCACTCTTGATGAATTATGGTAACTGGGATGGTTGCGTTCCATGTGTGTGGTGTATGTGTGATGACAGAGAAATATTTACCTTTGTGATAAATGCACCTTGTGAAAACCGGAACAGTGATCTTTGTCCTAAACTGTACCCTCTAAGGATTCTCAATCTAGAGAGAATGCTGTTTCCTTTAAAACTTAACAATAGGAACATTTTTAACTCAAATTACAGTAAAATGTCATGTTATAGAAAAAATTGTCATCTTCTTGCTGGTAGAAGTTAGTTATGGTAAAATGCACATGGAAAAAAAACAAAACAAGGAAGTAATTTTTAGCTATTCATTTCCCAATGGTAGGCTTTTGTAATCTATGAGGCAATCTGAACTATCACCGTCTTATTCCTTAATTAGCATTGAGAAATGGAAAGAGGAACCACACTTGGTTGGTGGAGACTCAGATCTTCAAGCCAGACAGTGTTGATTTCCTATCACCATGGCCACCTCTGGATTTATCACAGCAGAAGTGCTTGACGCATTTTTGTTGAATTATTGAAAAGTTATACATGTTTTATTCATTCATACTTACCCAATGCCAACCACCTAGTATGTGACTGGTAAATATTTGTTGACTGAAATGTTACGGAAATGACAGGCCAGTCAAGAAACAAGCACCACTCAGAGGGTTGGAGTACTCAGATGTATTACGCCGGCGGTCTCAGAGGGGCTTCTGCTCCGAAGCTCTGAGCACCTCCAAGACGTGCACATGAGGTTTTATAGGGTAAAGTACAAGCTTGGGGTATTCGGCCAATAGGCATGGAACAGCTTTAGCAGCATTGTCATCACAAAGGTGGAGGCAGGGAGTCAGCAAACCAACATTCCAAAGCCAGATATGTATCTTTGAAAACCCAGCTGACTAGCAAAAAACATGAACAGCAAACCAACACTAATTAACCTAGATTTACAAGTTAGTCTAGCAGAACTCAGATCAGTATTCCAATACTTAGATTTGTGAGTTATCTTGTTAGACCAGCCCAGCCTCTCCTTCACATTCCTAGACTTGTGAGTTATCTTGTTAGACCAGCCCGGTTTTTCCTTCACAGAATGAATAACCCCAACCCAATAACAATTTAATTCCAATAACAATTTAATTCCAATAACCTGGGACCCAATATAATACACAAATGAACACGTGTTGACTGTCAAACAAATGAGTGAATGATTTAATTGCTAATTAAAATGGTGATGGACCCTCCTGGGTCCCTGCTTTGCTTAAATGGTCTGTGATGGGAAATGACAGTTCTTTTCTACCTGCTGAAGGCTCCAGGAAAGAGACAAGAGCATGATTCAGTAGATTGAACTCCAAGCGATTAGGAGTTCTGGGTGTCCTGCTCTTCTTATGTACCATAGATTGTGAATCCAGATAATCAATTGGTCCTGCAATTTACATCTCCAAAGCATACGTTAAATCCATCTGTATTCTCCCTTATAGACCAAGCCACCATCCTCTACTCCCACCCTCCAATAGCCTCCTTAGGGTCTCCCTACTTCCATTCTTGTTACCTCCAATCTGTTGTAAATAGGGGCTCATTCTCTATCACTGGAACCTATGTTTCTTTCAGGGCACGAGCACTCATTTCATTATATACCTATATGATTGCTTTCTGTTTCCCTCGCTAGACTGTGAGTCCCATGACGACAGAGACCTTTCTTATTCACCCTATCTTATTCAGCCCACCCCCACTCCCCACCTAGTGCTTAGCAGGTAGAAGCTTTTCTCTAAATAGTCAATGAATGAACGCTTGTGAATTCTCAAAGGCTCAGAGACCATGTCTTAACTCACCTTTGTGTTATTAGCACCAAGGGCAATGCCTGGTGCAAAGCAGGCACTCCATAAATATTTGTTCCATGTTTGAGTCAATTGAAGAGGGGATGACTCTCCTCTCCAGGCTTTAGACAGAGTATATTTGAATCTTTTCCGCTCTGCCAGCTGTGTAACTTTGAGCCTGGCCCTTCACTAACTGCCAAATGAGCTAATGATCATTTTGCAGGATTGATCTAGGATAAGCTCAGGCTGGTGAAGGGCTCTGCACAGTCTGACGTGGTGTGCACTCACAGTATCCCCAGTAGCACTGGGGAAGGTTCAAGGAAGAAATCTAAAAGAGACGTGGGAGGAGAGGGAAGAGGTGAGGAATGATAAAGCGTTCTACGGCTGCGCACCGTCTGACCCTCCCGACTCGCCGTCCGCCCCTCCCCCGCCCGCCGCCGTCACCCGGGAAACGGGACGCGATCGCCTGCCCGCCGACCGAAGCTAGTTTCATGGCAGCCACGAAGAAAGCACTTTTGGGGCCGCTAGTGGGAGCAGTGGACCAGGGCACCAGCTCGACACGCTTTTTGGTTTTCAATTCAAAGACTGCCGAACTACTCAGTCATCATCAAGTGGAAATAAAACAGCAATTTCCAAAAGAAGGATGGGTGGAACAAGACCCTAAGGAAATCCTGCATTCTGTCTATGAGTGTGTAGAGAAAACGTGTGAGAAATTGGGACGGCTCAACATTGATATTTCCAACATAAAAGCTATTGGCGTCAGTAACCAAAGGGAAACCACTGTGGTCTGGGACAAGTTAACTGGAGAGCCTCTCTACAATGCTGTGGTGTGGCTTGATCTAAGAACCCAGTCTACCGTTGAGAATCTTAGTAAAAGCATTCCAGTAAATAACAACTTTGTCAAGTCCAAGACAGGCCTTCCACTTAGCACTTACTTCAGTGCAGTGAAACTTCGTTGGCTCCTTGACAACGTGAAAAAAATTCAAAAGGCAGTTGAAGAAGATAGAGCTCTTTTTGGGACCATTGATTCATGGCTTATTTGGAGCTTGACAGGAGGAGCCACAGGAGGTGTCCATTGTACAGATGTAACAAATGCAAGTAGGACGATGCTTTTCAACATTCATTCTTTGGAATGGGATAAACAGCTCTGTGAATTTTTTAAAGTTCCAATGAAAATTCTTCCCAATGTCCGGAGTTCTTCTGAGATCTATGGTCTAATGAAAGCGGGGACCTTGGAAGGTGTGCCAATATCTGGGTGTTTGGGGGATCAATCTGCTGCGCTGGTGGGACAGATGTGCTTCCAGGACGGACAAGCCAAAAACACGTATGGAACAGGCTGTTTCCTACTATGTAATACAGGCCACAAATGTGTATTTTCTGAACATGGCCTTCTGACCACAGTGGCTTACAAGCTCGGCAGAGACAAACCAGTATATTATGCATTAGAAGGTTCAGTAGCTATAGCTGGTGCTGTTATTCGCTGGCTAAGAGACAATCTTGGAATTATAAAGACCTCAGAGGAAATTGAAAAACTTGCTAAAGAAGCAGGCACTTCCTACGACTGCTATTTTGTCCCAGCATTTTCAGGGCTGTATGCACCTTATTGGGACCCCAGTGCAAGAGGGATCATCTGTGGGCTCACTCAATTCACCAATAAATGCCATATTGCTTTTGCTGCATTAGAAGCTGTTTGTTTCCAAACCCGAGAGATTTTGGACGCTATGAACCGTGACTGTGGAATTCCACTCAGCCATTTGCAGGTAGACGGAGGAATGACCAACAACAAAATTCTTATGCAGCTACAAGCAGACATTCTGTACATCCCAGTAGTGAAGCCCTCGATGCCCGAAACAACTGCCTTGGGAGCTGCCATGGCAGCAGGGGCTGCAGAAGGGGTTGGCGTTTGGAGCCTGGAACCTGAGGATTTGTCAGCTGTCACGATGGAGCGGTTTGAACCTCAGATCAACGCTAAGGAAAGTGAAATTCGTTATTCGACGTGGAAAAAAGCTGTGATGAAGTCAATGGGTTGGGTTACAACACAGTCTCCAGAAAGTGGTGATCCTAGTATCTTCAGTAGTCTACCCTTGGGTTTTTTTATAGTGAGTAGCATGGTAATGTTAATCGGAGCAAGGTACCTCTCAGGAGTGCCATAAATAATACCAATGCATGGATTCTGAAGATGGGAGCTCTTTACCTAAGGAGAGAATCCAGTGATTCTGTCTCTTCATGTGATGACACTATTCATAGACTCTGATTTCATTTATAAGCCACCTGCTGCCTGATCCTCCAAGTAGATCTGTGGCTTGAAATAAAGAAAATGCAGCAGGAAAAAAAAAAAGTAATTTCTCAATTAGGAAAAAAACCAGCACTTTTTGAATACTAAAAGTCACAAACAAGTCCCCTGAATGACCCAGTTGTTGTTTTGAATCCAACTTTCTATTAAAATGTTAAGGAGAAAGGGGCATGGTGGGGGTAGAGGGTGAGTATTCAACTGTTGTTTTGCCCTGTTCCAAATCCCCTGTAGCAATGACTTGACAGCTACCTGCTACTTGGAGTTGGCCAACTGTACAGTAAGCTTTATAAAGAACATGTAGTGAGTGCTCGCAGGATAAGGCACAGCTTAGAATCCATCTTTTTATTTAACCCATTATAATTGAAACCCTTCAGTGGCAAATCTTAGGGTAAAGACTTGAATCCTAAACACAGCCTGCAAGGATCAGGCCCTTTGCCACAATTTTTGGCTCATCTCATTCCAATCTCCTCCTTGTTCCCTGAGCTCCCACTATATTGGTCTTCTTTGAGTTTCAGCCACAGGACCTTTGCACATGTGCTCCCCTTTGCTTGGACTAGATTTACCATTATAATTCAAGTCAAAGTCACTTCTTCAGAGACTGACCCTCCAGTTTACACCCTAGAACCTTCCCTTTCATTCATAGTAGGGTTTCATTTTGCAATTACACACCCAATGGTGTGGTTATTTTTCTTATGTCTGTCTCTCCTCATAATTTGTACTCTCTGAGAGCAGAATGGATGACTGACTTGGTCACTGGGTGTATCCCCAGTGCTCAGAATGGTTCCTGGCACTTGTAGGTATTCTATCAATGTCCATTGAATGAATGAATAAGTGAAAGATTTCCAGAATTCACGTGGGAATCTGAGACACGAAAGTGAGGAGGCCCCCAGAGTTTGGGGGTGGTGTGGGGGACACAGACCCACGAACAGTTGGTTGCCACGCTCCAGAGAAGCTAACTCCTGACCCTTTCTCCAGCTGGTGGGAGAAGCGTGAACTAACCCTTTCCCTAGCTGGAGAGACTTTCAGAGGAAGAGGTGGGTTTAACGGCGGATGCTGAAGTCGTGCGCGCAGAAATCGATCAGCTGAACAATGGTCAGATCCCGGTGGGGATCCCAGGTACTCTGCGAGGTAGCCGAAGCCGGCTCTGCCGAGCTCCGGCAGGCTGCCAGCTGACCTCTTTCGCCATCCCTTGTACCCAACGCAGCGCGCTGTCGCTGGTGCCGGGGCGGGCCAGCCAATGCGTCCCGGGCGCAGCAGCTGCTCCAGGGCTCGGGCGCGAGTGATTGGCAGCCCCCAGCCTCAGCCCAGGTGCGCCCTCCCCCTCAAGACCTAGTCCAGTCCGCACCCACTTCTGGGCCGCAGCCAAGTGCCCAGCGCAGAGCCAGGAGGCCGCACACCCCGCAGGCGCCGCGGAGCAGCGAGGTTCCCGGCAGACGCGCTCGGCGCAGTCCTCGCCTCGGCTGGGCCATGAAGGTCGAGTTTGCGCCGTTCAACATTCCGCTGGCGCGGCGGCTGCAGACCGCGGCGGTGCTGCAGTGGGTCCTGACCTTCCTGCTGCTCGGTAAGGATTCTCGGCCGCCCAAGATCTAGGCGAAACTCCGCCATGCGTGGTGCTCAGTCTCCTCGTTCCCGGACAGTCCCAACGGTCCAAGGGACGTACTTAGAAATTCCAACCCTACTTCTCTTGTAAACCAGAGCAGGCAGTTCACAGAGGGCGTTTGCAGCTAACTTGGGACTCCCCTCTTTTGACTCACCTTTTCACGTGCACCTCGTGTCAAACGGCTGTTTGCCAACTTTATTTTCCCCTGTGCTGTTTTTAAAAATTGAGGTGTACCTTACCCACAACGAAAGCCACAGATTCTAAGTATACAGCTCGAGGAGTTTTGATAAATGCACACAGCCAAAGGTAACCACGACCCAATGGAGCTGTCGCAAGTTGCACTCTCTCCTCTCAAGAGTGGATAAACTCGTTTCTTGCATTGTGGATTCATAAGTGGAAGAACAATGCCCACGCATTTAAAACCTGATTCCTTCCTTCTCCGCATCCTCAAGACAAATACCCATGTTTAAAATTTTCGGGATGCAAAAGGGTACCTTGCTGCAAACACTGTACCACACATTGGGTTGGGTGGCCTCTGTAAATAATTCGACTCAGGAGGGCGTTCTAGCCAGATCCCAAGTTAAGCCCCTGTAGAAATGCACAGGAGCCAGCCACTGGCAGGGCGGGGGTGGGGGTGGGTGTGTGGCGGCTTACCTGCGCGCGTTTTCTCTGGATTTTTGTTCAGCTTTTGCAGTAAAGGGGGCGGGGGTGGCGGGTCAGGAGGAAGGGATGTGGTATAAGAGGCCGGGAATTATTGGGAACTTAAACTCTTTGTAAGGCTAAAGTCGTCTATATGCTATAAGATCATGGGTCGTACACTGTTGGGGCCATAGTAATAACAGTACTGATACATTCGTTGCACTGTAGAGGTTTACACTTTTGAAAAGATTTTACATTTTGAATGCCTGGATCAGTGGTTCGCAACCCTGGCCACACATTAAAATCACTGGAGGAGTTTCTGAAAAATTGGGTGTCCAGGCTCTAGCCCTAGAATTTCGGATTCATTTGTTTCAGAATGAAGCCGGCACATCAGGATTTTTTTGTTTGTTTAAACAAATTCTCCAGGTGACTACGGTGCAGCTAGCATTTACTGAAAAAGGACTTTCAAAGCATGAACTCAAGTCCACTTAAGCCAAACTGTCAGACATGTTGCTAGCATTATGCATTGTTTTGCTCGAGGCTAAAGGACCATCAAGATAAGCTACACTTATCAAGGGTTTAGTGTGTGCCAGGTACTATTCTAAGCACCAAACACTATTAACCATGTAATCTTCCCAACAACTCTACGAGGTAAAGGACTGTTCATTCCTGCACTCACTGTGCAGATGAGGGAGCTAAGAGGCGAAGTGAATTATTCAAGGTCACAGTTAGTAGAAGCTGGAGAAGCTGGGTGCAAACCCAGACATTCTATCCAGAGTTCCTGCTTTAACCACTATGCTGTCCTATTTAATGCTTTAAACTTGGAGATTGACTTTTTTGCTAATCAGTCAGCACATCTCTGATAGCCCACTGTCATTTTTTTTCATGGCCCCTTGTCATTGCCTGTAGTTGTGGATATCTGTGGTTATTCCAGAAAGATCTGTATTGCCATCTGTAGGGGAGCAGAATTTACCATCTCAAAACATGTCTCTTTGGTATATTAATTATTTTAAACTGGTTATTTTCTAAACAGCAGCAGACATGGGAAAAACTCTGAAAACCAAGTAGGATTTACCCTTTTGTAAGAAACACTTACATTTATAAGGGAAATCTCTGTAAGGGTGTCTCTCTTGCTGTACTGGGAAGAGGAGGATGACCAAATCTCTAGAAACTTATCAATGGAGAAGGCAGAGACTTAAATCTGCACAAAACCTTACCCCTTGTTTACTGTGCTTTCTCCCATAACCTTCCATAACTGACTCTCCCCACCCTCAACCTCCTCTTTTGCCTTTAGCTGAGGTTGGTATTTAAGGTGAGTGTTTCTGCCATTTTTGTGAATTACTTAGTTTTGCTGGGTCTCCCCCATGCATACATATAGTTAAAATTTTGTTTGATTTTTCTCCTGTGAATCTGTCTCATGGCAATTTAATTCTTATACCAATCAGAAGAACCTAGAGCATAGAGGAAAATTTCTTCTACCTGGCCCATGGGAGGCTCATGATAAGCACAGGTTGAGTGTCTTTACTCTGTCACCCAGAAGGGAAGTTGTCCATCCCACGTGTCCGTACTTGTATTAACTCAAGAACGTAAATCTCCACAGCGACCCTGTGAGGTAGGGGCTACTCCTGTACTCATTTACCAAAGATAGAGCTTGGAGATGAAGTAAATTGCTCAAGGTCACCTGGTTCACTGCGGGTGTTGGAGCCACATGTGTCACATGTGAGTGGACTAGTGACTTGGATGTGACCCACCGCTCCTAATTTGAATCAAACTACAGTGGCTTGACAGTCAATTAATTTAAATGTTCTTATTGCATGCCTTTGACATTTGTGTTACTAGGAGCATGTTATTTTGTATTATCATATATTTTGGAAATTTTCTTAGGAAAAATTTAAAGTATACAGAAAAGTAGACAGAAGGGTATGCACTCCCGTAGACTCATTACTTGGATTTATAATTATTTTAACAAGCTGCTATATTAGTTTTATCTATTTTGCAAAAATATTTTAAAGTGAATCACATTATGTTTTAATCCTAAATACTTTAGGATGTGTTTTTTAAAATTAAGTACTTTTTACATAATTATAACATAGTCACATGTAGCACAGTTTACAGTAATGGCTTAAAATCATCTACTTAAAAACATTTTTTTTTAAATTTTCTTTCTTTTTTGGAGGGAGGAAATTAGGTTTATTTATTTATTTATTTTTAATGGAGGTGCTGGGAATTGAACTCAGGACCTTGTGCATGCTAAGCACGCACTCTACCACTGAGCTATAATCTTCCCCCTCCTTAAAAATCATCTAAACCAAGTTAATATTCAGCTTTCCTAAAGTGAGCCAAAAATACATGTTTATGGATGATTTATTTGAACTAGGATCCAAAAAAACTGTTCGGTTGTATTTAGTTTTTAAGTTTCTTTTTTTAAGTGAAGGATTTTTAAGTGTGGGGTTTGGGTGCTCAGGTTAAAGTAAAAGTAGGTACACACTCCATAGAGTGCCTGTGGCCATCTCCAAAGAGGAGCGAGTGAGAGAAGCGGCCTGTATCTTTTCATTTAGAACAGTGTTCCCCATTTGTTTTCTTGTCAGTGAAGCATCGAAGAAAGCAGATTTTCTGTCTGCAAGCTGTCTCACTTTCAGGATTTCTTTAATTGCTATTTTGTAGGGTTAATTTTTTTCTCAATTCCCTGTATTTCTTTTAAAATGGAAGTTGGAGCTAAAGGCTTGGATAGATTTAGGTGAAACCTTTTTGCAAGTCCTCTTCCTAGGTGCAGCTCTGTGCTCGCGTTGTGTTATGTCAGGGTGCATGTGATGTCTGGTCATCCCATTATTAGTGTCTAAGAGTGATCAGGTAGGAAGTAACGTGTGAGGTGGTAACTAGCCACAAATAAAAGTTCCTCATGGACCGTTGACTTTTCACCTAGTGCTTTAAATCTCCCTTAATAATCCTTGCCTAAATTAGCTGTTTTATTTGGAACTACAAACTGGTAGTTTTCATATTCTATTATTCATTCTTCACATATTAGCTAGAATTTATGCAAGGAATAATTTTTCTCCATCATCTAGGGCCATTTGACTACCCTACAATTTAATCCTAACAGGAAAGTTAGGATAAATGCTTATTTCTTTCATTTAAATTATTTTAAAGAGTTGATGTAAAATCTCCTTTCAGTGGTGACAAGAGAAGTTTTACTAACTATGTGTTTTAAGATCTCTGTATCAAAATCTTGGAATGTATTTTTCTTTCCACCATCAGGAAATGAGTTTAAGCTATTAGCACTTGGGATATTTTAACAAATAGCAAAATGTCTCATTTAGTCATGAAATCAAATACTGTTTCCTTGAGATAAATGTTAAGTACCTGTCTTCCGATCTTTTAACATTGTATTAGTTTTAGGTGTACAACATGATTTGACTTATGTCTGTTGGAAAATGATTTCCAGAATAAGTTTAGTTAACATTCATCACCACACAGTTATATTTTTTATTCCTCTTGTGATGAGATCTTTAAGATTTACTCTTTTAGCAACTTTTAAATATACAATATTGTTAACTATTACTATAGTCACCATGCTGTGCATTACATCCCCAGAACTTATTTATCTTATAACTGGAGGTGTTCACCTTTTAAACAACTTGACCCATTTTGCTCCCACCTCCACCCCTGCCTCTGGCAACCACCAGTCTGTTCTTTGTATCTGTGACCTTTGTTTTTATTTTATTTGTGAGATCATGTGGTTTTTGTTCTTCTCTGTCTCACTCTTTTCACTTAGCATAATGCCCTCAAGGTCCATCCTTGTCTCAAATGGCAAGATTTCCTTTTCTATGGCTGAATTATATTCTATTATATGTGTAGTATATACCACATTTTCTTTATCCATTCATCTGTTGATGGACACTAGTGGTTTCCATGTCTTGACTATTGTAAATAATGCTGCAATGAACATGGGGATACAGATACGTTTTCGAGATAGTGATTTTATTTCCTTTAGGTAAATACTGGGAATTGGGATCACTGGGTCACCTATCATCCAATCTTAATATTCAAGAAATGGAAACAGTACTTATTAGCTTGTGTGCTACTGACCTGCTAACTGAAAAGCAGAAAACTGAAAAAGAGAGAGCCAACGTTTATTGATTGTCTTCTATCTTGTGGCAGGTATTATTCGATTTATGTATTTATTTATTTTTGGATAAGAAAACTGAAGCTCAAGAGGTAAGTTTCTTACCGAAGACCACATGGTGGAACAATGATCTTTTACTGAATGGGTCTGTTTATTTACTTACTTATTTAAGCAGCCTTATTGAGATACTGTCATACAGTAAACTGCACGTATGTAAAGTGTACAGTTTGACAAGTTGTCACATATGCATACCGGAAAAACCATCACCACAATTAAGACAGTGAAAAAAGCCATCATCCCTAAAGAATATTTTCTTACAAAATTCTTTTTCTACTGAGGTTTCACTAATAAGCAGCTTCTACTTTTGAGCCCCAAATTAAAGCAGAAGAACTGTTTTCTACTGAAGTTTTCGTTAATGGCAAGCTTTTTCTTTTATGTAAAATAAGTTCACTGTGAATTGGAAAAAAAAAAATACCCCTTTTATACTTCCTCCTTCCCCTGTCTCTAAGCATCCACTGATGGGCTTTTTGTCATACAGATTAGTTTGCGTTTTCTAGTGTTTTAATATAAATGAGGACACAGCATATGTACTCTTTCTTTTTGTCTGGCTTCTTTAGCTGAATGTAATTATTTTGAGTTTCTTTTTGTGTATATTAAGTTGTTCATAGCTTTTTTGTTTCAAAGTGATATTCTAGTAAATGAATATATTGCAATTTGTTTGTCCATTCACCTGTTGATGAATATTTGGGGTGTAGCCATTATGAATAATACTGCTGTGAACACCTACAAGTCTTATGAGCATACGCTTTCTTTATTCTTGGGTAAGCCTAGGAATGGAATGGCTGATCACGATATGGTAGGTGCAGGTTTAACTTTTTGAGAAATTGCCAAACTGTCTTCCCAAGTGGTTGTACCATTTTACAATTCCACCAGCAATGTCTGACAGTTTCAATTGCTCCATATCCTGGCCATCACTTGATACTGTCAGTCCTTTTAATCTTAGGTGTGTAGTGGTGTCTCATTGTGGGTTTAGTTTGCATTTCCCTAACGTCTGATGATGTTGAGCATCTTTTCATGAGCTTGTTTTCCAATTGTATATTTTCTTTGTTGAAGTACCTGTTTAAATCTTTTGCCCATTTTTAATTGGGTTGCTTCTTTTCCTGTTACTGAGTTTTGAGAGTTGGTATTCTTCTGGATCCAAGTTCTTTATCAGGCATATGCTTTATATAGATTTTTTTTTTTCTTCCAGTTTGTGGGTTGTCTTTTGTGTCTTTTGAAGAACAGGAATTTTTAATGATGAAGTCCAACTTGTCTATCTTTTTTCTATTAATTGTGTTTTTGGTGTTATGACTAAGAAATCTTTGCTTAATCCAAGGTCATAAATATTTTCTATGTTTTTTTCAAATTTTAGAGTTCTAGGCTTTACATATAGATCTATGATCCATTTTGGGTTCATTTTTGTATATGGTGCAAAGTCTAAGTTCATTTTTTGGCATATGTATAATCTAATTTTTCTAGCTGTATTGTTTAAAAGGAAAAAAAAAAAGCTATCTTTTCTGTATTTTATTGGCTTTGTACTTTAGTCAAGAATCAGTTGTCCATATATGTGTGGGTTTATTTCTGGACTCTGTATTCTGTTCCATTGACCTGTTTGTCTGACTTCATGCCAGTACCATGTTGCTTTCATTATTATGTCTTTATAATAATTCATGAAATCAGACAGTGATAGCCCTCGAGCTTTGTTCTTTTTTTCAGAGTTGTCTTGACTATTATAGATTCTTTATATTTCCATATGCAATTTAGAATCGGTTTCTCAATTTCTACAAAAATGCCTGCTGGGATTTTCACTGGGTTTACTTTTTGATTGAGATTAGTCTATAGCTTAATTTGGAGAAAAGTGCTGATTCTTCCACTGATGATTTTACTTGTAGCAGAGGTTTTCAAACTTTAGAGCATATTTAAGAATCACCTGGGGGTACTAAAATGCATATTCCCCAGAAACTTTGACTCTATAGGTGTCAGGGAGGGCCCTTAAATTCTTAAAAAATTTTTATTTGGAAATAACTTCAGAAATAATAATTATAAAAAAATCACACACACAAACACAAATCCCATATTCCTGCATCAAATTCCCCAAGTGTTAACATTTTACTGTGTTTCCTTTATCTTTCTCTCTCCCCACACATATTATTGTTATTATTATTAATATTAATTATTGTTATTATTATTTCAACTCTGTAAGAGTAAGTTGCAAACATTGTCTCCCTTTATCCTTAAATAGTTCGGTATATATTTCCTAAAACCAAGGACATTCTCCTATATAACCACAGTACAATTATCCAAATCAGACAAATAACAGTGAAGCTGTACTATGATCTAATCCAGAAGCCCTATTCTTATTTCAGCAATTGCCCCACTGATGTCCTTTATAGCAAAGAAGTCCATACACTGTATTTAGTTACATCTTTTTAGTATCCTTTAGTCTGGGAAATTTTGAGGGAGTGCATTTCAACATTCACTCCAGTGATTCATACGAGATTCTTGGACTTGCATAAACCCTATTGAGCCTCTTTTATTGTGGATTATATCCAGGGTTTTCAGTTTGTGGCACAAAGTACTTGTACTTCTTTTGTCCTTCAGCTTCTACGAAAAGCTTTCTGAAATATTAAAACACCGGACTTGTTTCAACTGGATGCTAGCTATAATTTATTTGACTTCATTAGGCAAAAAAATAGATCCAACACTATAAACTCATCTACAAAACAGAAACAGACTCGCAGACATAGTAAACAATCTTTTGGTTACCGGGGTTAAGGAGGTGGGAGGGGATAAATTTGGGAGTTTGAGATTTACAAATGTTAGCCACTATATATAAAAATACATTAAAAAAAACACATTTCTTCTGTATGGCACAGGGAACTATGTTCAATATCTTGTAATAACCTTTAATGAAAATGAATATGAAAATGACTATATGTATGTATATGCATGACTGGGACATTGTGCAGTACACCAGAAATGGACACACTGTAACTGATGGTACTTCAATTAAAAAAAAAAAAGGAATAGGTCCAATAATGAATTTGCTTTTAAACAAGAAAAATGCGGATCTCTGTACAGGAATACTTTTTAAAGGCAGTGTGAAGCAGACCCACATTTGAGGAATGGGTTGTCTTTTAGCACCATCTTCATCCTAAGAAACTCTGGGAGGCAAGTTTTCTTAAAATAAGAATTTTAAAAATCAGAAGAAGGTTATACTTCCATTCTTATACTCAGCAGATAGCACTGATTGATGTTTTGAAATACAATGCCTCAGGAATGAAGAGGACGAGAATGTGGTGTGCTAAAGGATTTTACTTGCCTCTGAATTCCATCTTCTTCCTCCATACTATGTTAAATGGTTAAAATAAGCATAGAAACAATTTTCTTAGTGGGAAAAAATGAAAACTTCTTGGACACAAGTGGAAGGGATACACATATAAGTTAAATATTTTAAATTATTTCTTTAAAAAAATTTTTAGAGGTGATCTAGTCACTTAGTTTTTATAATATTTTCTGCTTTGATCCAATTTAGGATCAAGGGATTGAAAAACTCTTCTGGTTCAATTTATGATGTGAAATATAAAAGAATGTGTGCAATGTGTGGAGTGAGAGTTTAAAATAGAACAGCTCCTTTGTATAGTAAGGTATCAGAGGGTATCAAGTAGCAAAGATGTTTCTGCTTAGTGAGCCAGTGTTTAATTTACTGTCCTATGCAGTTAATCAACATGTGGAGAAACTTTATGCAAGATTGCATTTGTACAGAAAAGTTGTTAGAACATTCAAAAGAAAAATTCAAAAACAAAATATTTTTTTTCTTTCTCCTTCCACTTATTTTCATTTAGAATGATGAACTCCAAGTCCATCCATGTTGAAGCAAATGGCATTATTTTATTCTTTTTTATGGCTGAGTAGTATTCCATTGTGTGTACATACCAGAAGTTCTTTATCCAGTCAACTGTCAGTAGGCATTTGTTTCCTTGTCTTGGCTATTGTAAATAGTGCTTCTGTGAACACTGGGGTGCATGTATCTTTTCGAATTAGGGTTCCCTCCAGATATATGCCCAGGAGTGGGATTGCTGAATCATAGGGAAAGTCTATTTTTAGTTTTTAAAGGAATCTCCATACTTTTTTCCATAACGGCTGCACCAAACTACATTCCCACCAACAGTGTAGGAGGGTTTCCTATTCTCCACACTCCAGCATTTACTGTTTGTGAACTTTTTTAATGATGACCATTCTGACTGGTGGTGTGAGGTGATACCTCATTGTAGTTTTGATTTGCATTTCTCTGATACTTAGAAATATTGAGCATTTTTTCATGTGCCTGTTGGCCACTTGTATGTCTTCATTGGAGAATTGCTTGTTTAGGTCTTCTGCCCATTTTTGGATTGGGTTGTTAATTAAAAAAACACAAAAGAATTTGAATTAGCACTGACAACCAACGAAATGTTTCTCAGTCATTAAAAATACCATTTGTGAAGAGGTTATAACGTTATGTTTATAATACCAAGCAGCTAATGTGAGATAATCATAACTGATAAAATACAGAATAAGCAATATATATGATCAACCATGTTAAAGAAACATAACCTGTTTGATGGAAAAAAAAAAAGGCAAGGGAAAATTTAACAGTAGTTTTTGTTGGGTGAAAGGAATGTGTGATATCTTGTCTGTTTCTACTTTTTGCATTCTCTAATTGTATCCTTGTAAATACAATTCTTACAAAAATGGCTCCCACTTGTCAAGCACTTGCTCTGTGCAGGGCACTGTACCATCTCTATGTTTATTCCCCAGTCTCTGGAGAGAGGTGCTGCTCTTAGCCCATTTCACAGGTAAAGGAATTGAGGCTCAAGGGGTAAAAGACCTCGCCTCAGGTCAGACAACTAGACAGTAGCAATTTCCAACATAAGGAATCCAATTCCAGGTCCATGTCTTAACCACTGTACATGCAAAACACATGATGAATGTTAAAGAGATATGCAGTGTGTATTCAATTAAAGGACGTGTGGTTGAATTAGTGGAACATTGAATTAGTAGCTGGGGGGGACTTTGTTTCTGGACCCACTCTCAACTCACCCTGTGATTGAAATTAAGTCAATATGCTTTTGGTCTTAGTTTTGCCACCTTTCTAGTAAAGGAAACAGAACCTTCCATGTGCCTGATTCTTTACGCTCACGAACTGGCTTATGTCCTTGTAATAAACACTTGAAAGTTTATGGTGTTATTATCATTAGCTGGGGATCATTTGGTTTTGCAAAGAAGTGCCTGGGTTTAAGGATTAGGCAGATCCAGGTTCAAGTCCTTTGGGCACTCAGACTCCCTGAACTCCAGTTTCCATAACTGCAAAATGGGGACAGAAATGTGTATCTTGAGGGTTGTGAGGAATTAATGGGGTTTCTTATGGAGCCAGTCACACTCAATCACTATTCTGTCTCTCCCCTCCTCCCTCACAGCTCACCTGATCTAGCTTGGAACAGAGAATAATGAGACCTATTTATGTCTCTTGTAAGTTTTTTGCCCATTTTAGTAAAATAAACAGAAAATTAATCAGTGGTGGTAAATTGTCAATGCTCAGGCCTGGGTAGAGGGAAGCAGATAAAACAAAATAGGTGGTCTTAATAGGAATGAAGTCAGAGGACACTCCTTTGGCTTTGCTTCCGGACTCGTGGAAACTTTGTTGGCTGTTCCAGAATGCAACAAAACACCCCACAGTGGGGAACACATGCTTCCTTAACCTTTCACACACTTTTTAACCTTTAAACACCCTGGGGAGAGCAAGTCAGTCCTCTGATGGGTTTCAATTCTGTATTTGGGTCAAGTCTATACTGGGAAATTTATTGACTTTTACATTTCTCGAAATATAAACACATATTCTGTTTTTGCAAAAAAAAAAAAAAACCTATGTCTACATCTCTACCTATAAAACAATAATAGATAAAGGTGCTCTTTTTCAGACACCATGATAGGTTGTTTGGGGACAAAGCTCTTTTTTAACAAAGTTGACAAGAGTGGATAGGAGTTTGTGGGCCTGAAGTCAGTACCAATTAGAGACTGTAGCACATGATAAAAAAAGAAAGAGGCAATGACACTCCTTAAAGTAACAGAAATAACTGGCATTTATTGAGCACTTACTGCATGCCAGATTTTATGTCTTTGTGCCCATCCCCCCATCATTGATGTATTTCTCTTTTTATAAATAAATTTTAGTATAACACACAGCACAGACATAAAAAGAAAATATCTAGCTCAGCTTTAATATATTACTTGAAGGCAGATATCCTTCTCACTACGACCCAGGCCAAGTTTCGTCAGTTCTTGCTTCATGTATTTGAAGCCCAGTCATTAGGTACATAAACAATTAGGACTGCCCCGTCAGTATGAAATGTCGCAAGAAGTGGTAGCTAAGCTAAGATGTTGAGTCCCTCCTATGCTATTTCTATCTCTGGCAATAGGGTCCCTGAAAACAAAATTCATCAGTGGAACACGCCCTCTTCATGGGCACGTGAGTAACGGCTGCTCAGTCAGTCAAGGTGAACACGTGTGGTAGGAACTCCCCCGCATCCCCCCTTCAGCGAAGGTCCCTCCGTATCCCGTGCTTGGGAGGTGGTGTTGGGCCATAGGCTTTGAGAATGGACCTTGAACTTGGGCAGATCAACCATTTACATTTGGTGTGGCGTGGGCAGTTCACACAACCTCTCTAAGCCACCATTTTCCCTACTGTAGAAAGAGCATTGGGAGCGCTGGGGCCGTTTCACTGATGCTATGGCTATATGAGGATTAGGTACAAAAATATTTTGGCCGGGTCTACAATACAATACTTGGCATATAGTAAACATCCAAAAAATGTTAAATAATGCTATACCATTGCTGTCTTGTTACATTACCCCAGTTGAACCCAGTTTGTACGTATTGGATCCCCCCACCACAGGCCAGTGACTGTACAGTACAGTGGGCAGATGCTAACTGACTTTCTTTGGGCAGGGGTCAGATAATTCGGTTTTTTAAATTAATTAATTAAAATTATTTTAATGGAGGTACTGGGGATTGAATCCAGGACCTGGTGCATGCTAAGCATGTACTCTACCACTGAGCTATACACTCCCCCTCACCAAGCAATACCCTCCCCACAACTGACTCTGGTTCCTGAGGTCTTCCCGTTCCTTACAGCGGAGGTGTGCTTTGGGGTCATTGTGCTCCTGATCATTCACAACTACTGGTTCCTCTACGTCCCTTATTTGACCTGGCTTTACTTTGACTGGCGAACTCCAGAGCAAGGAGGCAGGAGATCCGACTGGGTCAGAAGCTGGACCGTTTGGAGGTACTTTAAGGACTATTTTCCAATCCATGTGAGTAGAATTGTTTTATATAGTATGGTTTTTGAGCTGGAGAAGAACACAAATTTGTTTTTGTCACATCTTTTTCAAGCTTTTCCCTTTGCAGGGGGAGAAAACTTGCAATTTAGCCCAAGTTACTAAATGGAGTCTCAGCTAAACTGACAAAATTTAGAAGGCTGTGTAAGGGGATCTGGGCTTAGGAAATAGTTCACGAATTTGGAAACAGCTCTACCCCAGGGAACTAAAATGACTCATGTTCTACATTTCCTCTTGAGGATAAGAACTAATCCCAAGTTCTTTTGTTTCTTATTGGAAACTAATCAGGGGGCATTTTATTTTGTTTTATTTTAAACCTCAATGTAAATACACCGTAGCTCATCAAAACGTGGGATTTGGATCCAAGTCGCAACTACATATTTGGGTTTCACCCCCATGGAGTGCTTGTTGCTGGAGCCTTCGGAAACTTCTGTACAAATTATTCAGGCTTCAAGGAGCTGTTTCCCGGCTTTACCACGTATCTTCATGTGCTCCCGTTTTGGTTCCGGTGTCCCCTCTTCCGAGAATATCTAATGAGCAGTGGTAAGTGAAGGCAGCTCATTCTTTCTATAGTGTTCTGGGGTGGCAGGACCACATAGAATGTCCCCTCCCAAACCAATCGGGTTTACGGTTTCTTAGAGTAAAACTCTGTGTCTTTATCCCTATCTGACACTTCATACGCTGTTTGGATATTTCTTGCCTCCCATACCACCGGACTGGAAGTGCCAGGAAGACACAGACTGTGTCTTTTTTTCTGTATCACCCCAAGGGTCTAGCACAGTAGTTGGAATTTAGGAATATCTAATATATGTTAATTCAATCAAAGTATAAATGAATGAATCCATCTTATGTCTCCAGATGTGGAAGAAAGAATCTTGGATCAATAAGTGATAAATTGAAAGACTCTTTGCTGTTTTGAATATTAGAGATGGAAAATGTTCTCCAGTGTGTCTTGAAGTAATGGCAACTTATAAACTAGAGATACTGAATTTGCTGTCTTTTCCCTCCCAGGTGAAGTTCCAGTTGGCTCAGAGATAAGAGTCCATTCTACTCTGCTAGTCTGAACTTGGGGAAGACTTTTTGACTAGTGAAATCATAATTCTACCAATTCAGAGAATAAAGTTCAGTGGAAATGCTATAAAGATACTTTAGGAATGTGTACAGAAGGCTAAGCTTGTGTTCATAGTTCTTATTTCCCCTTGAGAGTCCCAACTTGTTTGGTTTTCCAACTTGACCAATTTACTGACTAAGCAGAAACTACAGTAACTTCCAAAGTGCTTTATGTTTATGATCATTGTGTAGGTTAATTTTTATTGTCTTTGCATTTCTTAGATATAAAGAAAAGTAGATTGTCTCTTAGAAAAATTGTAATTTCAGGATCAGTAAGTAGCATATTCAGAGGCAGAATTTTTAATGGTCTTCCAGGTTTTTATTACTTCCTATTAATTTCTCAATTCTCTGTTGTCATTATATACTTGGTAGGAAGTCACTAAGCACCCAAGGGCCAGCATCCGTGGCTGGGTTTTCAGGGTCTCTTAATGGACCTTCACTGGTACAGTCCTGGGCTCTGCGTCCAGTTTAGGCTGCCACTGCATCTGGCCTCTAGAGGGCGCACTACTTCCTCCTCCCTCTTCCCTCACCTCCATCTCTTTTTTTGTTTATTTTTGGGGGTGGCGGGGAGGGAGGTAATTCATTTTTTAATTAATTAATTAATTCATTCATTTTTAGAGGAGATACTGAGGATTGAACCAGGACCTCGTGCATGCTAAGCATATGTTTACCACTTGAGCTATACCCTCCTCCCAATCTCTTGAATTAAGTAGGAAAAAAAAATCCCTTTTCTTTCTTACTTTGCAGACATTGGGTTAGAGTTTTATAAAAGGAAGAAAATTAAAGGGATTTGTTTTTTAGATTTAAAAAAAGGTCACAGAAATATATTTACAGTGTGTTTGCTGAGTCAAAGTATAACCATAGGTGAGTTTGGGTGGTGTAATTAGGAGCAGGTGTGGCAAATTTGTGGCAGGAGAGATGGAGGCACACCCATCTCCATGGCCATGTCAGATACGGATAACGAACCTTAGGGTCTTTCTCGATGTGGTGCCACTGCCGTTTACTAGAGTTGGTATTAGAGATGAAACCTGTCTGTTATCACTGGCTTATGACTTCATGAGCTCTTCTCCTTTGCTGTAACCTGAGATGCCCTAAAGCTAAATAAAATCATCCAGCCTTGTAGCCTGTAGAAGTTTAGGCTGTCCTTGTCTGTAAGTTTAGAGAGTTGTCAGTCCTTCCCAGAACCAGCTTCCTAGGACAGCCCCCTGTCCAAGGCTGCCCCTCCACTCTACGTGTGCTGCGGGGGCTGCTTCCATGAGCATGAAAGACAGAGAGCCACGTGCCCCAGACCTCATGTACTAAGGAACCCATAGGGTTTCAGAAGTTCTTTGCTGACATGCGTCTGTTTTGCTTTTGCCCCAAAGATTTCTGTGGCTATAAGTCCTACATCCAACCCATTCCCCTTGGCCCATTTTGGTGAGTCTGTACTCAGCAGGTGTCGGGGAGAGCACACTCAGTTTCAAGGCTCTTGTTCCTTTCTGTCTACCCATTAAGGGTGGACAAGTAGCAGAGATCTGATCACAAAAGCCTTATCTAGTATATACTTTAGATTTTATCTTGTATCTAAGCCATGAGGAACCCATGTGGGATTTTGGGTAAAGTAAGGACCTGACTATATATTTTGCCTGTTTGATCACTCAGGCAGCAGCTTGGAGATACGTTGGAAGGAAGTGAGCCTGGAGAATGGTGGTGGAAGGAGCTCATTGCAGTGACCAAGGGAGATGTGATAAGGGCTAAATTAGCACAGTGGCTGTGGCAGTGGAAATATAGAACAAGGAATCGATGTGACAAATAGTTGATAGATTCAACAAGACAGTGACTGATTCAGCCTCAAGAAGGCAGGAGCGGTATTTTCTCATCATGTCAGCACCCAGCACAGTGTCTTACCTATAGGAGGTCCTCAGTAAGTGTTTTTGGATGAATGAATGAGTGAATGAGTGAGTGAGTGAGTGAGTGAGTGATGAGTCAACATGGTGGCTGAGAAGAGGGGAACATATATGGAAGGAGCCTACGTTCCCATGTTCCTGACTTGGGTGGCTGGATAGAGGATGATCCCATTCACCCTGAGAGGTAATGTTGGAGGAGAAACAACTTTGAGAAAGAATTTAATGTATTGGGTTGGGAAACATGAAGTTTGAGGGGTCCCTGAACTATCAAGGGTAGAGATGTCTTTGAGCCATTGGGGGTATGAGCCTGGAGCCTCATGAGGAAGAACTCCCAAGGGATGGATTTGGGATAACTCAGCACTTACACGTGGTGGTTGAATCCATGTGTATAGATGAGGTTAGAAGATGGTGGAGACAATGAAGGAGCCGACCTTAGTTCAGCTGCTGTAAGAGAATACCGTGGACTGGGTGACTAGAATAATAGGAATTTATTTCTCACAGTCTGAAGTCTGAGAACTCCAGGATCAAGGCAGTGGCAGATCTGGTGACTTGGTGATGACCCACTTCCTGGTTTTCAGATGGATGTCTTCTCATTGTATCTTCCCATGCTGGGGAGAGACCACGCTGGCTCTCTTCCTCTTCTTATAAGAACATTAATCCCATTCATGGGGGCTTCACTCTCATGACCTAATTACCTTCCAAAGTCCCCACCTCCTAATACCATCCTATTGGGGGTTAGGATTTCAATATATGAATTTTGGAGGAACATAAACATTGGTCCCTAACAGCCCTAAGAAATGTAGGATTTAAGGATGGCCTGAAGAAAAGAATTCTGAGGAGGAAACTGAGAAGTGGCCAGATGCAACCTAGGACTGCCTGGTGTCTGGAAATCCAAGAGGCCCTCTTTCCAGTGCATGTGATGCCTCCGGCTCTCACTCAGGGCATGCAGAGCAGACTGGCCATGCCTTGAACGCAGTGGAAGTGCAGACCCAGCCGGCTCTGGTTGTCCACTCTCTTCTCTCTCTTCTCTTCCGAGGGTGGTTGGTCATTCAGCATCCTGGCACAATTTTATATTCCACCAGTATAGCCCACAGGAAAATGAGCAAGTAATTTCCTTCGAGAGGTGAAGTGCTATGAGCTAACACATTCTTTTACAACTAAAAAAAGTGGATAAAATCAAGAATGGAAGGAAACAATAAGACATTAAAAAGCAGTTATCCCTGAAATATGGGTCATGAGTGGTTTGTGTTTTCATCTTAATTTTTTCCCACCAAGAGTTCATAGTATTTTTCTCCAGGAGTACATAGTACATTTAAAATCTGAAAAAGGAGTCTTTAATGTTATTTTCACATGGGAAAGCCTGATACAAAGACTGAACAGTTACGTAACTTACGTCTTAAACAATTTACTGAAGTCAAACTAGACATTTTGGAACCATACAGAGACCTGGCAATTGATGAAGGTTATTTGTCAAATGAATGAATTTTTGAAACCATTTACATTATAAATCCATGTTTGGGAAATAAGAATTTATATAGAAGATCTGAAAATAAGCCATTTTGTGTTCAGAAGATCCAACTTTTGAGTTCTGAGCAAGAATCTGCCAGGGTAATGATCAAGGTCAACACATACAGCTATGCAGGTTGTGCACTGCACAACTCCAGGGGGCACCTTTCACTTAGAATGCAATATGGATGGAGTCTGTAGAATTGAACAGTATACAACCTACCCAAACAAGTGGTAGACCTAGTAATCATGAAGGGACATTTTAAAGACCTAGCCCATCACCTGCCAAAATGTTAGATCTTATTAATGGGCTCTATTACCAAAGATTTAGCTATGAAAAATTATGAACCTGCAAAATGCTCCAAATGTAAGCTGTGTAGGAAATTTTGTTAAATATTTGATGGTGCCATAGACTTTTATGATAAAAATGTCAAAGGATAACCAGTTAATGCCTTTTGTTTTATTCACTAAGGGTCAGTCTCAGTTTCCAAGAAAAGTGTGTCCCACGTGCTAAGCAAAGAGGGAGGTGGAAACATCTCAGTCATTGTCCTTGGGGGAGCAGAAGAATCACTGGAGGCCCATCCTGGAAAATTCACTCTGTTCATCCGCCAGCGGAAGGGATTTGTGAAAATTGCTTTGACCCATGGGTAAGTGGCTTTTCATTTCAGGCAACTGGGTCAGGGAAGTTAACACATTATTCAGTGAACACAAAGAAGTAAAGTAAATTTTTTTTTGGCCCTTAAAGACAGGGCTCCTAATAGGCCTTCCAGTGAAAGCAGATGTGGATGTTCATGGGGAGTGGAATACAACCCTCCCACTAAGGAAGGCTTGTGTCATTGACATGCCATGTCAATGTCATGGCATCCAGCAATTCAATTTGTCTTTAAGAGCAGAACAAAAAAATTACAAAATTTTATGTACACTGTGTAAATGAACCAATGAACCGTGGCCAAAACCACAGATGAAAAAGAAGCTCCCTGGAACCTGGGTTTTCTATAGACTGAAATTCTACAGATCACTAAGATCGCTGAAGTCCCTCTCCCCGGCCCAAGGACTTCAGGTATAAGTCAGTTTCAGTGTATGGAACATGGGCTAAGCGAGGTAGGGCAGCTTGGAAACATTAAAAGAATTGTTAAGAATCTATTGCAACAGTCAGTTGGACTGAATGAACTATATAAATTCTTTTCATTGAATATTATTATTCTTCTCCCCTGTTATTTGCAGTGCTTATCTGGTGCCAGTGTTTTCTTTTGGTGAAAATGAACTATTTAAACAAGTTAGCAACCCTGAAGGCTCCTGGCTTCGAACTGTGCAGGAGAAACTACAGAAGATCATGGGATTTGCTTTGCCACTGTTCCACGCTAGAGGAATCTTTCAGTACAGTTTTGGCCTAATGCCCTATAGGAAGCCCATCCACACTGTTGGTATGTACATCAAAGACCAGAGGCTTGTTAGACTGAGCAAAAGGATTCCCTTACTTGAGCAATGTTTATTGTTACTAAAGTAGCTTTGAGTAAGAACTTCCTAAAACAATAATCCTGTAGGTGCTATTTGAGCTCCATTTACAGTATGCCTTTTATCTGTGAAATGACTCTATTTTCCATTTGAGTGGGAATTGATTGCTTTCAAGAATATCACCTTTGAACTAGAAATAGAATCCAATTTTAGAAATAGAGTTTCTAATTCTCTATGATGAATCTATTTCTCTGTACCAACAAATTATAACATAGCAATTCTTAGAACATGTTACATCGGAGTCTATTAATATGCGGGCATTTCTGTATAATGGATGTCTTCATCATGTTCAATTCATACAGACATCAGTTTCTACAGCAAAAACATTTTTTTCCAACTAGTTATATTTATATGTATTCTACACAGACTGATTTCATCTTTAAAAATTGCATGGTTGGGAGGCATTAAGATGCAGAAGAAGGGTGATGACCATATTAATAGAAGACAGAGGAGGAAAGTAATTAGCTTCTGAGGTTGAAAAGGACATTGGAGAGCAGAAAAGGAGAAAGTGATAAGCCAGTTGCTAGTAGCAAAATTAACCAAAACTGTATACTTCATGTGAAACTGGCAGTAATAATTTCACCTTGAATAGCCCATTAAATGAAATTCAAATTTTTTTAGGTCTATTTTATTAGAATGGGATTTTACTACTGTCAGTTTACAAGAGCTTTGCATGTCATAAGCAGTCACATGACATTATTTTTAAATGCTGTATTTGACTCCAAGGGACTGTGAACAAACCGTTGACATATCAGTGTAATAGGAATACTGAGATCTATTTGCAATTGTGGTTTTCAGGAGAAGCAGTTACGTTTCTTTGGCATAATATTTATTAGTCGTTTTTGATCCCTTAAGTGCAAACGACTGTAGTTAGCATTTGGGGGGATATGAGGAAAATTCTGAGATATGATTATACAAACGAAACATTTAATTCAATGTAACTTATATATACACCTGAAATAAGTTGTAAATGTTGAAAGCAAGTGTAGTTTGTTGCATTAAATGTGTACAGATATCACCCAGTTGGGTTAAAAAAAATTTTTTTTTAAGTCAAGTGGTTTGTCATGTGATCCAACCTGGTCCCACCTCTACTGACAAATAATTAATCAGTCAAGTGTAAAATGGAAATAACCAAATTGGAATTTTTTGTAAAGACTAGAAAACTACAGCTTTGACAAATGTGCTTCTAGTAAAGATTCAGAACACAAGAAACATTGCTTCAGTGCATCCTTCCCCTTACCTGCCAGATGATTACATCAAAACCATCATTTCTAGTCTCCAGCATCCTCGATATCCTGCCATTATTTGTAGCCTTTTAAAAACTAAGCTAAGAATATAGGTATTTCATAAAGACTCAGCTGCGAGATCTTATGGTGGTTGGGTGGGAGTCAGATAATTGAGAGCTATCTGATATGTGTGAACCAGACCTTTAGGCGATGTATATTTAATGACTTTTATTTACTTGAAGTAACGCAAGTTGGGAGTAAGTTATTTACAATTCCATAAACCAAAGCAGAAGTTCTGTATCAATCAAATGCAACAGTATGATTTTGAAACCATGTTCTAAGTTACTCTGCTCATTTCTATTTTAAAACAGTGCCCTTCAAACCCTGAGTTGTTTCTTTGCTGACTCCCTGACACACGCCCCTAGCAGACCTCAGGCAGCATCCAGAGCAGCAAGTCGTTTTGCGGTCCTCCTGCTCCCCTTCTACTTAATTAAGAGTTTGTTTACCTTGCATCACAAGAACTCACTAAGTATTAGTTGAGTTCATCCCGAGTCAGTACTTCATCTATAATCCTCTCAATCTCAGGTATCCAGAGATGCTCTGATCTTCCATCCTATAGTTTCTCCATATGTTCTCAGACCCCACTTTATTAGCAACTTCAACCAGAACATTCCTTTCAGTGTTAGCAAGATTCTGTGAGATTCACTAACATCATAATGGTTTTGCCTGTTAATGTCCTATTAATCAAAATCCCTTTAAAAGGTGCTCTGGCTAACTCCAAAGAGCCATCGTCAGGTCAGACTTGCCCTCTCTTCATATTTCTTGCACCCACCTTTACTAAACCATCAGGTTTCTCTGAGCCCTCCATAAAACTCTCTTTCCTTTTTGCTGAGGGCCCTTCTCGATGGACGTGATTTATAAGGAACCTACCATATATTTTCTTACATGTGTCACTAATAGTATGTAATTTACATATTTTATCAGTGTTATTATTAGTTTATCAAAGTGCAATAAAGTGTTCATACACATTGTATTTTATCATGTCAGAATGGAGAGAAACTGATTTCAGTGTCACATCCATCATGACAACAGAGAGAGAAAGTGGAAATGAATTCAGACTTTAAGAACAGCGTGTAAAGCATCACGGTTCCTTAGAGGAACTTGTTGCCTTTTTTCTTCCTTCGTCACAGAGCTCCAGGTGGGCAGGGAATTTGCCCTATTTATTCTCCACTGTATTCCCAGCGCCCACAGGGTAGGAGCCCAAGACAGATTTGTGAATAAGTGAACTAGTCTTGAGCTAGGCTTGTCTGACTGCAATTCTTAAGTCTCCGGAAATCAGAGTACACATTAAACATTTTAAGATCAATTACCATTAAGTTCAAGTCATAGGGCCAGTACGGGTGCTAGGACAGAATGCTGTCTGGACAAGAAAGCAAGACACAAAGGATTCACTAGTTAAAAGAGGAAATTTCATGTGTCATAGTGTGTGTTGATTTTAAGTTTTGAAATGTTATGTTGAAAAATTTCAAATGTTCAGAAAAGTTTCATGAGGAGTAAAATGAGCGCTTGTGTGCGTTTTTCCTGGACTCACCCGTGGTAAACATTTTTGCTACAGTTTTTATTTCTCTCTAACGGTACCACAAATATGCTTTCTATTATTGGTATCACGGAACTGTTTAAGTGCAGACATCATGATCATTTGCTTCTAATTACTTTTTGAGGGGTGGGTGGTAATTAGGTTGGTTGGTTTGTTTATTTTAACGGAGGTGCTGGAGATTGAACCCAGGACCTCGTGCCTGCTAAGCACACACTGTACCACTGAGCTATACACTCCCCTCTGTTCCTAATTACTTCTACGTATATCTCTTAAGAACAAGATTATTCTCTTCCATAATGTCAGTACAATGCAGGAAATTTAACATCGATAAAGTGCTGCTGACTAGTGTACACTCCATAGTCCAATTTCACCAACTGCTGCAATAACTTCCTTTTTAGCTCTGGGGTTTTCTTTGCGGGGGAGGGGGTGGGTGTTTTTTCCCTAAGCAGGATCATACTTGCATTTAATTTTCACATTTCCTTAGCCTACTTTAAGCTGAGATTGTTTTTCAACTTTTCATTGTCTTTATGGCATAAGCACTTTTGAAGAGTATAGGTCAGCTGTTTTGCAGAATGTTTCTCAAGCTGGGTTGGTGTGTTTCCTCATGGTTATATTGCAGTTATGCATTTGGCAAAAGTCCCACAGAAATGGTATTGCGTCCTCAGTAAATAACATCGGGAGGCACTTGATGTCAGTTTGTCTCGTTGGTGATACTAACTTTGATCACTTGGGTAAAGTGTTTGTCCTCTACTTTAAAGGTAAATTTATAGATTTATCCTTATAAATCTTTATTTGTATTTTTTTTAATATTTATAAATATAAAGCTTTTTTCCCCTTTACATTAACAAGTAACTTGGGGGTAGTGTAACTTGGAGACTTTTGTAATTTTCCTTTTCTTCATCAAACTTTACTTGATGGTTTTACTATCCATTGATAATTCTCCCTTGCATCAATTATCATGGACATGGTTGCAAACTGGTGATTTTCTAACTCTAGTATTCCTTCTATCTTAATTCCTTGGCACTTACCATACAGAAGAGCTTTCTCTCCTCCCAGGGCTTGATTATTTGAATTATGGGCACCCAGACAGACTTATCAGCTGTGTTTGCCTGTGGCACAGAAAGGGCTCCAATCGCGTGTTTTCCAGCCTCAAGACTTCCGCTGACTTTCTCCTGAGCCTGTCTTCTGATTATGGATGTGGTTTATTTCATTTTCATTCTTATTGCAACATTGAAAAAATGCAAACAACGCCATTAATAAATTGGTTCTTTCCATCTGTACACCCAGTGTGATGGCTGCAATGAACGCTTAGGTACCAGCCACACACAGACATCGATACTGACATTAAGAAGGCGTTTATTACGCATCAGCCAAAGGTACAGAAGGACACGGTGTGGGTTTGAGGTCAGACTTGGAGTGACTTAGAATGTCTCATTTACCTTGTCTGAGCCTCAGATTTTACAGCTTCAAAAGGAGACTATCCTAATTGTCCTGTCTTCTCTTAGGGTTATTCTGGGCATTAGATGGCATGACACTTGGGAAAGCTGTCTGTTCACCCCGGGGGGTTGGTGAGTGTGGGCTGGTATTCAGAGCAGAAGGCGGCTTCCTGACCAGCATGCTGGGAGCTGCCAAACTGTGCTTTGATTCTCCTGTGGAAGTATTCCTGCCAAAATGTTTCTCTGAATCAAATCATGAGGAAATAATCTGACAAATTCAGGTTGTGGTTCAGCTTACAAAACAACTGGCTTAGACTTCAAAAATATCAATGTCGTTAAAGACCAAAAGGAGAGAGAGACAGTGCTCAGAGAGAGCTCCCAGCGGCTGTGATGGACTGGAGGGGAACAACCATAAAGGACGTGACGCAGACTACGAATCGAGTTTGAATGTGGATCAAGTACAATGTACAGTTGTGCAGAGTTTAAATTCCTTGGCTATGATGGTGGTGGGGTTATACAGGGCAGTGTTCTTGTTCTTAGATACACATTCCAGAATATTTAGGGATATAACATGATCGAATCAATGATGTCTATAACTTACTCTCAAACGGTTCTGTAAAAATAATACTACATGTGGATATCCACATACATGTTGCATGTATGTGCAAAACGTTTAAAACTGGCAAATCTAGACTAGGAAGGGCGTGCAAGTGCTTATTGCATTATTTTTTCTATAGGTTTGGGTTTTTTAAATGAGAAAAGATAGGGAAAGTAATGTGTAATAAAACTGGTTTGGAGGCACTGGAGGACATAAGCAGCCCATTTTGTTTCAATTCAAGTCATTTCATCCTGCTGGGGAAAAAGCAGGCTAAGGGATTTTCTGAAACAGAAAGGAAGGGGAACCCAACTTAAATTTGAATTGTAAAGGAGGGATTAAAGGAGATGATAATGCTAAGGGGGTTAATATGGTGCCCAGTACAACATATTAAGTACTTATTAAATGTTCATGAGACGGTGTGTCTGTGTGTGTGTGCGCACGCATACGTATACATACCCACACACCTGCTTACACTGGGCATCTTCTGAGACTCCACCATAAGCCAGAGGTTGTGCTTGAACCCAGGTTTTGACTCTTCCCAACCCCACTCCACACAGCAATCTGCCTAGTTTCTCTGGCATACAGCTCTGTTGCAGCTACAGAAAGACTAATTCCTGCATGAGACCATTATAGAGAAAAACTCTGCAGAATTTTCATAATTACAAAAAAAGAAAAAATAGAACAAAGTCTTCTTATGGTGAAAGATCTACTCCTTGCCTCAATGAGAAGGAAATAGTGCCCATCTCTGAGCTCTTTTCCAGCTGTAAATGTTCCTCATCTTAGGTAAAGACAACAGAGCAGCATGGAAATTAGAGCCAGGCTGCTGTGGGAGGCCATAAAGGCATAACTGATCTCGAAATGTTGGGTGGAATTGGAAAAGGGAACAAAGGAGCACAACTGCTGTAAAAAGCACTGAGATATAAACAAGAGCTAAGATTCCTGAATCCGCCACAGGTAGAAGTTAGCTGACTTTTCCAGGGCAAGGAGTTCTGTGTCCAACAGCAGCCTGGCGCAGCTGTTTTTCCCTTTGTGTTGTAAAAAGGGATCCGTGCAGCAGTTTGCAACTAACGTAGTCTTATGTTGAAAACAGCTTTCCTCTGCTTAGTGGGAAAAAAATCTCCTTTTTTGTGGGGAGAGGGAATTCTGGTCGTCTAAGGCTCTGGGGACCCTTCTCAGATTTGCAAGTTTTTGTTTTGTTATCTCTGTCTTTATCCCTTAAAAGTAATTGAGAAAGGTTTCTTCCTCTCTAATCCAATTTTGGGTTAGGTTAGTAACAAGGGGCAGGAGTTCTGAGTTTAAATATTTAATTTCTTTTGTGTGTGTGTGTGTGTGTGTGTGTGTGTCTATAGTTTAGGAACATCCAGCATCTCAGTTTCTCTCCACATAAATAAAAGAAAGACAAATATGACTGTCTCACGGTTTACCGGGAAGTCTTATGATGATGAATTCAGTATATGGGTGTGTCTGGACTCTGTGGAAGAACTATCTGAACTATCTGGCATATGATAAAGCCATTACTAGGAAAAGGACAGGATTGAAATTAATTGCAGGGTAGCTCACAGGAAACAAGTTTCAATGATTCAGAATTCACAAGTCCTAACTGAAGTGAGCTGGGAACAACATCCTTCATCTTCTCAGACCACTGTGTCTTTTTATAAGCTCCCCTCCCACCGAGGATAGCTGCACGTGATCTCTCTCCTTGGGATCATCTCACTAAGAAAACAGAAGCTCTTTCTATAAAACCATGGATTTTGCTAGTAGATTTACAGGTAGATTTTTTCAGTTTGCATGTAAATTTCTCAGTTTTTTTCCCCTCAAACAACAATGAAGTTCAGAGCTGGAAGGAAGCTTTAAGATCACCTACTCTTTTATCCTGTACCTGTGGAAGTTAAGGCCAGACGGGCCGTTACTTATTAGCTCAGTGTACCTCGTGGTGAACTCGCACTGCGTCTGCTCCAGCCTAGTGCTTCTTGCGTGACACCAGCCCCCAATTCCACTCCACCCTATTAGCCCCTCCTAGTCCGTATTTCAACCACAGCTGACAGCGAGATGGTTATGGTGAACTACAAAGGACTCATGGATGCTGTACATAAGTTTGACATCCAAGCTGTCAAAGGAAAACTACATGAGCTTCTTTTTTTCTTAATTGAAGTACAGTCACAGTGTGTCAATTTCTGGTTGTACATGAGTTTCTTGAGGCTATTGTGGTTAAAAACTTAGCAATTTGAGAATTTTTCAGTAAGGAGATATATGTATCTATACATAGATACATGGATTATGTATAATGTTGTGTATAAGTATAGATAGATATGTTCTTAATATACAATACATTGTAATATATATGTGTGTGTTTGTGTGTGTATATCACTCCCTTTTCTGTGTTCCCTTACCTCCCATACTGTTGTCATTTATCACTTCCTTCTTTCTCTGGTGTCCTCGTGACTAACCACCTTTTGTTACTGACATCAGTTGAGCCTTGGAGGTAGCATGGGGAGACTCGGGGTAGGCAAAGGAAACCTTGAGAGTACCATTCCATTACGTACAGCCCCACTTGACCTCACGGCCAAGCTAATCAAAGGTAAGAAGCAGTCTGCTGTCCAAAGAGTGGTTGAACGTCTGTACATTTTCAGCTCTTGCCATCAGTAGCAGCATCAGACCAGCAGAGGGCGCAATGAGTAGCAGTGAGGACCCAGGAGAGCAGGCCAGAGCCACGTGAATCTAATCTAAAAATCTGAGACAAGTGAGGTAAAAGTTATTTGCTACATAGATGCCTTAAAACACACGTGAAAGTTGCCAGGTTTTTAAAAATGAATTAGTTCATTTTTAATAACACAGGTGACACAAATGCATTCTCATTGTAGAAAATTCATACAATGCCAATAAAATAAATGCAATTTCCCTCAACTCTACCTCCCTCTCTCCAAGTAATCATGAAAAGTCTCTCTTGGCTGACTTTCTTAAATACGCTAAAGCTTATAATGTACCCAGAAATAGAAAAATTTTTAAGTAAATAGGATCATACATATTATTTTATAATTTTCTCTGCCTAATACATTTTATTATTTTCTAATTTTTTTTTCAGTTGAAGTACAGTCAGTTACAATGTGTCAACTTCTGGTGTACAGCACAATGTCCCAGTCATGCATATACAGACATATATTCGTTTTCATATTCTTTTTCATTAAAGGTTATTATAAGATACTGAATATAGTTTCCTGTGCTATACAGAAGAAATTTATTTTTTATCTATTTTTATATATAATGGTTAAGATTTGCAAATCTCAAACTCCCAAACCTAATACATTTTAGACATCTCTGGGTGTGTATGTACATACAGATATGTTTCATTCTTTTAATTGGGATATAATTGCATATAACATGTTAGTTTCAAGTGCACAAAATAATGATTTGATATTCGTGTATATTGCAAAATGATCACCACAATAAGCCTATTTAACATCTGTCACCATACATAGTTACAAAAATACTATTTCAGTTTTTTTTTTTAAATTGCTGCGTAAGATTCTATTGAATGAATGGTCTGTGGCTTATTAAATAATTTTTCTATTGAGACTTCGGTTCGGTTTTGTTTTCTACTGTTACAAGCAAAAGAATCCTTGTGATTATGTGTGTTTTTTGGTCTAGATACTTAGCAGTGAGGATATGTATTTCTTTTCATTTTTTAGGGTGATATTAAAAAGAGTCCAAATAGAGGGTTGATGTCTCATGATTCAAGATTTCCCAGGCAGGCATAATAGGGCACTGTGGGCCGGCTGTCAGCTGTACCCGAGGGAATCTGCTGGTGACGTGCACACACAGCGATATCCTCCCACCTCACAGCTGCAGTTAGCACAGTAGTTCATTTGACTCCACAAGTCAGAATCACCAGGGTCCTGACAATCCAGCATCTGCTGAGAAGGGACGCTCTTCATTTGTTAGCAAAAGGGATGGTGGGACCACTATAGGCAGCCAGTAAAATGAGACAGGGTTTGGAGCCGGCGGGCCTGTTGGATTCGGATTGGCAGACCTTTCTAAGGGCTGTCCATCTGAGGCAGTAGTCTGCGGTGGAGTGGTTTTGGTTTCTTATATATGATGTGTTCTCTGTTTTTGGCAGTTGGCCGCCCAATCCCTGTTCGTCAGACCCCGCACCCAAGCCCAGAGCAGATTGAGGAGTTGCATAAGACCTACATGGAGGAGCTGAGGAAATTATTTGAAGAACACAAAGGGAAGTATGGTATTCCAGAACATGAAACTCTCGTTTTTAGGTAACTGTCTTCCTTAAAGGTATACAGGAGGATGAGGGGACATCCCACTGAAAGACTGGGTATTTTCAACAAGTTACTTTTTAAAAATTTGACTATGGAATCAAATTTACAACTGAAAAGTATTATTTATGTTGACAAATGTCGATGTTTCTCTGTGATCACTGAAAATCCAGTGGGTGACTCTAGGGTAAGCTTGGAGATGATTATAAGCCTTTTACTAATCTTCCTCATTTAGGAAGGTAAACATTGTTTTATAAGTTAAGGAAAGGTTTAGAATTATTCATGTGCTTAAAAAAATGACAGCTTCAAAAAATGATTAGACCCTTTTACTGAACATGACAATAATTTAATGTGGTGTTTTCACTGAGTATAACAGCTGTTCTTTAGCACAGCTGGAACATTTAAAAGAGAATGTGTGAAATAATTTGTCATACAGGACAAGAGGAGATGGTTTCTTCTCTTTTTTTTTTTTTTTTTCCCTGCTTGAACAGACCGTTTGTTAGTGAATCATTGTTACTTGTAAGACTTCGACAATTTGATCTTTCAGGTCATATCAGCCAACATATGTTTATACATTACTGCAGAATTTTTATGCCATTTTGGAAATAGGATGAATCTACCACACGGAAACCCATACGGAGAAGAGCATGCCTTCTCTGGTCTAATCAGGCTTAGAAATATTCATCCTTGTCATTTGCTTAGAAAGATGTTCATTTGCTACAGACAAGGAAGCCTTTTGGAAGACATGCTTTTGATGCGTTTTAAGACATTAAGATTCCAAAAGGTTTTCATGGTCATGGAAATGGTTTTAAATTTTTTTTTTTTTCCCATATGGCCTCTTCGAGTAAGATGAGCTCAAAGCAAGTGCCTGTCTGGGGGATGTGTCCAGTTCACAGGCGACTTGGGGTACGTGAGTCTCCCCAAAGCAGAATGTCAGGTGGGAGCCTCTTTCTTCCTGTGCACCGCTGTCTTCTCGGACCTGGGTCAGCTCATGACACTTAGCAGGCATGAAGTATCAGCTCATAGCACTTAGCAGGCATGAAGTAAGTACTTGTTCTGTGAATGTATTTCTAGATGAACACATAAACAAACTTGGCTGTAAAGGTGAGGAATTTTTAAAGCTATATCCTAGGATGAAACCTATTACAAGAAAAGACCCACTTTTGGAAGGAGATAATGTGCTATGTCTGATTGTCCCATGCCAGTAATTGACAATACTGCAGGCTGGTTTGTAAGGAGCAAGTCAGAAGGAGGTTTCTGAGAATTAGCCACTAAGTGTTAAGTAATTATTCAGTAAGTAAGAAGATTGTCTAGTTTCCAAATGATGCTACGTGTTGCTTCTCTATGTCCTCCGCTCTCATTATTTGGGGGCAGCTTCACTGAGTTGGTCTAACTTTTTGGTAATATGTGTTAAAGCCCCTGATTTTTAAAACATCAAGCCCTGGGCTAGAGCCTGGATTGGGTTTAGCAAAAGCAAAACAAAGTCAGGCTGGGGAATGCCTTGAGTAGAACAGCATTTCACAGACAAAAAATGTGAACCTTCTCAGTTTTTCTCCATGAGGCCTTTTGGCCAGCATCCCTTTGACTTCAGACAGGCCAGGAGTCCATTGACCTGGCCTTAAAATTAAATCCTTTTTTTTTTTGGTCAAAGCAGGAAGTGGGACACAGCCTATTTTAATAGATGTGGATCATTTGACTGTAAATCCTTTTTGATCCTGCTCAATACCAAACAATGGAAAAAGAGCACCATTTACATGAAATTACACCTCAGCTGGTCAGGGGACAGGCTTTCAGAGGAAAGCCCTGAGGCTCAAACAACCACAACTAAAGGCCTTTAAGTCACTATAAAACCCAAAAATTTCTCTCCTTTGGAGAAGTTTATTAAAATGCCGTGACACAGTCCTTGGCCGTTTCACAAAGGGATGGATTTTAATCTCACGCTCAGTGGTGAGGGGGCCAAGCTGACCACCAACCTCCACTGGATTAGACGTCTAGGAAGCATTAAAGCCCACGGCTGGTAAAGCAGAGGCCTTGAAAAATGATAAACATTCTGCTTTGACAAATTTATCTAGAATTTTGCCATTAAAAAAATCTAGCCATCAACAACTTTTATTTTTGGCATACATAAAATCTTATTTTTAGGTACCTATTAGGGAGTTTTAGCCCTTCCTTTCTTAAGGTTTCCTTCAGAAGTCTTCCTCCAGCCAGGCCAGCCTTCCTTTCATAAACTCAAAGCAAAGCTGAGCTGTAAGTTCCATACTGTCCTACAGATTGCAAATGAATTTTTGATAGGAAGTTTGGCTATCATACACACATGAACTGTGTGTTATATTCGCTAGTCTGGTTTGATGGAGATCGTCTCTGTTATAAAGATTCTCATCTAATATACAACTGCACCCAGAATTTAAACAGCAAAACAAAGTAGTAGCAATAATGGCAAAAACCACCCCAGAACCCTGGGAGAGAAACTGGGCCTATTGCCTTAAGAAAATGTGCCTTTGTATTACCTGATTTGGACATTTCTTTCTCCTGTTTCCTCTGCACACCAGGTGCAGGCTGAGCCATTTCCTTTGTCTGGCTGTTAGAAGTACTGAAATTGTCTCTACCCAGTGAGGTCTGTTACACTCACAGTGAAGGCTTCAGTGCTTGTGAAAGCCAGCCAGTTTTGCTTGGCTTTGGGGGGACCAGGGCAAGGGATGCTGTATGACAAACCCTTCGCCATGAATGCGAACACAAGCAAAGTCTTGTTCAGGGATGATGGGTGAGCCTTTATTGTGTGCGTAGGGTTAAAAGTAAACCCCCTACTTTTAGTAGAAAGTACATTTTTGTTGTGGGAAGCACAGGGGGTGGAATCTAGATTCACTGCCCTTACTTCTGTCACTTTTCATCTTTTCCAAACTGCCCCACTGGAGCAGATGGCCAAATTCACGATAAACCTGAAAACAAGTTTGGGGTGCTTGATCTCTGCCTCCTTTTCCTCTGAAACAAGAGACAATGTTGATGGGATTTGTTGATTGGTTGGTTTTTTTCCATTAGCCCTAGGTTGCTATTTCTCATATATATATATATATAAATGAATATCTCATATACATTTTAATATATATAATAACATGTATTTTGTAACTAAGTTCTCATATATAACTAACTTTTTAACACCACTAAGACACAAATAATGTCAATTTGTGGGGCTGGGAGAGATCCTTGAGGTCGAATTTGTTTATCTTTTTAAAGGAGAAAAACAAAGCAACTTCGAAATAAGCAACTAGTTGCTCCAGTTTCGCCAGGATGGCAAACTCAGAAGCAATTCTTTCTACTTAAAACAAAGAGGTTTCTCTAATGCCTTATATTTTACTTATTTTAATTAATCCTCTCCAGACGTCTTCAGCTTAGCGGTTTTTTAATCTTTTTTATTATTGTTTTATTTTGAAATAATTACAGATTCACAGTAAGTTTAAAAAGGAGTACAAAGAGGTCTGGTGTACCCTTCACCTAGTTTGCCCCAATGGTAATGTCTTAGCAACTACAATAAAGCCAGGAAATTGACACTTAATATCTTATGTGAGAAGAAGAAAGTTTATCTTAATCCATAAATAATGTATGGTATGATGAGTTCCTCGGTAGCAGAATCTGTGTTGCGTGTGTTCCGATCCTGGCCCTAAGAAAGCAGAATTTCACCTGTCTCTCCGTGAAAGCTCGTGGCACTGACCTGGAAGTTTGATGGACTGTGCCATTAGAAGCCAAGTTTTAGAGCTGGAAGGGACTTCACCGTCTGTCAGCTATTTCTTCTGCCAATGAAGCAGTGGAACCCCAGTGAGGTTTAATACGGGCTGGAACTGACACCACGTTCTGGATTGAACGGGAGGTACTACTGTTCCATGACTGTAGATCCATAAACCTAAGGATCCTCCTATAAAACAGATGTGTCAAAACACAGGGTACTTAAGGCGAGAGATTTAACGACTCTGAAGCAAGCTCTGTTTTACTGGGATGGAGAGTATTTTTCTTTCCTGAGACCAGCACACTGCATTGTTGATGTTTCCCTTTGCAAGAGCTATTTTGGTGATCCGTCCTGGGTAAAGTCCAAGTTTCCAGCAGCAGCTTAGCCACGGGAGCCTTCTGCATCGCAGCAGCAGGGTGGGGCCAGGTGCCTCCTGCAGAGGGGAGTGCGGGCCCTGCTGAGATCTCCCCTCTCGGCTGTGTTGTGTTGTGATGTTAATGGGGCCGGAGCAATCCCACTACTCAAACAGCGGTGTGAGTAGATCTTCTCTCACCTCGTTGACAGCCCCCAGCCCCAAGTAAGCCAGCCCCAGCCTCATCCAGCTGGGTCATCACCGCGGCCTTTTTTTTTTTTTTTTTTTTTTCTTTACTAGCTCTTAGATTCTGGTGAAGAATGAATCTTAGGCTTTGTTGGGAAAAGGATAAATCCGACCTTTCTTGTATTCCCAAGAATTGCATGATTCTCTCCTATTCCATTTCCAGTCCAACTTGGAGCTGAGGTCCTTCTGGTTATTTTTCAAACCTTCCTTTATGGAGGTGCAGTCATGGTGAGACAACCTGAGACTAACCGTCCCACTCTTTTCTACTCCCCAGGCTCCCATTTTCAAATAATCCTTTAGCCCCTGAACTTCCCCTAACTGGCTGGGTGCCTGGGTTCAGTGGCTTCCCATGTGGGTAGAGTTAGGAGTAAATGATCTCCAAGGTCCCTTCTGGCTCTATCTCTGTGGTCTCTGCTTGGCTTTTTTCTGTCACAGGAATGGCATCTAGTTGGAGATGCAGGTTTATCTGATGACTTTTCCGTTTCCTATACCACCTTGACTTGATTGTGTTCCTCAAAGATGTGCAGTGAGTTCAAATGATTGTCTCACTCTCTTGGTGCATATAAAACACAAATTGCTACCAAAATTTCTCCAGCATCACAGTGACCTTTAGTCGTGGTGTTTCTAAGAAATAATTTAAATGTTAACTAAAAAAATCAGAGAAATTTATCTAATAGGCTTTCTCTTTATATCATCCAAAACTAGGGAATAACAGTTAATTACCTGTTAAATTCTTTATAGGAGATGGTGAATTTTTATATTTTCTATATTGTACAGGTTGCTGTGGGTTTCTTAAAAGCTCTCAGTTTGTTCTATATTCAATTTTGTGTAATAAGCTATAACGGAAAATAATCTGAAAAAATATATACATGTGTGTATGTGTACAATCGAATTGCTTTGTTGTACACCTGAAAATAACATAATAAATGAACTAGACATCATTAAAAAATAAAATTTGCACAAAAAAAAAACCTCCATTAAAATGCCAAAAAAGAAAAACAACCTCTCAATTTGTAAACTTTTGACCAATAAATGTGCTTTACGCCCCAGTTACAAATGTGTAGGTGTGGAATGCTTTTCCTTTTCCCAGCCTTGACAAGGCTGAATTAAAACTTGGACTTGAGGTTAAGACAAGCAAGGGAATTGCAAGGAAATGGTGAGCTCTGCAAATTCTCCTCCTGAAGAGTCAGTCCTTGAAATCCACTTGGTGGGATCAAACACAGAACAGAAAGCAGTGGCAGGGCTGACGGGAAATGTGGGTGTGCAGGATGAAGCAGGAGCTGAGGACAGTAAGAGGAAACAAGTTGGGAAACTGCTGTGGTCTCACGTGGTTGCAAAAAGTGTGACACCTCCCAGATCCTGAAATAGTAAAAAATCCTGTCAAAAAATGTGCAAATTCCCAATCAGCTGAATCACCGCTGGTGGCTCCCGGGTTTCTTTTTGGATGATGAAAATGTTCCAAAGTTAGATGGTGGTGATGGTTGCACAACTCTGTGAATACACGAAAACCCCCTAAACTCTACACTTCAGATGGATGGATTTTATGGTCTGTGAATTATGTCTCAATAGAGACGTTTTATAAACTCCAGTCCATCATACTCTTATCAAAATAATGGAAGAAGTTAAACACCAAATTCCATTTTTTTAATGGGTAAAAAATGAAATTGCCTCCCTTTGATGCCAGCACTTTGGACAACAAAGTTTATGCCTTGATTTCTGAGACCTGTTGGCATTTCTGATGTTCGTTATCAAGATAGGTGTTTTCAATACTCTTTTAAAGTATTTTATTGGGTAAAGATCATGCTGTTTTATTATTGTGTAAAATACTGTTTGACTTTAATTTTCCCCAGTATTTTATTAATACTTAAGCTTAAGACTTAAGACTGAATAAATATTATTGTGTAAAGATAACAGTCAATATTTATTGACCGCCTCCAATGTGCCAGATTCAGGGCTGAGTATTTCATGTACATTGTGGCATTTAGCTCTTAAAATAGCCCTATAGATTGATACTATTTTTAACCCTTAGGATGCTGGGGCTCAGTGGGGCTAAGAGCTTTGATCAGGCAACCCTGATGGTGGTAATGGAGCTTGGGCATGACTCCAGGTCCTCTGACCAGAGCCCATGCTCTGGGTGTGGGGCTCCGGAGCCCTGGGGCATGTGCCGTCTCTTTCTCTAACTTGCTGTGTGACTCTGGGTAAGTGACCCTGTATTCTTTACCTCTTAAATGAGAAGGGGAACATGATTGTGAAGGTTATTTATATGTGCACCTAGCTATGATTCTATTCTAAAGTCAGAGAGATGGGAAAATGTTGTGTCCACCATTAAAATGACAGAGTAATGGTGCAGCCACTATGGAAAACAGTATTTCCTCAAAAAACTAAAAATAGACTTAACATTTGATCCAGAAACCCCACTCCTGGGTATATATCCAGAGGAAACTCTAATTTGAAAAGATACATGCACCCAATGTTCGTAGCGGCACTATTTACGATAGCCAAGACGTGGAAGCAACCTAAATGTCTATGGGCAGATTATTGGATAAAGAAGATGCGGTGTACACACACATACACACACATACATACACAATGGAATACTACTTAACCACAAAAAAGAATAAAATAATGCCATTTGCAGCAACGTGGATGGACCTGGAGATTGTCATACTAAGTGAAGTAAATCCGAAAGAGAAAGAAAAATGCTATATGATATCGCTTATATGTGGAATCTAAAAAAGTGATGCAATGAACGTATTTACAAAACAGAAACATACAGTCATAGAAGACAAACTTATGGTTACTGGGGGGGAAAAGGGTGGGAAGGGATAAATCATGAGTTCAAGATTTGCAGATACCAACTGCTATAAAATAGACAACAAGGTCCTACTGTATTGCATAGAGAACTATATTCAATACCTTGTAATAGCCTGTAATGAAAAAGACTATGAAAAGAAATATATATTTGTATAACCGAATCACTATGCTGTACACCAGAAATTAACACAACATTGTAAACCGACTATATTTCAATAAAAAAGGACAGAATAAGAAAATTTCATCAGTTGACTAATATTTGTTGTCTAAGTTAAACATTTAAAGTGTTATATGAAGAATACCTGTTTAGCTTAAAAATTGATTTTTTTACTATTACCTACGTAGAGGATTAGCTGTGGAAAGGACGTTCTTCCAAACTGTGTTAAATTCATTTTATTTCTCACATGTGTATATGTATGTGTTTCTATGTCCATACAACAATTGCTGCGTGTTCCAAATTTAAGAAAAAACTGTTTGATATCTCCTTCCCTGCCTTCTCCGGTTCACCAACAGCATCTCTGGAAATTCTAGATGCAAAAGAAGTTTGATCTTTAGTTTTGACCTGGTATTGGCATTTTTACATGTGATGCTGAAATAAAGGAATCTATCTGTGATCTATGTTAGATTGGTTGACTCTGTAAGCAGTATCACATAATTTGTAATTTCAAATTCACATAACTTTAAAATAACGTTGAATCCATGCGTATAGAATGTAAGTCACGTTAAATGATTTTATTTGCAGAAGCGCTTATGTATTATCTAGATATAGATACAGACATTGGTATATAGATATATATTCATTACTGTTATTGAAATAATACCCAAATAAAAGAAATTTAAATCACTTGAAATAAAAGCAAATGTGATTCATTTGGGAACTAGCTACATTTTTTTTAAAGCTATTTTTTTTAAAGATGGATTTGATTTAAGTATTTTGAATAATATATAGTTGATTGAACTTAGTGCAATTATTAATACAAGTAAACACAGGAGATACGGCATAGTGACATTACGGTGTTTCCAGAGGAATCAACTCACTGTGTTGTTTCAAACCAGGACACAGGCATGTCTGCCCCTAAAAACCCTGCAGCTCCAGAGGAAGGCGTGACCTTCGCAACCAGGGGAGACCTTGATCACACATCCATCCACATGCCTCCCCTTTTCTAACTTCTGTTATTCAAGTCTTTTTCAAAATGTTGGTTTCTACTTTGCCCATAATCCAGGAAAAAGGAAAATAAGAGGAAGCAAAGGAGATAAGTTGAATTGCAAAATGCAACCCAAGAAGCTTACGTCTGTCAGAGGTCAGGTCCAAAGAACCATAGAAGTAGGGAAGAGCTAGCAAAGAAGCAGGAAGACTGCCTGGAGAGGAGGAGGAGATCTTGAGATTCTACTAAAGGACTGTTCACGTTCCATGCCATGGTGTGTCCCTGTCCTGGAGGAGGACTTTCATTTCAGTAACAGATGGCAGGAGCACATCCAGTGCTGCCTGAGTGAAATGTTATCTCAGAAATGATGCCCCAGTGAGGGAAGTTCTGTCCTCTTCTCGGCCCTTTCCTGATAATGTGAAGGAGTGATTCCTGCGTTAGCAGTTCACATTTTCTTGGCTCTACCAGACACTATGATGAGGATCTTTGCTATTTACTTGATTCCTGAATCTACTATCTCTTACGTAGATATCTAGACCATTGAAAATCTTAGCTGAAAGTTATAGTTGATTCTGAAAGCCTATATGTCCCTCCCCCAATTCTATGCCAAGTTGACAGATGATATTAGCAACTAGCCCAAGGATCAAACAGTCAAGTGAAAACAGAATAGTAAGATGGTGTTTAAATCTGCACAGACAATGTGACCATTAGTAGGATGTATTTACATGGTTATTGTTGGGAGTTCTGTGAAACAAACCATCAGGATCATTTGGCTACAATTGCTGAGTTCAGATGGCAGAGCGTTGGCAGAGCGGTGTGCCCTCGTGCTCACCTGTAGCCAGAGAAATCCCTCTGCATAAGGAGCTATTGGTTCTGTGCTTCTGAATTGCTCTGAAGCTGCTACCACATCCTTTTGGCCTGACTATTGCAGATATTATTTCCCTTTCCACATCTTGATAGGCTTAGAAACTGCCCCAGGGCCATTAGTTCAAAGGAGAAATTTCTCTTCCATCCTGTCTGTGATTTCTCTTGGCTCTGGGGTCTAGTTTTTGTGAAACGTAGGGACACAGTGACTTCAGTCTGATCCTCTATCTAGGGTATGTAGTGTGTTTTCTGCTAATTCACTGAGTTCCATCAGGGCTATTCTCTGCCAGAATTATTTGGCAAGAATCCGCTGAAGAATTACTTTCAGCTTTGTTTGTGGTTACTACATTCAGTTGGAATTTCCTGCTTCAAAGACTTTCCTGGAGGGAGTCGAAGCTCGTGCTGCAAGGTATGCTTCTGCAAGTAAATGCAAGAAGTCTGGATGCAGTGTGGAGGAAGATGCTTGGGGCTCAGTCCTTCTGAACATCTCCCCAATCAATTTGACAATTTCGATCAAGCATTGACTCGTGAATAGAACCAAGGCAAAGACACGTGTGCTGCCGTCTGGGAGGCCATAGTTAGAAAGTATCGCATAGGAGAGAGAGAGGGAAGCAGATGTCACAAGAGCAGCACCAGCCTGGAGCTCTGGCCTCATTGCCGAGATGCAGATGCCCAGATGCATTTCCTGGCCGCGGGGTCTGGGAGGAGTCATGGAGAGAGTGGAATTGACTTGGGCTTGCAAGGCTGAGGAGGACCTAGGCGAGCATGAAGGGGAGTCTCAAGCAGAAGAGTCAGGATAGGGTGACCAACTTGTCACAGTTTGCCCAGGACTCTCCCGGTTTTAGCAGTGAAACCTCCCTTGGTCCCTAGAAAAGTGGGAAGTTCGGCCAGCGCAGGCAGGAAGGCAGAGCTAGCAGCAACCTCTAACTTTAGGAGGGACAACAGGGAGGCTTTATTTATTTATTTTTTTAATATTTCCAAGAGCAGCTTTTAAACTAAGTTTTGGAAAATGAGTAATTCCAGCTTAGCTCTGTAGCCTGTGAAACTGGGAGTTCAAAGTGTGTGACGGGCTTCAGGCTCTGGGAGGTCTACATACACCTGAGTGAGACACTGTCATGAATTCTCCTTAATAACTTCTTTTGTCCAATTGGCCTTAAGACTAACCTCAGGGAATATTCCCTGAGCCTGCATCCTGTGGAGACAGTTATTCTGTGACTGACTGTGACCATCTTTTTTGAACTTCAATTTACCCCTCGACAGGGATAAATTATTTTCTCCTATAATGGACTTCTAGAATATTTTTAATGAATGGGTGCTGAGAGCCTGGGACTTTTGAAATTCAACATATACTTAGAGGTCTGAAATATTAGAAAGATGCCTTAACCTTTATGCAGCATTTACTGTAAGTTTTTATTTTTGTTTTGTTCCATCTTGTACTTGTTAAATGTTTATTTATTTATTTATAAAATAGATTTAATTTATTTTATTTAATATAAATATATACTTTATGTAAATCTTATTTCTGTATTTATTTATACCTTGCTCCCAAAAGGACTATAGGTGGAATGGCTCTGCTAGAGATTTCATTATCTAAACTGTCACTTATAAAACTTCATAAAAAGGAGAATCACATATAAGAATATTAAATTCCAGCTGAGTATTTACTTAAAATAACAAAACCCTCTCTCCTTTACGGAAGATCCACTGAGTAGCAAGAACGAAGACATTGATGCTTTTACATCTTTGGCACAGTTAAATGAGCACATTTAATCCTGGAATACAGCTTTTTAAACTTTCTATATCCTTCCACTCCAAATACCTTGGCAGATTTAACTTGGGCTAAAGTTGAACTCTCCTCAGTTGGAGCCTGGGGTTACGTGACCACAATCAAATTCCTAGAGAAACAGAAAGTTTCCCATGGGAAGCATCTGTCTGAGTTATTCTTTCCCCAGTGACCATTGTGGATATTAGGTTTAGAAAAACTATAGACTGCTTCAAATCATCTCCAGTGCCAGATGCCCAAGAAAGCATTAGATCTTTGGCCAAAAACAAGTAATATATCAAATGGAAATGCAGTCAGCCTCATGCTTGTTTTGAGGTGGGAAGCCCCATAAAAAAAGACCGGCAGGACCCGCAGGCAGGGCCACTACTCTCCTGCCAACACCATCCGGTTCCCTGGCCCAGAGGCTTTATCTCACTTTTTGCCTCTGAAACAGTTTACTTCTAGGAAAGTGGAACTTACCCCTAAAATTCTATTGGTTCCCTAAGCTAACTCCTGATGGGTCCATTTGTAATGCTTCATTTGCATGGAGCTCACTCGTGATTGGTTATTTCTCTCACTCCTGATTGGTCCATTTCCCTCACTCCTGATTGGTCCATTTTTACGAAGCTTGTTCCTAATTAGTCAACTTTTGTTATACCATATTTGCATATGATGTTGCAAAATGTAAACTGGCAGCCTATAAAACCTGTGTAAACCTACAGACGGGGTCCAGAGTTTGGAGTGTTAACTCCTCTGGGCCTGCTAGCATAATAAACGTGAGTTCTCCAACTCTCCAAGTGCTGCTTGGTCTCTTGCCCCGATCCAGGTTGCTGTTACAACTGAGCTGTAACACTGAGCTGTAACACACTCTTCTGCAACAGTTTCATCATGGTGACAAAAATGTTCACCCCTGCTTCAGTTACCAAATCTATGTTGAAGGCAGGAAGGAGAGAGGCGTCAACTCTCCGTTTTACCACCTTAGGAACCATACTGTCTGTAGAGCACAGGGAACTATACTCAATACCTTGTAGTGGCCTATAATGAAAAAGAATATGAAAAGGAATACACACACACACACATAAACACACACACACACACACATATACATATGATATATATCACTATGCTATACACCAGAAATTAACACATTGTAAGTCAACTATACTTCAATTAAAAAACATTTTTTTTAAATTGACTTTTAACAAAGGAATCAGAGGACAATGAGATTCAAAGAAAATGAATGAGGAATAGGAAAACCATGGGAAGGTAAAGAAAATGTTTTAGAGTTATTGGGATAAGGTCAATGGTTCACAATCTTGGCAGTGTATCAGAAACATCTAGGTAGTTAAAAAAAAAAAAAAAAAAAAAAAGGATTTCTGCCCCTTACTTCAGACTTACTGAATCAGAATCTGCGAGTGGTGTCCAAGATTCCGTATACTTTTAAGTGACCCCAGGCAATAGATAATACAGCTCATCCGTAGACTTGCCTTGTTAACCAGTCAATGGAATTGCATTAGGGTACAGGCTGAGCTGTCATAGCAGAGACCCCAAGCTATGGAGGCCTAAGTAAGAAATTAATTTCTCACATAATAGTCTGGAGGTGAACGGTCCAGGATGCTGGGTGTGTTCAATAAAAGACCCAAATTCCTTCCATTTTTTGTGCCACCATCATCTAGGGTGTTGCCCTTTTCTGTGTAGTTGAAGCTAGCTGCTGCCACATCCACATTCTAGCCCACAGGAAAAACAAAGAGACAGCAGAGAAGCGCAGGGTTGTATGTTAACGCCAAGGCTCAGAAGTGCACACATTATATTGGCACAGCAGGCTACAAGGGAAATATAGTCCTTCTCTCACCTAAGCTATAAATGTATTTGTTTTCTTGTTTCTAAATACACACACTCACATATAGACATAAATAGCTCAGTGGGCTTCTGTCCAGATAATATTAGACACCTAAAATGAAACATTTTTACTTTCAGCTAAACATGATAAATTGTATGCTTCCATTAATCTCTATTCCTTCATGAAACTTCACTGAAATGAGGATAAAGAAATAAACTGGTAAAAAAAAAAGTCAAAAAGTCAGAGAACAGGGAAAGAGTAAGAGGAGAAAGTGATGTCAACACTATTTTGCAAAATGGAAAACAGATGGACAAGTGGTAACTGACTCATCAGAACAGAAAAAAAACAGAAACTTAATGCCAGAGATAGTGGAGGGGGAAAGCCCAGTTAGAAGCCAATTGATTCTCATTGAAGAATCTTGGAAAGTCCGAGCCATGGAAGGCACCAGCTATTGAAAGTCGGGTGTGGAGGGGACCAAAAACAAAGAAAGGCTCTTAAAGGAGCAGACTCCCAGATTCCCTGCCCTAGCTCCTGCAGCTTCTCTGTCTCCTAACTGAATGGAGAACAGGATCTTTGCTCTTGGAAATAAGCACTGGGATACCAGGCTCAATGGAGGAGGATGGAGTGGTGAGGTGCCTTTAAAGCAGACTGAGTGAAATCTTTATAACAAACGGCAATCCCAACAACCCCCTTCCTACACTAGGTTTCCATAATCCTGGGCAGCCAGTCTTCTATTACCCTACCAGGAGAGTGGAGAATTCCTCTTTGGGGAAGTCAACCAACACAAGAGAGAAGACCTATAGATTTCAATCTTTGCAGGTCCCCATGTGCCACAATATAATGAGGTCGACCAATGAAGAAACTCTGTTTACACAGAGCTGACACAGTGGCAGTCATGGACATCCAAGAACGACCAGACATTTCAAGAAAATCTTCAACAGGTGCAAATATAATGAATGAGGAACGTGGGAGAGATGAAGACAGTGGGAGGAAATTTATGGTAATTTATATCTTTAGTTAGATAAGAGAAAAATCTGCAACAATAAAACAAGAACAGAATGCTATGTAAAAAATAGAGCAGTAAGAAAAAAGAAAGTGACATAGCTATACAGGGATGATGGGGGGAGGTTCAGGAATGTATGCGGGAGCTAAATCCTCCTATTGCATAGAAGAAGCCAACAGCTGACATCCAAAATTTTTTAAAAAATCAAGAAATAGCAATTTAAGCAGTAATTTAGAATATAGATATGAATGAATAAAGGAAAGCTAAATGAGTTGAAAATTATTGACTGGAAGCGGGACTTGAGGGTGTTGAAGGTGAGGCAGGAGATTGTTGCTTTTTATTACAAGCCAATATTTATTTTGACTTAAGAAACCATGTTTATAACATTAAAATGTGTTTTAACATTTTTATTAGTTTTAGTATTATTTTATATGATAATAATGAAAAAGTTAATAATGAAAGAGTTAACTTCTCAAGAAGATACTGAGAAATCAATGCACCAGCAGTCTCTCTGTGAAGTAATTAGTAAGAGGAGCAGCACAGATGGATCAGAGGGAAGAAGCAGTTTACAACAGAGCTCTTGGGCTTAAGACAGGAAGGCATTTGAAAGAATCCTGGAATTTTCAGGAGGGAAAGTGAGAATTTCTATTTTCAGAAATCTGAGTGAAATTATGGACCAAGCTGCCAAATATCAACAGGGTTGGCAGATGTTGTAGAAATTACAGGTTCTCTGTTTTTATTTTTTTTCAATTTTGTCTATATATTTTAATAATAGGAAGTCAGTTTGTTTGAGTAATATTGGGAAATAAAGACTTGCTTTTCCCTTTCAGTTGTAACCAGAAATGCTTTGCAGAGCAACAAGCCAGACACTACTAATTGGCTTCTCCAAACCCCTTCTCCCTGACACTTTTTTCTCAGTCTTACTCTCAGCAAAGAGTGCCCATGTGTCCCAGTTCTGGCCAGTGAAGTATAAGGGAGTTTGCTCAGGGGCCTGTGGGAATCTTTGTCCTTCCTGGTGTGGAGTTGGGGCACTGGGAGAGAGATTCTGCAGGTTGGCTTTGAATGGGGTGATCATGCCATTTTGGCGTTCTCCGTGGCCATCTTTCCACCACATGGGCAAGGCCAAAGGGATTTCCAAAGACACCAGTCCAACACCTGGCATCAACAAATCCCAAACCAATACCAGTAGCTGTCTAACTCAAGTCTCCTTGTTATGCAAGAACAAAAATGCCGAGGTGACTGGTGTTCTGTGTTTTGTGACCAAAAGCACGTCTACTTTCACCACTGGTCCAAATATGTCATTGTATTATTTTTATAAATACTATTATAATCTCGCTGATTAGTCCCCTGTAACAAATGAGTGAAGGAGGGTAAAGTTGATTGACTCACATCAATATGACCATTCCATTCCATTTGCGCATTTGTATGAAAGTTCAGAATAGCTTTTCAGGAGGCGTGCCTTGAGCCACAGACTCTGCATGTGTGATGAATTATTGATCTTCTCATCCCTGGGGGTTGCTGAGAGGGAACTGCAGTAGCAGGAGTCTTTAGGGTTACTGGAGCCCCGGGGCGGTGAGAACACCCTCTGTGCTGCCTTGTGAGTTTATCCCCAGTGCACGGTACAAATACCATCCTTTACTCTGAGAGCCATCAGGTAAAATGTGCCAGGAAGCCCTACTTTGGGACTCACACGTGGCCTTTATTAAAGGCATTATCTCTCTTGGTCTTTGCAGGAGCCTTTTGAAGTTATTATTAATTTTCTCTTCCGAAGGTAGAAACTGAGTCCCTGGATAAGTTAGATATTTGGGGACTGAAAAAAAAAAAAAAACAGACATTCTGCCACTAAGAAAGGAACTTTATCCTATAAAATGAGGTTTTTAAAATCACCCACTCTGGGGCTGGGTCATTTTCATCTTTATCTGTCAATTCCCATGATAGACAATCAGCAAGCATTTGCTGAGCACCCGCTATGTACGTAAAGACCTAAAAGAAGACTCTGTCAATCTGAAGTTCCCTGAAAAAGCAAGGTGGAAATAGGCAAAAAGGAAAGAAAAAACCCATTAGGTTGGTGCATAATATGATACTGCGCTGTTCTCCATGGATAAAAGCTGCTCTAAATCGGAAGCATAGAGGAGACAGGGTGTTGGATGGTCAGAAAGAAGCAGTATTCTCCACAGGTCCTTCAACATCCCAATTATTATTCGGGACATGCAGTTTACTTCTTGACTTCAGTCCCAATTTTAAAAAAAGAAAGATAATAAATAATGGAGTGCCCCAATTCACAGCCATTTGATGGCAGTCAGAATTTGGAAGTGGGTCTCCAGACTCACTTGACTGCTGCGGGGAGAAGAGGCGTCCTTGTGATCCTCAGCTCTCCACTCTCACGTTCCCAATTCCCTGGGAGGCGACCGGACAATAAGGAACCTTCATTGCTGAGAGGGTGGTGGGAGGAGGCAGCGAATGGGTGATGTGGTGGAGGGTGGCTTGGCAATCACAGAACTGAGAGCTGGGAGAATGAGGGTGACTGAGCCAACTCCAGTCCCTTTATTCGTGGTCTGTGAAGATGTGACGAGGCCAGAGAAGCCAGAACAGAAGACAGTGGCCACATTGTTCTGCTGGACTGAGGCCGAATGTACTTCCTCACATGTGTTTCTCTGACCTCCTGAACTCCGCGAGATGGCATTGTACTCGCCCGCGTGCCAGCTGCTGACGGCGAGGGAGCGGGGACCATTCCCGCGGGTGCAGGCTGGGCTCCGTCCAAGCGTGCATGGCGCTTCTTCCTTGCTTCTTCAACTTCTGGAGCTGTTTGTCTGAGACTCTCAGCCCTGCGGCTGCTGCTGGTCAGACGTTTTATTCCCACTTGGGAGCCAAGATGGTGGGGCTCTGACAGGGAATCAAGGACGCCTGGGGACCAGAAAGCTACTAGGACCTTCTCTTTATGCAAATGAGAGAAACGAAGCCCTAACAGGCCGAATGAATTTCCCCAAATCTCAAAACTACTTAGTGACAGAGGCAGGAAATTCTCCCTGCTTGGGAGCCTGCCACCTTCTGGGTATGTGACTTTGGTCAAAAAATTTAACTTTACAAAAGAATGAAATAATACCATTTGTGGCCTCATAGATGAACCTAAAGATTGTCACACTAATTGAAGTGAGTCAGAAAGAGAAAGACAAATATATGGTATCACTTATATGTGAAATCTGAAAAAATGATACAAATGAATTTACTTACAAAACAGAGACTCACAGATATAGAAAACAAACATGGTTACCAAAGGGGAAGCCAGATGGATGAGGGATAAATTAGGAGTTAGGGATTAGCAGATACAAACTACTGTATATAAAATAGGTAAACAACAAGGTCCTACTGTATAGCACAAGGAACTATATCCAATATTTTATAATACGCTACAATAAAAAAGAATATGAAAAAGAATGTGTATATATAAGCATAACTGAATCACTATGCTGTACACCAGAAATTAGCACAACATTGTAAATCAAATATACTTCAATTAAAAAAACAAAAAAAAACCACCAACTTCTCCAAGCTTCAGTTTTCTCATCTGTAGAGATTATAAAAGAACATTTTCTGTAGGGATGGGAGAAGCAGCTGAGATTATTCATATTAAGGACACACCCCTCTGCCTGAGCACACGGTACAGGTGGGAATGTTTGCTCTAAGTTATCAATGATTCCTACCCTGCTTCTTGCAATTCAGTTCTATAGCTCTTCACTGTGCTAATGGCTAACTCTAAAAATCACAATAAAAGCATTCCATTTGTGAAAACTAAACACCTAAAAAGTGTGAATTCTACTACATCTAAATTACAAACTGATAAGCCTGAGGGTTTTTTTTTTTTAAACAGGAATTCATTCCATTTCAAACCATCAAGTCTCATTAAACACAGGTAATGCTGTCATTTGAAAGGCTTTTACCCAGTTTTAGTGGGCAACTTAAAATATAAAGGCTAACGTTTAAAAAGAACTGAATTTTTAAAATTGCGTTAATCTTATTCTAAGTGTAGACACAACTGAAGTCAATTTGGGTACAATTATAGACACTTACCCAGAGTATTGCTTAAGCATTCTAAGTTTCAGCAGCCAATTAAAAAAATGTGTTCTGTGGTTAAAGACAGTTTGTGTACTTAGAAGGAAATTGCTGACTTCTTGCAGTTTATGTGTTTTTTGTTTCCAAAAGACGTGAATGATTTTCATGAACTCCAGAAGTTATTTCTCCAAAGCTTTGTAAAGTCTGAATATATTTCCCTGCTTTCCTTTCTCCCAAGGAGACAGGAGTTTGCTGCTCTGGAACTTTCTGACACGTGGTGGCATCTGACGGAGTTCTCAAGATCTCCCCAAAGTCCTCATTATTTGTGAATGTGTCTTATCTTCTCCTCTGAATGTTTAACTCTTTGAGGTCAGGGGCTATATCTGAATGATGTTTCTGTTCCTAGTGGGGCCTACCATTGTGCTGATTGAATGAAACAAAATCAATCATTATTGTTAACTGATAAAACAATTGAGAAGCAATGTTTTGTTTCATAGAGAATCTGAATAAATGAAAAAAATCACCAAACAAAATGCTGTTTCATTACTGTTAATAGGTGGAGGCAGAACAAAGAATCAATGTAGTGTTTCAGAGGGAACTTTAGGTCCTTGATCTGGTAACTACACAATCTTCTATTAACATATCAATTATTTTTAAATGAATGCTTCTGACTGAACCCGGAGTTAGGGCACCTGGACTGTAATCCCAGCTCTGTGACTAGTAAACTGTGGAAATTTGGCTGAGTCACTTGGACCTCTGAACATCAGTTTCTTCCTGTGACAGTGAAAGGACTGAAATCATTATTAGATCATCTCCAAAATCCCTACCAGTTTTAGCATCCATCAGGTGGCAAACACTTTTTCCTGTCTTGGTCATCTCTTCCAGTAGCCATCTCTAAAACTGCTAAGCAGTAGGATTCTGCAGTTTTGACTGATCAGTTTTGGTCACTATCTGTTGGGCTCTGATCGTTTTATTCTCCATTTCCTCATTCTCTCAATATATAAGATGATACAACTATTTATGATCTCTCCACAAAGTATATTTATGGCTTGAATAATAGAGAAGCACCATCATTTCTTGCTCAACTACAGTCCCTAATTATCAAAAGAAGATATTAACACCCCTAACTGTTCGTTCAGCCGCCCTCCTCCTTCACCTTCTAATATTCTTCTTCTATCATTTCCCTTTGACATTGTCAAGGTCAATAATATTTACATTTTCTCTTGTAACTGTAATTTAGTTTTTCTTCATTGCCTATAGCTTGGTACTAAAAGTTGAAAGTCAGTACAGTTTAAATGGTGCTGTCTGGGCAGAGGGTATAGCGCAAGTGGTAGAGCGCATGCTTAACATGTACAAGGTCCTGGGTCCAATCCCCAGTACAGCCTCTAAAACTAAGTAAATAAACCTAATTACTCCCATGCCACCCCCCCCCGAAAAAAAATTTGAGTGAAAATAATGGTGATATCTGTGTCAAAATTGTTCCCTGCAGGGTCAGTGTATTGCTCTGATTATATTTTCCTTTTAATCACATTTAAACTCTTCCCTGTTTCTAATGGCCTCTATTTTGTTCTTTCTTTTTGTTATTCCTGCACTGTTTGCCTTCATCACAATCACAATTCCCCCTGCCCCCCGCGCCAGCTTTTTCACCAATAAGATATTCTGTTGAGGACTCCCTCCCCTTTCCCCCGAAGCACCTCCCTCCATGGCCCCCACCCCATCCCTCTGTTCCCACCAGGACTAAGTGGCCAGATGCACAGCCCTCTTTCTAAAGCCCTTCACGACTTTTCTTGGACCCACTCTGTTTTGGATTCCATGCTTTCTTTTTTTTATGCCTTCATTTTGGTGGAGCACTTCTTCAAGGAACGTTCTAAGAAAGAGTGTGATATTTGCTCCCAGACTTAACATCTATCTGACATTTCTATCCCTTTCTGATCACCTCAGTTGATTTCCTCTCGCTCTGAATTTGCTGAACGTAGAAGTAATACCCTAATCCTCTATCACTGAGCTGAAGGAATGTCCTACTTTTATATAAAAAGAATTCGTGTGATAGGAGCAGGCATTTCCACTGCCCATGCCCTCAAAATATAGACATTGGGCCTTTTCCCCAACTACCAGGTTTCCTCCCAGTGTCAAAGATTCTTCCTCTCTTTTAAAAACATCATTTTGCTAGTGATCCATTTTTTTCCCCAGACGTGTTTCCCATCTCCCATTTTGCTAAGTTCTGAAAGCACTTAAATGGTTTATTTCCATGAACATCTGTTACTTTTTTATATGACATGTTTTAGTTTTTTATTTATTCTTCTCCCAGACCATGCCCAGGAAAGCATTTCTTTTCTCAATCAACAAGGCACAAATAATAGATCTTCTAGTGGAAAACACAACCCACACCTTTTTATGGAACTCTCCCAGACAACCATGGAGAAGTGACTTGAATTGTTTCCTTTATTATTATTTTTTATATAACTTCCTCCTCCTTCTTATCACATCACTTCCTTTAATCCTGGAAGGCTGCTTCTCAAAGTGGGTCCATCGGTCAGTCAAACCACCTGTTTCAAATGTTCCTCCAAGTGCCAGCAATGAAGCAGCTGGGGAATGAGTCAGCTGTTGGCTAAACTTGAAATAACCAGACAGTATGGAATTCGCAGCTGCCTTTGCAACATGAGTTGCTGTGACATGCTGGCATGGGAAAAAAAATAGGTCAGATCATCAGGGGCAGAGAATTTAGGGGAATGTCTATTCCGCTTTCTGGCTGAGGTTCTTCTGCATTCACCGTCTCTTTGGCCTAAGAAGCTAGAAGGTTATAACAGCAATGCCAAGCTTCCACACACTAAAAACAATGTGAAACAAAGCTGTGAACATGAGAAAAGTTGTGGATTTCAGTTTAGTATCCTCTTTCCACAGCTGTTTGCTTCATTTGTTTAACTCACAGTGTGACCCAGTCCAGGATTCCTCCGTCAACTTGTAACAACACTTGCAGATCTTTCCTCCTGGGGTCGCTGATGTTCCCTTTAATCCTTGCGCAGTTGACTGTTAAAGAATGCCTACCTTTAGCATGGACGGAAATCTTTGGGCTCAGAGAAGCTAAGGGATTTACTTAAGCTTTGTGTATTAGCTTCCTCGTAGGGAAGCTGAGCTCTTGGAAGAGTATTTATAGGGGCTGAGAATTATAATACAGGAAGAAATTCAAGATCCCTTTGCCAGTTAGACTCTGAAAGCAGTGGTTGGTGGCCCTCTGCCACCTGCCAGCCAAACATGCTGCTTCCTTTTCTCTCAGACTTCCTTTCTCTGCTGCTCTTAGACACACACCAGGGGGAGTGGCAGAAAGTACATGGAGCAGTAGTCTCCACTGCTCACCCACTAAGCTCTGGACCATAAAGGGAACCTCTTGAAGCTTCTCCTTCTCTGTCTGCAGACTGACGATAACAATGTTACTGAGTGCAGGCTTGTACTGCTGGTGGTCGGACAGGCTGATCAATCGCAAGATGAGTTGTTGGGGCAAGGAATAGTGACTTTATTCAGAAAGCCAACTGACCAAGAGGCTGGTGGAGTAGTGTCCCAAAGAGCCATCTTCCCAGAGTTAAAATTCAGGCTTCTTTTATACTAAAAGGGGAGGGGGTCAAGTCCTGGTTCCGGATGGACTCCTGGAGGGGATGTGTTAATTTCTTCCCTCCTGCAGCCGTTCACAGGTGGGCCTGGTCAGGATGTTTCCTGTGAGTTAAACAAAGGTATTTTAGCTGAAGGCTTATTATCTGGGAGGCAGGGTTCCCAGAGATGGGCCATTATGTATAATTTAAGCTTATAGGCAACGTCCCTTTAGTGATCATCCTGTAGCAAAAGCACTAGAATATAAAGGTTAAAGTAATTCTTCCCTATTTCAATAAGTTCTAATTCCCAGACGTCTGTTAAAAACTGAGACCACACATGTGAGAAGGCTTTATCTGGGAGCAACCAACCACGTAGCGAAGTTTTGTGTTAATTCTCTGGATTCTTTTGTTTCTTTCTCTGTTTGTCTTTTTTCCATCCCTCCTTTCCTTTCTCTCTTCTTTCTCTCCCTCCATCCCTCTTCCCATGTTTCTCTTTTTGGTTTTCCTTCCCACTGGCCTCTCCCGTGGGCTACATGACACACTTCACTTGTGACACAGTTGGGGATTCCTAGTTGGACAAGAGGATGGAATGGAACAAGACCTTGCTTGACAACTTTATCAACAAAGCCTAAGTGAAAATAAGAATGAGGGGTCTTAAAAAAATATAAGGAGCTACCTGTCATCCTGTTTGGTAACTTTTATGCTAATGATGCATCAGATTCAGAAAAATACACTCTCCTAACTCGGACAAGCATCTAACGTGGGCACAGTACAAGCTGCAAGCTCGGGGTCAGGTCAGTAGGCAGAAAATCAGGAATAGCAAGCAGGAGGCTTCCATCTAACTCTGCCCACTAACCAGTTCTAAATGGCACAAAGATTTTCAATGGAAACTTCCCCATGTAAATCCTGATTTCCAGTGTCTCTTGAAAAATGAGGAAATCTGTTAAGTCTGAGCCCACATTTCTGTATGGCAACAGCTGTTGGGATGATGAACTGTTGGTGTGCCTCTTAGAAAGAGCACGTTTCCAGTTTATCACAATCCCTACTACCTAATCTAAACACTTGGCTGGTTTCACTTGCTTATGTCACCTACCTAGTCTTCTGAAAGCATTTGAATTCAGAAGATCTGTGTTCACCTTTCCCTAAACGCTGTCATGCAGAAGTGAGGGTAGCGGGTTTATAGAGGAGATAGAAGGAGAGAGAAAACACTCTAGGCTTTTTATTATTGTGGTGAAATATACATAACACAAAATTTACCATTGAAACCACTTTTAAGTGTACAGTTCAGTGGTTTTCATTACATTCACAATGTTGTGCAACCATCACCACTATCTATTTCCAAAACTTTTTATTACCCCAAAAAGAAACTCTATACTCATTAAACAATGACTCCTCCTTCCCTCTCCCCTCAGCCCCTGGTAACCTCTAATCTACCTGTGGTCTCTATGAATTTGCCTGTTCCAGGTACTTCATGTAAGTGGAATCACAGTGTTGGCCCTTGTGTGTCGTCAAGGTTCATCTATGTTGTAGCAGGTATCAGTATTTCACTCCTTTTTACGACTGAATAAAATTCCACTGTATGTATATAGCACATTTTCTTAATCCATTCGTCCATCAATGAACACTTGGGTTAATTCCACCCTTTGGCTATTGTGACAAACCCTGCTATGAACATAGGTATACACATATCTGTTTGAGTCCCGTTCAATTTCTTTGGGTCTACATCTAGGGGTGGAATTTCTGGATCATATGGTAACTCTAAGTTTAAAGTTCCTTTTTAAGGAACCACAATTTGATTTTTATGGCTGCACCATTTTACATTCCCATTTCTAGACTTTAAATAACCAATTATTTCCATTCTGAGAGTCATTTATTTCATTTTTCTTCCCCATTTTTCTTAAGAAGTACATGTCAACTCTTGGCTCTTCAAACCACCTGAGAAACTTGTTGGCCAAGCAAAGCCAAGTTTACTACCTCTGTTACAGAAAGGGGGCCCTTTTTGTTAAGGTTTTCATAGCGTCTCAGAGGGGGGAAGTCAGGGGAGGATGCTCATGGGGTTTTAGGGCTTGCTGAGGTGATGTCAAGGGCTTCGAAGCTGAGTTACTGGTTGGCACTGGGCAGGGCTTATGACACAGTAGCTTTGTATTGGTGGGCACAGTGAAGCCAGTCTTGATGAGCAAGCTGGTGGTCTTGATAAGGAAGCTCTTTCGAATGGTTCACAGTCTTACCTTCCAGGAGCAAGTATTTATTTCCTGCAGCAAGTAGGTAAGATAGCTCTGCTTGCTGTCGAATGTAAGGACAATATGCCCCACCTCAGTGTCGTGTAACAGGCACAATAAATTATACTGGTTTCCATTCTCATAGGTGAGGGGGGCAGAGTCTCACCTTTACTTTAATATCACATACTCACTGATTGAGAGCCACAACAGGGAAAGGAGGGGTGGCAGGACCACCAAGGATGGAACTGGGACAGGTGTCAGGTGGGAATCGTAGTCCTTCCGGCCAGTTCTCTGAACCCAGATCAGGTCAGTTTCTGAACTCTTCACTTGAATTCTAACTTGTGAACATTTTGTTTTAATGTTACATAAACTGTATGTCCAGGAAGAGGTTTCCCAATGTTCTCTGTCTTGAGCGCCATGGAGGTAACAGGTCTCACCTCCTTTCCTCAAACTAACACACACACACGGTTCCTCTTTTGTCCCCACATCCCCTTTGACACAACCTCCGCTTAGTCAAACACTGACAAAGAACAGTGAGAAAAACTAGGCCAGCTTCACAACACTCCGCATTGTTTTGAGAAACAGGAAAAAACAGCACATTTGTTAGCTTTAATCTGATGTGTAGTCGCATGAGTTGTTTCAATTCTCACAATACATTTTGTGTATCAAAATCCTTACACTGAAATCAAATCAGAATTTCATGAACATTTACAACAAAGCTTCACAATGAGGGGCTAGATTTTGTGTTGAAGGTCATGTCAAAGTTCCCAACAGTCATTTGAAACAACCAGCCAAAGGGTGAAGAAAATTTTATTCATCAGAGTGCCTCCTGGGGAAGCACTTTATTTCTTGGAAAGAAATATTTTGATAAGCAACTTGGGCCAGGAGGGTGGGATCCCAAGGATATGGTTAAGTAATAATAATAATAATAATAACAATAATAACAATAACAATAACAATAATAATAATAATAAACTGCCTTTTGTGAAGCCTGAATCCTGTATCCTGTATCCTGTTAACAGGAGGCCATTTATTTAGCTGAGCTCTGAATTGGTTTTACTTATGCCAGTTTGGGAGTAGAAACAAGAGGAAAGCAGAATTTCTCAGCACAATGGAGCGAGAAGACCCAGCTAGGCTGGGCATTGCTGGAGGAAGGAGAGAGAGAAAAACAATTCTCGATCATGGTGCATCAAAAAGCAGATAGAGTGGGAAGGGTGTAGCTCAGTGGGTGGGGAGGGTATGGCTCAGTGGTAGAGCACATTCTTAGCATGCATGAGGTCCAGGGTTCAATATACAGTACCTCCATTAAAATAAATAAATGAGTAAACCTATTTACCTACCGCACCCCCTCCTCAGAAAAAACCTCAAAACCAAAGAGCAGATAGAAGTGAAATATCGAATATTTGCTGCAGGATGCATGATTGTAAACTCAAGGCCAAGGTTTCTCACCCCGGTCACTACTGACGTTTTAGGCCGCACGGTTCTCTGCTGTGGGGCCGTCCTGTGCTTGGAGGACAATTAGCAGCATCCTTGGC